>NW_028281389.1:1152500-1492500 GCF_059751285.1 Brachycentrus maculatus | reverse complement strand
AAGTAATTGATTTTTTTTTAAACACCGTTTTTTCAGTATAAATATAAGTTTTTCTTCGTAATAATTATATGGTTTTGAAAATAAAAGAGTTATGAAAGGTAAAGATTTTAAATAAATTATACCATAAAAAAAATTCTATACAAAAACAGTATTTTCAAACATGTTAAAATTTACCTGGGTTTAAAGAAAGAAAATTGCGATTTATCGTATTTGGGCCTTAAATAACAAACGCAGGGCGTCGGTTCTAATGGGAAGTTAACGCTTAAACTGCGTAGTGTATCAAGATTTTCAATCGACATCTCAACATACAATACATGAAGAATAATCGTAAAATCGGTAAAATTTAGATTGGCAGTGACAGGTCTATTGAAAGCTTTTAAATGTCAATTCACAGTAAAATCGGGATACAATTTTATATTGTTTCACATTTTCAATAAATTTCGCAACTTAGTTTTTAAAAAAATGCTTAGCAAGAGCAGATCTGTCAGGAAGCCTAGATGCTTCTGTATCAGATCTGGGCATGCGGTAGGACAGCTTTCAATATATATATATATATATATATATATATATATATATATATATATATATATATATATATATATATATATATATATATATATATATATATATATATATATATATATATATATATATATATATATATATATATATATATATATATATATATATATATATATATATATATATATATATATATATATATATATACATATATATATATATATATATATATATAATCGTAAAATCGAAAGAAGCGAAAGATGCTAAGATTGTTTACTAAGACAGGTATGGCGTTCTTTTCTTTCTGCCTACCCCTGCGGGGAACCTGCACGATGGTTAGTTAGTTACTCATTTATCTAATGACTATATTGTCCATTTAGTACATACGTATATATGGTAGCCATTATTTATTTTAAATGGATTTATAATATACCATTTCAGACATTGATTCGTTGTTCTATATCAGATAAAATTATTTCTGACCGCGGTATTCTGACCACAATTTGCGGTTTCGAATCGAAATGTCATTTTTATTAGCGTTTTTTTGGTATTATTATCCTTGAGCAACGGGAAATAATGCCCACAAGATAACATTACATGATCAGATCGTGGTATTGAAATAATACCAAGGAATCATACGACCCAACTTAAAATTTAATTAAATTTTGTTCTGCGTACTGCCAGGGTTTTCGAAAATACCCGCGTGCTGAGAACTCTTTATAACTCCTTGGTGCGAAGTAGACTCGAGAGTGGCTCGATCTGAGGCCACACGAGCTTCAGTACTCTCTTATGGTAGAGAAAGTCCAAAATAAGTTTCTGAGGTATCTCTACATGAGAGAGTGCGGCTATTATCCTTGGCTCTACCCGACCCAGTTTCTCCAGAGTGTGCTTGGCTACAATAGTTTAGAGACTAGAAGGAATGTGTATTTGATTACGCATTTTTATCCATTGTTGCGCGGTATGATCGATAATCCTGAAATTATCCGGAGCTTTGGTCTGTATGTTCCCGATAGTTACCTAAGACAGCGTCGGCATAGATTGTTTCACATTCCTATACACAGGACCAACCTGGCGATGGTTATGCCTGTAGGAAGAGCTACCGCTATGTTGAACAATATCACATTGGATATTGATCTGTTCCATGTGTCCGAAGGAGTTTTCCGAAGCGGGATTCTTCTACACCTTTAAGTCTTCTTGCTTACTTTTACTTTTAATATATACGCCTTGAATATTGTTTGTTATGCATATATTATTTTTTTATTGAATAAATTGAATTGAATTGAATTGAATTGAAAAATATTATATTTTATAAAATAAAACTTTGTTTTAACCACTTTTTAATACACTTTTTCCAACCGGTTTCAACAAAAATCTTGTCATCATCAGGGTTTATGTACCTACTAATTCTATAACATTGAAATACTCACAGTTAGGTTATAGATAATTACCCATCCCTTACGATATCAAAAATATCCACGCACTCGGTACACCATATGAAAATGCGCAATGCTCAATAAAATTTCATAATTTAGAAGTTTTTTCCCGTTTTTTAAAACAAAAAAATGTCCGCCTCCGTAGTGTAATGGTCAGCACGCTCGGCTACCGTTCTGGAGGTCTCGGGTTCGATTCCCAGGGGGGTCAAATAAATATTAGTGATTTTTTCACTGTAATATTTATTCAATATTACCCTGGACTGGTACCTGAAGCGGAGGGCTGATCACCTTTCCTTCATGTGTAAACGATCAAGATAACACTGCGTTTATATGACGCAGTGCCCTATGCACCATTGGGGTGCGGATAAGGGTTTTATTATTATTTATTTTAAAACAAAAATTTTAAATCACACTTTCATGTAATATTGTCACGTGGTATTTTCATAGATATTGCTTAATTTATCAATTCCTAACTAGAGAAAACGAGGATGAGGATTATAATGAATGCAAAAATCAAATTTTGAGAATTTTGTGCCATTCATATAATTTAAGATTATTAATATTTTTTATTTAAATACAATAATTAAATTGAATTTACATATTAAATATTAAAATAAAAACACTGATTTTGAACAGTCTACTTAATTGTATTTTATTATTAAAAACACATACAAAATAAAATTTGTGACAATTGTTTCAATGATTAAAGAAAACACTTCGTTTTTTACCACTTGAGTTTTATTATAGACTACATGTTTCAGAAGTTAAACTTCCATCATTCAGGTCTGTATAATAACTAAAATATAAAATATAAAATTGTTCTATAAATAAGGAGAGGGGAAAGTAAGGGGAAGGGGTTAGTCAAGGGACGGAGTTTGAAAACAAAGGTAAATGGAAAGCAATGGTGAAGAACTTTGAAACAATATATTATTTAATAAATTATTATTACAATTCAGGTTTTTTTTGGATTTCTAAATTTTCAAGATAATTCATAATTTGGCCTTTATATGGAACAAGGTGTAATAATTTTAATTTATGAGAGTGAAATGAGTGATTAGTATCTATTATATGATTTGCAAATTAAGAAAAATAATTGTAACATGTCTTACCACAAAGTTAATGCCGAAACAATAAATAAAATGACAATTGTTTCACTTTGTAATGGCCTTTTCAAACGAATTTAGTTTCAAAGGTGTTTTAAAAATAAAATACAATTTGGTAGACTCTGAAATCAGTGTTTTTATTTTGATATTTAATACAAAAATTAAAGTGGAGTTCTTCAAATTAAACGCCAAATCTCTTTTTATAAAAAAACTAAATTGAACATTATTTTAATCACGTTTCCGACAGCAGTTCCCTGAAAGTCATAAAAAAGTTTAAAAGTGAAAATGTAAAGAAAAAAAATTCGACCGAGTGTTGTCGTGTGTCGTTGCCATCCTGTGTCCTATATCGGGCGGAATGGCCCGGAAGGTGTGGTTCGTCTTCTCGCGGAAGCGGAAGTCCAACGAGCCCTATCTGGAGGAGCTTCCGCCTCTCTCCTTCTACAGCGAAGGGGTGGCCGGAAATAGGGCCACACTACCCCTGTCTGCCGACGCAAAGAAGCTTTGTAAGTAGCCTTTAAGTATTTAAAAAAAATGATAATTGATATACCAATATCTTCGTAAAAAAAATACCTTCTGAGCGCTTGTGAACTACACCGAATTTATTGTCCGGCAGTCCGGTTAGCATGAAAAAACGGATGATTGGCTTGTGCACTTGTCCGTCTTTCTCCGGATCGGTGCGCGATCACGGTGCGCGTGAAATCGATCACGCTAAACTGTCGTAGTCGCTTTTATTTAAAAAAAAACAGACTGCCGGACAGTATACATAGTGTGTACATTGTTCATAAGTAACTTACTAACCAACATATTATTTTTTGGCATCTCATCAAGATGAAGAAGAATATGGAAGTCTGGGCATTTACGGGGCTGACGACCGTCATAGGCTGGTTTAAGTGATCACTTTACACACGTGTAACATTCACCAATTCTACCCATTATTGACAACAACACTACTCAAATTCTTGGAAGTTATATATATATATATATGAACCAATTTAGAAACCTTGTTCTTGAATCACTAGAACTTCACTAGAGACATCTATTGGTGAGATGTAAAAAATAAAATAAAATATGAAAATAACTCCTGTAGTTGGAGATAATCCAGATTTTGTGAACAAGTATTTGGACACACTCAAAATGTTGTACTAACCATCAAATGAAAAACGCAACAAAAAGGACTATTTGAGAATTTACAAAGAAGATTTTGTTTGACCAAAAAAAATGGACGGTTAATAACTGTTGCATTCTAAAACTTGTTAAAATAAATTGAAAATGGGCCAAATTAAATTTAAATACCTTTAAACATATGTTCATGCGATATTTTTTGTTTACATAATTTGATCGGGCTGTAAATATGTAAATATACTCGTATTACACCATTCATTATTATGGCAACATCCAATGTCATTGAAGGGAACTGATAACATATATAAAATTTGATCCAGTTTGTCTAAATAATTCTCAGAAACTGCCGAATATCCAAGTACAACACATTTTTGCTAAAAACTAAAACGTACATTAGAATAATTATCACCTGCTGTTTACTTTACTTGGCTAGATAATAGTAATGGGTGATCGAATTATAAAACCGTGTGAAATACCGATTTCTTTGAAAGAAGTCGTTACTTCGTTGTTTGGATTCGATCATTTAAAGCTGATCAAGCCAATCAATGGAAAACGGTTTAATTGCATATCTGGTAATTGAAACTCTTGATGTTTAGGCTACCCGATAAAAAATGACGAATGTAAAAGTTACCTTTTATTATAGGTGAAACTAAAGTGTGTATGTACTCTTTAAGTGATCAAATTAAGGTTTGAGTGATCGATTCCGATAGCTGAATTAAGTATAGTGGAACCCCGGAACTCCGAAATCCCGGGAAATTTTTGAAGAAGAACTTTTTTGAAAAACATCTCAAAAATATACACAAAGACTGAAGGACACATTTCTTATTATATAAAATTATTATGTAACCTAATTTTGTCAAAAAAAAAGTTAATTAAGTATATAGTACTGTACCTGTATTGCTAATATTATAATGAAATGTAAGATATTGATTTTATTGAAATGCAAAGTACTTTGTGTGTACCGTATTACAAATTTCCCGTCTTATCAGAACGTTTCCAAATCCGAACAGGTCACAGCCCCATAAGTTCAGATTTACGGGTTTCCGTTCTTACTTATTCTTTTAAAAAGTCGTTATTTTAATCGTCAGTCACGTCACTAGTGTGTAGGTACTAACGGATATATTTGCGCCCAGAAACGTCCGCGGAAAATAGCACAGTGTGCATACATTTGCATCGCTTTACGAGTGGAGATTTTGGAATTAGCATTCCGGATAGCTGTCAATATGCCAGCGAGCTTTTAATAATTTGTGGTGCGATGGCGAGTCTATTCCCGGACCCGTTAATATTATGTACCGTGCCATAACCTTGGCTCTAATGTGCTAATTGACTCATTGACCAGATGGATACCGTGTCGCGGGCGTCAATTATATAAACAATTAACTACCACGTAAATTGTAACCCTGTTGAATTTTTTATGTAATGTGAAATACAGTACTGCGTGTATGTTTTTTCTTTCTCTACCCTCTATCTTTAACCTTAATTGATATGTTCGTACTCGTATTCATTAAAATACATTAAAGGTGGGATATTTGATAGCCCGCATTTTAATTTTCTTTAAACCCTGGTAACATTTAGCGTACCGTAGAACGGGGCTACTTGAACTTTGATGTGTTACTTGAGCCCAGTACAAAAAATATTTAAATCTGTATTTGGTCCACAACATTGAATGTATCTTGACAATATGTCAGGGAAACAATGATTATTATTTTTTGACATCTCATCAAAGATGAAGAAGAATATGGAAGTCTGGGCATTTACGGGGCTGACGACCGTCATAGGCTGGTTTAAGTGATCACTTTGCACACGTGTAACATTCACCAATTCTACCCATTATTGACAACCACACTACTTAAATTCTTGGAAGTTCTATATATATGAACCAATTTAGAAACCTTGTTCTTGAATCACTAGAACTTCACTAGAGACATCTATTGGTGAGATGTAAAGAAGCTTTTTTTTAAACAATGAATCATGTCGATACGTTCATTATTGTAGACCAAATACAGATATATTTTTTTACTGTTTTTTTGTATTTTTTGTACTGGGCTCAAGTAACACATCAAAGTTCAAGTAACCACGTTCTACGGTAATTGATTTTTTTTTGCTTAAAACGTCGTTTTTGTAGTGAAAGAATAAGTTTTTATTCGAAATAATTTATTAATAATGGTTTTGAAAAGAAAAGGGCAGAGTTTAAAAACATGAAGATTTTTTTAAAATATGTATTCTTGAAAAAATCTAATTCCAATAAATATTCTAAGCACGTCTGGATTCTCGCGCATCCGGTCGCATTCTGAATTTTACGTTTGAGATCTTACCCTTAATGAATTATAAATACAATATTACTATTTGTATTAAAATGTCATATGTTCTATGGTATTTTTACTCCATTATTACTGTTATTACTCTTTACATACAATAAAATTATTTTTGTAACCAAAATACTGGGTTTGCAGTATGTGAATTTTTATTATTATTTTCATATAATTATTTTTTTTGCACTTTTAATTTTCTTATTTCATGACTGATCTTAAAATAATCACCTTTTTAAATGCACTAAATAATAGCTACAACTCTTCGCGAATGATATTTAGTCCTTACATTATTCCATCTTTTAGCAAGCGCCTCTAGCGGTCGTTAGTTATACCATTAGCAATTATTCGAACCGTGTACGTTTTCGCTACTCGCCGCTAGGTGGATGATGGCATCCACACCTTTGTTACTCGTTTTTATGAAATAAACCCCGGTAATTTATTCAGTACGTCATGTTTTCATTTAATTTATTTTGTGAGTAAACAGGAAATGCAAAAATGTGCATCACGCTGCACAGCAGGTGCGTTGAATTCTTGACAACTATTCAATAACAATGTCTCCACTGACGAGACACATAAGGTGGCTTGACGGGTCACTGCAAAAATAATAAGTAAGTATTTACAAAAAATTTTGTGTGTCCAAATACTTGCACACAAATATGGACTATCTTCGATTAAGAGGTATTTTTACATTATTTTTTTTATATATATTTTTATATATATATATATATATATATATATATATATATATATATATATATATATATATATATATATATATATATATTTATATATATATAAACATATATACATATATATATATATATATATATATATATATATATATATATATATATATATATATATATATATATATATATATATATATATTCAATCCCTTATCCGCACCCCAATGGTGCATAGGGCACTGCATCATATAACGCAGTGTTATCTTGATTGTAAACACATTAAGGAAAGGTGATCAGCCTTCCGCTTCAGGTACCAGTCCAGGGTAATATGGAATAAATATTAGAGTGAAAAAATCACTTATATTTATCACGTACCTCCAGTACGGTAGCCGAGCTTGCTGACCATTACACTACGGAGGCGGACATATATATTTATATATATGTATATGTATATATTTTTTTATTTTTTTTTTATGTGCGCAGACAACACATTTGTCTTCTCGAGCAGCCTGTCGCGTACTGAATTGTAGATTTGAGAGAACACCCTTAAGTGGCAACCCTGAGTGCCACCATTGTGTCATGGGTGTGACAACACTTTGTCTCGGATTGTGGAGAGGAAGTGAAGTGACAAGTGCCTTTGTACTTTGAACTTCTCTATGTGAACATATAACAACTATGGAAGGATGTATGTTACTCTAAAATTGTCAAACGGCAAGAATAATATACCCACCTCTTTTCTTAAGGGGATATTCGCAAACATATAATTCACTCCACCGGACTCCAACGGAGAGGTCACATGTCTGTTTGCGCCCAATTTTCTTAAATGTTTTTTTTTTTTTAATATTTATTTTAAATTCTTTTGCATTTCACAATTTATTATAATTACAAGTACAAAATATATGTCATATTAATACAAAAAAAGATCCCACAAAGGCATGGCTTATGTGTGGGTACAGATTTTATTTTATGCTATAATAAAAGACACTGGCAAAAATACAAAAGAAATCAGAAATATAAATAGATTAGAAGTGCTAATATAAACTACAAATATTGATGTATATAAGATATTTTTTTGATTTTTAAAATATGTATAGAATTTTTTTTTTAATCATTTTTTGTTACTCCTTACCTTTCAATAAATCTTTTCTTTTCAAAACCATATAATTATTACGAAGCAAAACTTATTTTTTCAATGCGAAAATGGTAATTTTTTTTTTAATGCGAAAATGTTAATTTTTTTTTCTTAAAAGTTACAAGAGAATGTTCATTTTTTACAAGGAGAGGTAATTCATTCCATAGTCTGTAAAGTTAATATAAATTCTAAAATTTGCAGTCTATCCTCTGGCAATACGATCATCAAAACCTCGTTTTTTAAGTGTATGATAAATCATAGTACCTACTGAATCACCTTCTCGCTTCGCTGCACTCGAAAATCATCTCAAACGACCTTCAATTGTAAAGACCTTAATAGTCTTTTTTGCGTGAGAAAACCATGGCGCGTAGCAGGTATTTATTTACCGAATTAAAAAAATATGCTTTGTCATTTTGTAGAAAAAAAACTAACTACTTAATAAAAACACAATTGATTCTGATTCCAATATATGTATGATTCAGAGAATTTTAAATTGGAATTGTGGATACCTTGTTGTGTAAACCAGGGGAGTTTTTATATTGTATAAACATGATTCGTCTGCCTCCGTGATGTAATGGTCAACGTGTTTAGCTACCGTGCTGGAGGTCCCGGGTTCGGGTGAATTTCAAAATTGACAAACTTTAGTATTGGCGTTTAACGTAAGTCGTGGTATTTACCAAGTGAAACATAAATTTAAAATAACAAGCCATGTCAAAAATAGTCACTTGCTACTTATGCCAATTTTATTTTTCCGTGAGTCACAGTCACTGCTAGACTCGCCCACATAATATACTAACGTTGACTCAGCTTAATTTCTACGCTAATAATTAGCTGAATACAACTATGTACCAATATCAAAATTCCAGAGATTCAAGGTAAATGTTTAATGTTACCATCGCAAATATACTGAAATCGTTTTATCGAAAGCAGAGTGAACGCTGTTGAAATGCGTTCCCTCGTACGAATGTGTGGAAAATCATTGTTTGACAGAATTAAAAACGAAGATATAAGAAAGGAATGTAAGGCTGAATAAGGAGTAATTGAAAAGATTAGGAAGAGTTCTTTAAGGTGGTATGGACATGTGGAGCGAATGGATAACGAGAGAATGACTTAGAAAATATATGTGGCAAATGTGAGCGGGAAAACAGAACGAGGACGACCGAAAAAGACGATAAGATCAATCAGAACCTAAAATCTGGTGGTGTCAAAAGTCTGCGTAATCGGAGGGCATGTGTGACTAGATGTATGGATGTGAAGGAGGCGAGGAGTGTATATCAGGACAGAAGAGTGTGTCGTTCTATCCTCTCTGCCTACCCCTGCGGAGAAACGGCCTGATGGTAGTAGTAGTAGTAGTATAAATCTAACTACCATCTGCCTCTGCCTCCGTAGTGTAATGGTCAGCACGCTCGGCTACCGTTCTGGAGCTCCCGGGTTCGATTCCCAGGGGGGTCAAACAAATATGAGTGATTTTTTTCACTGTAATATTTATTCCATATTACCCTGGACTGGTACCTCAAGCGGAGGGCTGACCACCTTTCCTTCATGTGTAAACGATCAAGATAAAACTGTGTTTATATGAAGCAGTGCCCTATGCACCATTGGGGGCGAGGAGTTTATGTAGTAGTAGTAGTTTTATTGATCCACATACAAGAGGCGTCGGAAGACCCCGAAAGCGACCCCACAGCGACCATGCCGTCGGAGTCCAACGACATGGTCGCTGTGGGGGGTAGAAACTGGTTGCAAGCACCAATCGACCGGAAGAAATGGAAATAATGGGAAGAGCCCTATATCCAGCAGTCAAGGTCAGCCTATGACGGTCGTAAGCCCCGTAAATGCCCAGACTTCCATATTGTTCTCCATCTATAATAGGTTGAGATGTCTAAAAATAATATAAAACCTAATATGTTATTGGAAAGATTGATAAAGACATAGAAAGGAGAGTGAATGCTGGGAACAGAGTGAATGGTGCACTAAAATCAGTTTAAGCAAATAAAAATCTATCAGCGAAAGCTAAACTGGCAGTACACAACGGAGTTCTGGTTCCAACCCTTATGTATGAAAGTGAAACATGGAGTTGGCAAAAGAAGGATGAAAGCAGACTGAATGCAGTCGAAATCCGATCTCTCTGACGAATGTGTGGCAAAACGATGTTTGATAGATGTTCGAATGATGAAATAAGGAACGAATGCAAGGCTGAGTAAGAAAGGTGTGTTGAGATGGTTTGAACATGTGGAACGTATGAGTGAGGAAAGAACGGTTAAACAAATTTATGAGGCGAATGTAGTTGGAAAAAGAAGCAGAGGAAGATCGAGGAAAAACTGGCACAATCAGTTATGTCAAATACTTGAAAGCGGCCGGGTAAGGAGTCGTAATAATCGTCGGGTATGTATGAGGAGATGCATGAATGTAGAAGAGGCGAAGAATGTTTGCAAAGACAGAGTGGTGTGGCGTTCGATTGATGGTTAGTTAGTTAGTATATGTTATTACCATAAGCTGACTGGTTCGAAGTGACAATAAGGCGATAAGTACCATGGTTTGTTAGGAATGGGAATAAGACCCGATCGAGTTGACAACTATAAAGGCGTTATTAATCCTTTGTTCGAGTCCTTATCGCAATGCTTATCTCGCCTCGTGTTGCAAATGACGACTTGCGACGGAGACACGGCATGTGTGTCAAATCAGAGATTATCGTATGTGAGGCAAACAATGCAATTCTTATTATCTTATTATGGTATAGAACTGCGTGATTTATGGAGCATGGCTGGGTATTTGACCTGTGACCTTATAGTAATAATAAATAATAATAATAAAACCCTTATCCGCACCCCAATGGTGCATAGGGCACTGCGTCATATAAACGCAGTGTTATCTTGATCGTTTACACATGAAGGAAAGGTGATCAGCCCTCCGCTAAATATGACAGTGAAAAAATCACTTATATTTATTTTACCCCCCTTGGGAATCGAACCCGGGACCTCCAGAACGGTAGCCGAGCGTGCTGACCATTACACTACGGAGGCGGACTTTATAGAAAACAAAAAAAAACGATTTTATTGATATTCCTGATTTTAAGACTGTACAAAACCATTTTTGGATCGTAAAAATCTTATTTTTAAACAAAAAAAGGTCCCGGAACGCACTTCATGTCAAGTTATTTTTCTATAAAAATATAATATATAATATTCAAATATCTACATCATTTTGAGTGTGTCGTGATGCTTTTTCACAAATCTGCATTATCTCTTAAACCAGCCTATGACGGTCGTCAGCCCCGTAAATGCCCAGACTTCCATATTCTTCTTCATCTTTTAATTGGAGATAAATTAACTCCTATAATTGGAGATAATCCAGGTTGTGAACAAGTATTTTGACACACTTAAAATGTTGTAAAGGTTATTTACTATATCTTGACTTACATCTTGACTTACATTGTATGGTATTGACTTACATGCCCCGCTGACAGTGATAGGGATTTTGAAAGAATAAGTAATATTTTTTATATCTTTGATCGCAAAACATGCCCAAGGTTGATGAAACAAATGACTAATTATATTGCATCGATGTTTTCACGATGCGGTTGCGAAACACACTTTTTTGATGAAATGACGTCATCGGAACAAATGTGACTGTGGTAAGGCGTTCAATTATTTAATTGTTTAAGTAGGATGAGATCGAAATGAACAAATGGTTATATTATATTATATTTGACATCTGTTGACACCTACGTTTCTCATCTCAGCGTCATTTTTCATATAATTGTCCTTAGCGTCATATTATGTTTTTGAGGTATACAAATTAAAATTTCCCGCAGTAAATATATGGTGGCACCCTCCGTGTGGCATGTTTCACCATCTTGTTGAAACCACATCAACTGCTCTTTCACATTAATGCCATTTAACCGAGGTACGAAGATGCATAATTTTCAAACACCGTACGACGGTGTTTGTAAATGATGCGAATACATCGAAAGACGTGTCACAGTTTATTTTAAGAAATAGTGGTAGTTATCAAGTAAAACTTTAATTAAAACTGCTGCAATGTTATCGACGGAAGCGTCGCGTGCGCGATGACCGAAGACACTTTGTGATCAGCGTACGCGTGTACTCGATGACGTCCCTATTAACCTATCTGGGAGTGAGTTTCTGCGGACAAAACTGTATCTGGGGAGTGAGTTTTTTTTTGCTATTTGTAACTTTTATAATTTTATATTATAGTCGATGCTATAAGCAACATATTTTTATGAAGAAAAAAATTACACCAGTAAACATTTCATTACTCATAACCCTTATCCGCACCCAATGGTGCATAGGGCACTGCATCGAATTGACGCAGTGTTATCTTGATCATTACTTACATGAAGGCAAGGTTATCACTCTTGCGCTTCAGGAACCTGTCCAGGATAATATTAAATAAATATTACTAAAATCACTAGTATTTGTTTTCACCCCCACTGGGAATCGAACCTGGGACTTCCAGCACGGTAGCTAAACACGCTAACCATTACACCACGGAGGCGGGCAAACATGATTTATATAAAAATTACCGATTAATCAGGTTTTTAACATGTTTTGATATAAATCATGTTTTGTATCGGCCGTACATGTACGGCCATACTCCCGGACAGGTTAAACAGGACACATTAGTCCCCTTTTTGTCAGGAGGCAGGTTGGACTGAAGCGAGTATTAAATAATAACACGGTATCGACTATTTATATAAATGTTTATTCAAAAACAACAATACGGCAGTCAATACTCATGTGCTTCTAAACAGCTCTGTTAAGTTATGTTACACCCGACTCTCACGAAATACCAAATTAGACTGTATTAAAAACCATCTTGCTTTAGGGTAGAGAATCATAAAATGCTGTACCGATTTATGATGGTCATGGGAACGCATACTCAAACCGGACAACATACTGCAAGCAAATCGCTCACTCCTTTCAAGAACGTCATAAATCAAAAAACTAGATTTTTCAGGAGATCGTTTTTAAAGTAAATAAATATAATACAATGTATTAAAAATAAATATCAAGCCACTTACTGAACTTTTTACTGTGCAACAGATCTTTTTAGGTAAAGCCTGAAGGTTTTTTCTCCATTTGAAAAATATTTAGGTGATTAAAAAAAAATTTAAACAATACCTTTTCTTCAAAATGCAAAAACAACACTTTCTGCCCTGTAGCGGGTAAATATTAAGTTAAAAATATCCCTCTTTTGCTGGGATATAGTACATTTTCTGGACATTCCGAAAACATGCACAACTGAAAATTGTAGATTTTTGATTTATGACGTTCTTGAAAGGAGTGAGCGAAATGACGAGTCCCTCGACTTTCTAAAAGGGACAATAAAAGTGCGAATTAGAAATGGCAGGGCCATTACACTGCATAGATTTTACCACTAAGTGACTGCCGAATCAATTAATGACGATATTACCAGTTTAAAAAACAAACCTCTACATTAAAATCTTCGACTCAAAGGCGTCAAAACATTTAAAAAAAATAGGTTAGTATTATAAGGGTGTGATGATTGCCATAGATATACAGTATCTACTCAATGAATTAGGGCCACCCATTATTTTTTTGAATACTCTGAAATCTTTTGGATTATTATATTTATTTTACATAAATACTTTAAGTTTTCTATTGACATCTAATATCATGTATATTACCTTCAATAATATGTAAAATATACCTGGATTATTTAAGCCTTTAAAAAATTTAAACCCTTTTTCTGAGAAAGGTCCCTAATTAGCACAGGTAGACAGATAGTTGAAAGTTCAAAAAATAGTCCTATCTCATTTATTAGTGAAGTTTCTTGAGTTCTGGTTGTTGTTTTGTTCAGAGAGGTTATATAGTTATCGTGTCTTGTGAAAAAAACTTAATTTTTAATTTTAGTTCATAAAGTATAACTTTTTTTTGTAAACACAAGTGTTTTTTTAAAAAAAGACAAAATGGGAAAAAGTAAAGACATTTCTGAGGAAAAAAAGTCTAGTGTTATAGTGCTATTGAAATTAGAAATACTATCCAATAGAGAAATTTCAAAAAAAGAAAACGTTTCTCGTCAAACAGTGGACAGAATTTCAAAATCAATAAAAAATCAGTCACCCGTCACCAGCAATCGGTGAAAGAACTGTCGTAGGATTAGAAAAACAACACCGAGGACTGATCGAAAAATCGTTCAAAGTGCCTTAGAAAACCGTAGTGCATCAGCAAAAACATTAAAAATAAAATTGGAAGAAGAGGGTATAAATATATCGGTATCAACACTGAGGCGACGTCTTTACGAAGTAAATCTGAAATGCAGGCGCCCTGTAAAAGTACCAAAATTGACACCACGAATGAAAGCGGATCGATTAAAATGGGCCAGGCTACATCGAAATTACTCGGTAGATGATTGGAAAAAGGTATTTATTTAAATTGAATTTTCAACATATCATTTTAGTAAATAAACTTATATATTTGAATTAAACTTAAATTTTCATTATTTTTCAGGTCATCTTTAGTGATGAGTGCCGGTTAGAAGCCGTGACAGAGAGCCGTTGATTCGTCAGGAGAACACCAATGGAACGTTACAATGAGGCCTGTGTGGTAAAAGTTATCAAACACCCCCCTGCAACAATGATATGGTCATGTATTATTAACAATTTACCTGGGTCGTTGTTTTTCGTGGAAACAACAATGAACTAAAATTCCTATAAGCAGGTCCTCGAACGAATTTTATTGCCCTTCTACCATACACTCGACCCAACAGAAGGTCCATACACCTTCATGCAGGATGGGGCACCTTGCCACCGGGCTAAATCAATAATAAAATTTTTGTCTAACAAAAATCTGCCTTTGCTCCCCTGGCCTGGAAATTCTCCGGACCTTAATCCTATAGAAAACGTATGGAGCATGTTAAAAAATAAGGTATACTCATTTCCAAATCCGACAGTAGACTGTCTAAAAAAAAATATTCAAAAAATTTGTTCAGAAGACGAAGAAATAAAAACATCATAAAACAGTGCATTTTAAGTATGCCAAAAAGAATTGAGGCAGTTATTTCTGCCAAAGGTGGAAATACTAAATACTAACTATATTTATATGAAAATATATGCATAATTTAAGCGTAATAAAGTGTTCATGTGTAAATAAAATTCAATGTTGTTTTATTCAAGGTTTTCTCTGAGTTATTCCTGTTTGAATTGAGAAATTGCGCGAAATTCTGCGTGGCCCTAATTCATTGAGTAGATACTGTAATTTTCTTTTCGCTAGCGCCCGGAGCCGAGATGAATTACAAATAAGAGTTGCCGGAACGTGTCCGTAATAAATAGTGTTGATGTTGGCGCGCTTTTACCATCATTTCCGGTCGTCTGTCCGCCATCTTGTATCAATTTGTGTATAAATAGGTCCTGCTCGGTCGCTTCGCGCCAGCGGTAGTAAAAATAATAAAAAGGATATATAAAAATAAATCTATTCAAACAATACATCCTGTAAAATGTTGCTAGCATTTAAAACATCCCTTCTTGGATGGACGTATTTTGGAAAAATCAAATAAAAATTAATAAGCAAAAAATAATGTTTCTTGAATGATTTTGCAGATACTTTGTGGCACAATTTGTAAACTTTATAAAATAAAACAACTTTGTGGCACAATTTGTAAACTTTATAAAACAAAACAACTTTGTGGCACAATTTGTAAACTTTATAAAATAAAAATAAAATTGTGGCACAATTTGTAAACATAATAAAATAAAACAACTTTGTGGCACAATTTGTAAACTTTATAAAATAAAACAACTTTGTGGCACAATTTGTAAACTTTATAAAATAAAAACACTTTGTGGCACAATTTGTAAACTTTATAAAATAAAACAACTTTGTTGGAACCACTTTTTATTGGTACACTTTATCCAACCGGTTTCGACAAGAACATGGTCATCATCAGGGTTTTATGTAGTAAATTCTAAAACATTGAAATACTCATAGTTATATTATTTCGAGAAGTTAATACTTTGTGTCACATTTTTTATTTACCAACTAGTTTCGGCAACAACCTGTTGCCCTCTTCAGGGTTTAATTTATTACTGATAAATAAGTGCTTATTTATTAGTATTCAGTACTCTTTAGGGTTTAATTTATGACTAAGTAATAAATTAAAACCCTGAAGAGGGCAACAGGTTGTTGCCGAAACTAGTTGGTTAATAAAAAATGTGAGTGGATCAGAACACAAAGTATTTTTATTTCTCGAAATAATATATCAATACGATCCACAAAGTTAATGCTTTCAATGTTCAAAACATACTAATAGTTAATTACACTTCCCTTATATTTTGTATGGATATTATGTTAAAATAGATTTAAAAAATAAATATATGTATACTTATGTATCGATGTGATCGAATTTACGCGCAACGTGTTCATGGACGCTAACTGACGTGCCGGACGGTAAAATTCTGTGTAATTTCGTGTAGTGGACAAACGCCCATAAGGTGGCTATGTTGGTGTCTGCAAAAATAATATGTTGATTGTGTTAACGCATTTATGAATGAATCCATATGTATATATAATTTATTTAACAAAATAATATTAAAATATAAATATTAAAAAAAAATTAACGGGTGTATGTATGAGGAGATCCATGAACGTGAAAGAGGCGAAGATTATTTGCCCAAACAGACTTGTGCGGCCTTCTATTTTGTCATGATTAGTTGGCTAGTTAGTTAATAATTTCTTCTTCTAACCCTTATCCGCACCCAATGGTGCATAGGGCACTGCGTCGTATTGACGCAGTGTTATCTTGATCGTTAACAGATGAAGGCAAGGTGGTCACTCCTGCGCTTCAGTGACCAGTCCAGGGTAATATTAAATAAATCGTAGTCGTATAGGAGAAAGTGACCAACTATCAAAATTTATTATTAGATTAAAACCAATATTTTTAGCTTTTCCACTTTTTTATTTGACCAGCGACCGGGTTTCGTCGTTACCGACATCGTTACGTTACGAAACCCGGTCGCTGGTCAAATAAAAAAAAAAAAAAAAAAAAAAAAAAAGTGGAAAAGCTAAAAATATTGGTTTTAATCTAATAATAAATTAAAAATGCAATTCCATCACGAAGTGTCAGTGGATAATATAAATCAACTATCAAAACGTAAAATGTTCCGGAGGGCCATTTAAGTCACTTTTGCTTGGCAACAAAATAAACATCAATGCAGTTAGTAATTTTAACCAAGTTAATATACTATACTTCCAAGTTTAAAATCCTTTGGGATTTTTTCAGGGCAATATTAAGCTAGTAAGATATCAAATAGTCAATGATCACGTATTTGTGAAACAATGCACTTGGTCACTTTCTCCTGTATGACTACGAAATATTAGGTAATATTAAATAATTATCAGTTAATAATTTGGAGCACTATAATTTGTTTAATGATATATTATTTCAATGCGTGATCGGTGTTGTGCGACGGGGGGTGCGTGGGGAGGAATGAAGGGTCTTCTAGGCCAGGGGAGCGGGTGGCCAACAGGAGGGGCTTTCCTGTTGACCTTTAAATGCTAATTTTACAACGATCACCCTAGCAAGGGTGGATGGAAAAAACCTAAAACTGGGACATTTAACGCCATAAGCCGAGTCATTTGTCCACTGTATCAAATTTAAATTATGTCGGCCGCCCTTGTCGTTCGCTCGGTACCAAATACACGTATACTTTCATCATAACTAAGTAATCAATACGCCGGTCCCCGCAGGGGTAGGCAGAGGGAATAGAACGCAACACCACTATGTAAAACATTAATATTTTACAACATTTTCTCGAAATGTTGTAAATAAATTATCTGGTCAAATTATAAGCTTAAATAATAAAAAATGAAATTGATTTTTTCTGGCGTTTCTCATGTGTGATTATAATCCAGAATTATGATTATAACCTCACATATTAATAAAAGAGTTTCTGCTCAATAAAAAGCTTCTTTTCATCTCACCAATAGATGTCTCTAGTGAAGTGATTCAAGAACAAGGTTTTTAAATTGGTTCATATATATATATATATATATATATATATATATATATATATATATATATATATATATATATATATATATATATATATATATATATATATATATATATATATATATATATATATATATATATATATATATATATGTATATATATATGTATATATATATATATATATATATATATATATATATATATATATATATATATATATATATTTATATATATATATATATATATATATATATATATATATATATATATATATATATATATATATATATATATATATATATATATATATATATATATATATATATATATATATATATATATATATATATATGTACAGAACTTCCAAGAATTTGAGTAGTGTGGTTGTCAATAATGGGTAGAATTGGTGAATGTTACACGTGTGTAAAGTGATCACTTAAACCAGCCTATGACGGTCGTCAGCCCCGTAAATGCCCAGACTTATTACTTACATATTTTTACAACATTTTGAGTGTGTCAAAATACTTGTCCACAAAATCTGGATAATCTCCAATTGCAGGAGTTATTTTCGTATTATTTTTTGACATCTCATCAAAGATGAGGAAGAATATGAGAGTCTGGGCATTTAAGGGACTTACGAACGTCATAGACTGTAAAACAACATGTTAAATAACTCCTATAATTGGAAATCATCCAGATTTGAAAACAAGTATTTGGACACACTCAAAATGTTATATCTAGATACAGTCATGTTTGTAAAATAAAATAGCAACCATGTATTTTTTTCCACATGATTTTTATTTAACCAGCTTTAAATTTTTAATTCAAGACCAAATTCACGTGGAAAAAATTACATACTTAGTTGTTATTTTATTTTATAAAATGCAGTTCCACCAAGAAATGTTAGTACAAAACTTAAGTCATGTTTGTGATGGATCTAGGGTATTTTATATCCTTAATAAAATAATAATAAAACCCTTATGCGCACCCCAATGGTGCATAGGGCACTGCGTCATATAAACGCAGTGTTATCTTGATCGTTTACACATGAAGGAAAGGTGATCAGCCCTCCGCTTCAAGTACCAGTCCAGGGTAATATTGAATAAATATTACAGTGAAAAAATCACTCATATTTATTCTTACCCCCCCTGGGGATCGAACCCGGGTCCTCCAGAACGGTAGCCGAGCGTGCTGACCATTACACTACGGAGGTGGACTATTTTATATCCTTAGCTTGCTTTATTATATTATTATTAATTATTGCTTTGTAAGAGCCGTGCGTGTGTCCATATCGGCAGACGTTAGTCTTTTCATAATCGATTTGTTGTCTCGATTACTCAGTCGAGTGAACATTTCCTTCCAACCGTTAATGATGTATTGAATTTCGGATACACTAAGCAATGTTTACATCTTTCATTCATCAAAGATTTAATGCTGTAAACGTGTTTTAGATATACGAGTACAAATTTAATATCTTCGAGATAGAAAAGTATTATTAGTTATAGATTTTCGTTTTGATAATACGGTGGAATATGGTTTGAGCATTCTCCGTTTCAGTATATGTAGTACAGAAAATAATTTTTTCATAAATTTTTATACTGAACTAATTTTTTTTTTAATTTCACAATTTACAGTCATATTACGACTTAGCGGATGGACACCATTGATCTTCTTCTTCTTGACTCCATCCTAACTTATCGTCTTTGTAGACTCTTGGGGTCAGCTCTCCTCGTCCTCAGGTTGTAGGTCCTTCTGTCATGGACAACGTCACCTAGGCCATGCCTTCAAATCATATTATCTTTCTGCAGCATCCATGAATTGTTTAGTCTTCTTCTAGATGTATTTCGAGGAAGATCCATGACGATTGCCTAGTTCTCAATATGAATCGGTTTTCTGCGTCTTAGTTTTGTGAGTTTATATTAATAATGGAAAAATAACTCTTTATAGAAACGCACATATCACATATTTTGGTCAATAGGACTTTGATTATTACGCAATAAAATTGTGCAACCTGTTTCCGTTATCCATGAACTCTTTAAAAACAGAAACTAAATATAAAAGAGCTAATCATAAACTAATTGTGACGTAATAAGATGACGATGTGAGGAGAAGAACTCAACAGCCTCTCATACTGGAAGTCCTGAAGAGGAGAAGGTGGACATGGTTGGGAAATGCCCTTAGAACGCCACCTGAGGGCATCAACCCCTCATGTCTCTTCTTCCAACCCCGAGGATTCCGGCGCCCCGGAAGGCCGCTGACGACCATTCGCCGACTGTACTCAGCGGAACTTCGAGACGCCGGACTGACCTGGGAGGAGGCCAAGGAGATGGCGCGTGACAGAGTGACTTGGAGACGTCTCGTGTTGGCCATGTGCTCCACCTAGGGAGCGAATATAGAACGAAGAAGAAAAAGAATCATAAACGGATGATGGAAGTGGGTAGACCTGAAATAGATCGCATCATTCGGCCAAGTTGTATTTGATTTCATGTCATTGCATATCATTTAGTAAATTAATATCATAAATTTTGCCCTCGGCGCGGGAAAACTCAGTCAGGGCAAATTATTTGATTTGCAATTATGTGTTTGATGAAATAAAAATAAATCATAAATTAAATATAAAATAGTATTAATTGATTCGGCCGACACTACGTGGTATAATCTATCCATTTTGAATATAATTTTTACTTAGTAAATACCACCATTTCTAAGTAAAACTTAAATTAAAATACTGATATTTACTTTATTTTATTTTATTTAAAACTTATATTTTATTTATTGTTTCGGCATTAACTTTGTGGTAAGACATGTTACAATGATTAAAGAAAACACTTCGTTTTTTACCACTTGAGTTTTATTATAGACTACATGTTTCAGAAGTTAAACTTCCATCATTCAGGTCTGTATAATAACTAAAATATAAAATATAAAATTTTTCTATAAATAAGGAGAGGGGAAAGTAAGGGGAAGGGGTTAGTCAAGGAACGGAGTTTGAAAACAAAGGAAAAATTGAATTACTTTCCCCTCTCCTTATTTATAGAAAAAATTTATATTTTATATTTTAGTTATTATACAGACCTGAATGATGGAAGTTTAACTTCTGAAACATGTAGTCTATAATAAAACTCAAGTGGTAAAAAACGAAGTGTTTTCTTATCAAAAAATCAAAAAAGTAATAAAGCATGATTTTCTGTTTAGTGGTCCATTTAATATTGTTTTCTCTTTCTCAGTAAGAAATGTATATCGCGATATTTGCTATTTCCTAAGATAAATTTAATGAACTAAACACAACAATAGCAAGATGGCGCAACGGAGGTATTAAGAGAAATTGTGAGAAAATATCGTGATGGAATTAGAATATGTGTATTGTATAATGTAGGTTGCGGGGGCATGTGGTGTATCACTCATTCTATGTACTCATAGTTTGTCCGTATTCACACCCAGTGGTGAATTGGGCACTTTTATAATACATAACCTGTTCTCATTTTAACACAATATCGAAATACACAATACACGCTGCAAAAGAAACATTCGAACATTTAACATTTTATATTATTTACTGATTCGGCATTAACTTTGTGGAAAGATATGATTATTTTAATAAAAATTAGACACTTGAAAAATCCACTTAATTGAGTTTTATTTTTATTTACGACTAGTTTCGAAAACGACAATTGTTTTCATCTTCTGGTACAAATTAAAACATTTATGTTTTAATTTGTACCAGAAGATTAAAACAATTGTCGTTTTCGAAACTAGTCGTAAATAAAAATAAAACTTAATTAAGTGGATTTTTCAAGTGTTTAATTTTTATTAAAATTTAACATTTTAATAAAAAAATTAACATTTACCTTTTATTAATATAGGTATGTGCATTGATTTGAGGCAAGAATATGGTAGCATTCAGTAACAAATATGAAAAAAATAATCTAATAATATGTCCGCCTCTGTAGTGTAATGGTCAGCACGCTCGGCTACCGTTCTGAAGGTCCCGGGTTCGATTCCCAGGGGGGTCAAATAAATATAAGTGATTTTTTCACTGTAATATTTATTCAATATTACCTTGGACTGGTACCTGAAGCGGAGGGCTGATCACCTTTCCTTCGTGTGTAAACGATCAAGATAACACTGTGTTCATATGAAGCAGTGCCCTATGCACCATTGGGGTGCGGATAAGGGTTTTAAAAAAATATATATTTACAACATTTTGAGTGTGTCCAAATACTATGGAAGTCTGGGCATTTACGGGGCTGACGACCGTCATAGGCTGGTTTAAGTGATCACGTGTAAGTAACATTCATCAATTCTACCCATTATTGACAACCACATTATTCAAATTCTTGGAACTTCTATATATATGAACCAATTTTGAAACATTGTTCTTGTATCACTAGAGACATCTATTGGTGAGATGGAAAGAAGATTAATATTGAGCAGAAATTCTTTTATAAGTATGTGAGGTCCGAATCCTGGATTATAATCACATGCATGAGAAACTCCAGAAAATATCATTTTCATTTTTATTAATTGAGCTTATAATTTGACCAAAAATAATATGAAATATAACTCCTATAATTGGAGATTGTGAACAAGTATTTGGACACACTCAAAATGTTGTAAATATAGATTGTAATTACGTAAGGGCAAACATTGTTTTGTCTATTTGATTATAATTTAATTTGATTACAAAATATATAAATAGAACTTCCAAGAATTTGAATTGTGTGGTTGTCAATAATGGGTAGAATTGGTGAACGTTACACGCGTGTAAAGTGATCACTTGAACCAGCCTATGACGGTCGTCAGCCCCGTAAATGCCCAGACCTCCATATTCTTCTTCATCTTTGATGAGATGTCAAAAATAATATGAAAATAACTCCTTTAATTGGAGATAATCCAAGTATTTCGACACACTCAAAATGTTGTAAAAAAAACCCTAGTTTTATGCAACTCTTGTAGGGTGTCGTAGCAACAAAAGTTTGAGGAATGCTGTGATAGATTAAGGCGCATTTTACTGCAATTCGATGCACATATTGTAATTCCCAAACTGCAATCTTAGGGAAGGTACAGATACAAAGGAAAGCTGAGGACGACCCAACATTCCTTCACATTGTTGACATACGTTCCTTTAGAAACAGCAGGTACGTTTAAAATGGCTTATCAAAGAACAGATCAGATTCATCTCTCCGTTGCTATTATCGACGCACGTAGCAGATATAATTCGTGCATGGATATTTTTTTTTTTACTTAGAGATTACGTGATTCATACAATACCATTGAACAATATGTAGGTACCAAGCATTGGAATTTTACAACATTTTGAGTGTGTTCAATTTATTTAATTTTTTTATTTAAATTATTTGTTAAATTTGTATATATACCAAACCACCTTATGTATTTTGTCGGTGGGGCTCTTTTTACATACGTTTTTAGATTTTTGAAAAAAATTGAATCTATATTAATATAATAATTCCAAAAGTGATCATGTTTTTAAGAACACTGTCCGTCGATGGTTGCTTCTCGTTGGTAGGGACATGGTAGAAAGTTAAAACAAAGTTTGGTTTAATTTTATAAAAAAAAATTGTATTAACATGTAAGTATTTCGGCACAGGCTTTGCCTTAAGAGCCGTAAAACATACTATTAAAAAATATTTAAAAAGATGTATCCAAAAAAAATTATAAAATATATATATATATATATATATATATATATATATATATATATATATATATATGTATATACATACACACACATAAAAAAGAAAGAAAATTTAAAAAATAAAAGTTGTTTTAATGATTAAAGAAAACACTTGTTTTTTACCACTTGAGTTTTATTATAGACAACATGTTTCAGGAGTTAAACTTCCATCATTCAGGTCTGTATAGTAACTAAAATATAAAATATAAAATTGTTCTATAAATAAGGAGAGGGGAAAGTAAGGGGAAGGGGTTAGTCAAGGAACGGAGTTTGAAAACAAAGGAAAAATGGAAAGCAATGGCGAAGACTTTTGAAACAATATATTATTTAATAAATTATTATTAGAATTCAGGTTTTTTAATTTTTTTTCCTTATTTATAGAACAATTTTATATTTTATATTTTAGTTACTATACAGACCTGAATGATGGATGTTTAACGTCTGAAACATGTAGTCTATAATAAAACTCAAGTGGTAAAAAACGAAGTGTTTTCTTTAATCATTGTAACATGTCTTACCACAAAATTAATGCCGAAACAATAAATAAAATAAAAGTTGTTTTACAATTTTCACAGTATTAACTCTTGATCATGTATAGATAGATTTGAAGTGATCTCTCAAACCAGTCTATGACGAGTCTTGAGCCCTGTAAAGTTTGTAAACGATGAATTTGCACTTACACAATTTTACATTCGCCTCATAAATTTGTTTTACCCTTCTTTCCTCACACATTCGTTCCACATACCCAAACCATCTCAACACACCTTTCTGAATTTTATCCATAATGCTTATCTCAGCCATTGCATTCTTTCCTTATATCACCATTCGAACATCTATTTATTTATTTATTTTTAAAACATATTACATATTTAAGTCATATATATAATATTCCCGATGAGTAATTCAGCGGAAGCTAAACTGGCAGTGCACAACGGAGTCCTGGTTCCAACTCTAATGTATGGAAGTGAAACATGGAGTTGGCAAAAGAAGGATGAAAGTAGACTGAATGCAGTCGAAATGCGATCTTCTCAGAAGAATGTGTAACAAAACGATGTATGATAGATGTGCGAATAGTGAAATAAGGAAGGAATGCAAAGCTGAGATAAGCATTATCGATAAAATTAAGAAAGGTGTGTTGAGATGGTTTGGACATGTAGAACGAATGAGTGAAGAAAGAACGGTAAAACAAATTTATGAGGCGAATGTTAGCGGGAAAAGAAGCAGAGGAAGACCGAGAAAAACATGGCACGATCAGGTATGCCAAATACTTGAAAGTGGTCAGGTTAGGAGTCGTAACAATCGGCGGGTATGTATGAGGAGATGCATGAACGTGGAAGAGGCGAAGAATGTTTGCAAGGACAGAGTGGTGTGGCGCTCTATTCTCTCTGCCTACCCCTGCGGGGAAGCGGCGTGATGGTTAGTTAGTTAGTTAGTTAGTTAGTAATTTCTATTTCTCATTTTCGGACATGGGATTAAGGTTAACAAGACTGGAACACAAATAATAAAGTTACAAAAAAGATTTTTTTTTAAATAACCAAAACTAATACATGGCAAAATATAAAAACAATAAACAGGTATAATAAATAGGCATAAGAAGCACATTTAAAAGAAATAAATGAGAAAAACATAAGGTAAGAAGCATATTTAAAAGAAATAAATGAGAAAAACATTAGGTAAGAAGCATATTTAAAAGAAATAAATGAGAAAAACATAAGGTAAGAAGCATATTTAAAAGAAATAAATGAGAAAAACATAAGGTAAGAAGCATATTTAAAAGAAATAAATGAGAAAAACATAAGGTAAGAAGCATACTCGAAATAAACAAATGAGAAAATATACAATAAAAAAAATTTAAAATATAAAAAACATAAGGTAAAAACAAAATAAGAAGATATCGTAGTCGCACAGGAGAAAGTGACCAACTAACAAAACGTAAAATGTTCAGGAGGGCCATTTAAGTCACTTTTGCTTGGCAAAAAAATGAACATCAATGCAGTTAGTCATTTTTAACAGGTCAATATATTGTATTTCCAAGTTTAAAATCCTTTGGTTTTTTTTTCAGGGTAATATTAAGCTAGTAAGATATCAAATAGTCAATGATCACGTATTTGTAAAAAATGCACTTGGTCACTTTCTCCTGTATGACTACGATATGACTAAACACTATATGTATATCTTTCCATAAAGTATTTTTTCAAATCATTTATTTTGGATCTCCGAATGGGATCACACACGGTTTTGCCGCACTTCTCTTCTTCATTTCAACTAACTAACTAACTAACTAACTAACTAACCATCACGCCGCTTCCCCGCAGGGGTAGGTAGAGAGAATCGAATGTCAAACCACTCAAACTTTGCAAACATTCTTCGCCTCTTCCATATTCATGCATCTCCTCATACATACCCGACGATTATTACGACTCCTGTCTAGGCCGCTTTCAAGTATTTGACAAACTTGATTGTGCTTAGTTTTCCTCGGTCTTCCTCTGATTCTTTTTCCAAGTACATTCGCCTCATTAATTTGTTTTACTGTTCTTTCCTCACTCATACGTTCCACATGTCCAAACCATCGCAACACACCTTTCTTAATTTTATCGATAATGCTGATCTCAGCCTTGCATTATTCCTTATTTTATTATTCGAACATCTATCAAACATCGTTTTGCCACACATTCGTCTGAAGGATCGCATTACGCAATGCTTATTTCAGCATTGCTTAATTTCCTTAATTCACTATTCGTACATCTATCATACATCGTTTTGTCGCACATTCTTCTGAGAGATCGCATTTCGACTGCATTCAGTCTCCTTGCATCCTTAATTTGCCAAATCCACGCTTTACATCCATGCATTAGGGTTGGAACCAGAATTTCAATGTGTACTGCCAGTTTAGCTTTCACTGCCCAAGAGTGTGAATCCAGCTTTGTGGACAATGTTGGACATACTCAAAATAGAGAATATTGTTATAATTATGGTTATTAGTTGCTTTATAGTTTGTGAAAAGGGAAAATGTGCGAAGTGGAGGGGGGTTGTACATGATTGTGAGCGAGAGGTGCGCATGCGCATCACATTAGTGCACTTTCCAAATGAAAACGCACACAGCCGAGTTCATTACTATTGTGTTCAATTTTTCTCACACGTCTTCATTATTTGCGAGTTATACGACTCCTAGGGTGACCATTGCTCCTCCAAGAAACAGACGCAGAATGTTAGACGCAGACGTAAAATGCGTTGATTTTCAAACTGCCAAATTGTCTTGTATTAAATGCGTAATCAAAAATATTTAAATGTAAGTTGAACAAGGATAATTGTGAATTGTGATGTTTAAGAAGAGTTCTTTTTTTGAGAGTTAAGAAGGTTTGGACATGTGGAGCGTATGAGTGAAGAAAGAACGGTTAAACAAATTTATGAGGCGAATTTAGTTGGAAAAAGAAGCAGAGGACGACCGAGGAAAACTTGGCACAATCGGGTATGTCAAATACTTGAAAGCGGCCGGGTCAGGAGTCGTAATAATCGTGGGGTATGTATGAGGAGATGCATGAATGTAGAAGAGGCAAAGAATGTTTGCAAAGACAGAGTGGTGTGGCGTTCGATTCTCTCTGCCTACTCCTGCGGGGAAGCGGCGTGATGGTTAGTTAGTTAGTTAAGAAGAGTTCTCGGTCTTCCCCTTCCTCTGCAGAGAAACACCGAAAAAACTTTGCACGATCAGGTATGCCAAATACTTGAAAGTGGTCAGGTTAGGAGTCGTAATAATCATCGGGTATGTATTAGGAAATGCATGAACGTGGAAGAGACGAAGAATGTTTCCCCAAAGACAGAGTGGTGTGGTGTTCTATTCCCTCTGCCTGCTATTTGATTTTTTTTACAAAATACGTTTTTAAACAATACAAAATAGTTGGAAAATAAACAAAACATTTCAAATATAACGTTTCTACCTCTCTAATAAAGTAGATACTTGTTTTTAGGGAGGGAGTTCGTTTTACAATATATATTTTTATATTAAACAAGGGAAATTAAAACAAATAAATAAAAATATAAAAAATATTCCTTGGTATGGAGTCTAGGTAGGGGTGAGTTTTATATGTTTTTCAAATTTAGTTTTGAAGATTTGATAATTTTTTACAGATTTTTGCAATGGGAACGTGGACAGTGGTGACGTATTTTAGAAAATATTATTTTTAATTAATGTTTTAATTGATATTACGCACGTGTTTAATTTTTCAAATAGTCATCCCACAAAGTGGGATATCATATAATGCCGAATCAATAAATAATATTTTTTTGTTTGCAAATAATATAAGACTTGGAACTGGCAGAAAAATCCTCTCACTGGGTGACTGGCAAATTAAACAATTGAAAAAAATAATCAAAATAAAGGAATAATAATAACACGATGGTCACCCTTTTAAATGTTAATTTGTGCGTGTCAAACGAAGCTCATGCAACCAGCTACTATGCATAATACTATGCGAATTAGTGGAAAAACTATCCGTTTACTGCTAAATGTTAAAAAGTGGTCATAATAGTAAATTCTCTATCACCTCCGTTAATTTATGCATTCTCTTAGACGAATCTGCGGCAAAACGATGTTAGATAGGTGTTTTAATGGTGAAATAAGTATTTTTCATGGATTTTTTTCCCTCCAAGCCGGAGTAGACGGAATGCAGTCCAAGTGCGATCTCTCAGACGAATGTGCGGCAAAGCGATGTACGATTGATGTTCGAATGGTGAATTAAGGAAATTAAGCAATGCTGAAATTAGCATTGCATAATGCGATCCTTCTGACGAATGTGTGGCAAAACGATGTTTGATAGATGTTCGAATAATAAAATAAGGAATAATGCAAGGCTGAGATAAGCATTATCGATAAAATTAAGAAAGGTGTGTTGCGATGGTTTGGACATGTGGAACGTATGAGTGAAGAAAGAACGGCTTAACAAATTTATGAGGCGAATGTACTTGGAAAAAGAAGCAGAGGAGGACCGAGGAAAACTTGGCACAATCAAGTATGTCAAGTACTTGAAAACGGCCTAGACAGGAGTCGTAATAATCGTCGGGTATGTGTGAGGAGATGGTTAAATGTGTAAGAGGCGAAGATTGATTGCAAAGACATATTGGTGTGGCGATCTATTGTCTCTGCCTACCCCTACGGGGAAGCAGTGACGTAATAGTTAGTTAGATATTTTTAGTAACTTTTGTAGAAATGGATATGACAATCGTTTGAATACAGGTGTATTAATATGATAACCCATAATGATGATATTGTTTTTCATGGTGTAAGTCATATTTTCACTGTACTTAAGCAAAAAATGTCCTATTGTCTCCACGATCCACGCATCCATTTTGTAACATGCATGGGAAATAATCCCACAGAAATGGTGTATGGTAATTAGTACGCATAGTATTGCGATATGGGTATACGTAATACAAGGGAAAAGTGCCATTATTTTTTTTGCTAAGAAAAACGAGAAAAATGATTATTCTCAGTTTTTTTATTTGCACGAAAAGCTTCACAGTCATATCACGTGGACGACACTGTACGATTAATATATATACATATATATATATATATATATATATATATATATATATATATATATATATATATATATATATATATATATATATATATATATATATATATATATATATATATATATATATATATCACGTGGACGACACTGTACGATTAATATATATATATATATATATATATATATATATATATATATATATATATATATATATATATATATATATATATATATATATATATATATATATATATATATATATATATATATATATATATATATATATATATATATATATATATATATATATATTATACGAACGAAGTTGGAAGTCTAACCATTCCAGGCCTGGCATTTGGCTCGTTCCAGTGACCACTTTATATAACTGTGTAACGTTTACCATTTATCCCATTATTGAAAATTCACAAATTGTACATTGTCACAAATTATTTATATCAAGATATGGAGTTATTTATATCAAGGCGTGTGCCGTGGCGTAGTTGGTTAGACGCTCGTCTGCGAATCTGGCGTCACCGGTTCGATTTCCTTCAAGATTTATTTTCAATTGGTCTGGGTGTTTGTGATGTATTTTTCACATTCAGCTTCCCTATCCTTACTATCCTACCCGCAGACCAGGTTTTGAGTGTTTTTCCTTTTATTTAAATTAAACTTTAATTCTTTTTTATTTATATATTATATTAACATTGATAAAGTAGGATAAAGAAATCTGGGTATTTACAAGACTTATGGTCTATTATTGGTTAAGTGATCACTTTACACACGTATAATATTCACCATTCTACCCATGATTGACAATCACACTACTCATTTTTTTGTATCTCTTACATGAATCAAAACATATGCATATTCATTCATTAGAACCTCAGTGGTGCATAGGGCACTGCATCATATAAACGCAGTGTTATCTTGATCGTTAACTCATGAAGGAAAGGTGATCAGCCCTCCGCTTCAGGTACCAGTCCAGGGTAATATTGAATAAATATAAGAGTGAAAAATATATTATATTTATTAGACCCCCCTCTGGGAATCGAACCCGGGACCTCCAGAACGGTAGCCGAGCGCGCTGACCATTACACTACGGAGGCGGACATATAGAGAGAGAAGAGAGAAAACCCTTATCCGCATCCCAATGGAGCATAGGGCACTGCGTCATATAAACGCAGTGTTTTCTTGATCATTATCACATGAAGAAAAGGTGATCAGCCCTCCGCTTCAGGTACCAGACCAGGGTAATATTACAGTGAAAAAATCACTTATATTTATTTGATCCCCCCTGTGAATCGAACCCGGGACCTCCAGAACGGTATAGATATACATATTGTATATATTACTTACATGGTTTTGTATGATAACCCTGAAACTATTTTGTCAATCCCGCCCGACAACGCAAGGCATGACACTCTTTCATCTTTCATCTCGTGTGTCTTCTCCTCTTCGCGGCGCAAAGTGAACCGAAAGCTCCTGGTTTTAGTCCGGTCGGGCCGGCACAAATATACCCGCATTACAAATAAGTTAAATGAAATCAAGTTCCAAATTCCGTGGCGACTTCGTCGGCATCTCGAAATAGATCTCTGCTTTGCCGTCTGGTAATCCCGGTCCAAAACGCAAAATGATATTAGGGTAATTGTGATACCGTCGATAGGGGTCTGATGTAACAAAAGTGTTACATTTTCATATTATTTTTTGACATCTCATCAAACATGAAGAAGAATATGGAAGTTTGGGCATTTACGGGGCTGACGACCGTCATAAGCTGGTTTAAGTGATCGCTTTACACACGTGGAACATTCACCAATTCTACCCATTATTGATAACCACACTTCTCAAATTCTTGGAAGTTCTATATATATGAACCAATTTTGAATCATTGTTCTTGAATCACTATTGAGATGACAATAATATGAAATTTACTCCTATAATTGGAGATAATCCAGATTTTGTGAACAAGTATTTGGACACACTCAAAATGTTGTGTTACATTTTTTTTATCTATTTGGTGTTTATTTATTTATTGATTTAGTTTATTCAAACAATTAATTTAAAAAAATTTTTTCTTCAAAATGCAAAAACAACACTTTCTGCCCTGTAGCGGGTAAATATTAAGTTAAAAATATGCCGCTTTTGCTGGGGTATAGTACATTTTCTGGGCATTCCCAAAACATGCACTAATGAAAATTGACGATTTTTGATATATGACGTTGTTGAAAGGAATGAGCGATATGTTACCCGGGCTTAAAGATAATTGCGGGCTATTAATTATCCCATCTTAAGAAAAAACATGAAAATCATATTTCCTTACCTGATGAAAATACGCAGTGATTTTCCAAAACGGGCTACTATAACACGGAAGTGGGGTGTTTGTAACACATTTTAGAGCAGTCACATTAAACCCACACATATGCCGTCGATAAAGCTGTATTTCATGCAAACTGGGCGTACAAGAGCAGTAATGTCATTAAATAAATAATATTATTTACATAAAACAGCTGTTAACTGATATCCTGCAACTGCTCTGCTATACATGCTGATTGCATTCGCCATTTTCCGAACCGAATGGCGTAGTTTCGATTTCACATCATCAGTTTATATTGTAATATAAATAAAAGCTTTCCCAATCCAACGTAGATGGCTGTTGTGAACTCATATGAAATTGATTATATATCTAGGAGTTTCAAATTTTTAAGTAGTGTGGTTGTCAATTATGGGTAGAATAGTGAATGTTGCACGTGTGTAAAGTGATCACTTAGCCAGCCTATGACGGGTCATAAGCCCTGTAAAATACCCAGAATTCCATATTTTTAATAATGTCAATATTATTTATTATATCAGACACTGGATTTTTCACCCTACGGATGTGAGATGCCAATATTATAGTTGTCTCAACTTGATATGAAACGTGTTTATGTTTACGATATGAAAAGGTGATGGAAGTCTGAGCATCCCAGGGCTTACGACCGGGCAAAAAAATATTTGTGAAATATTCGGAATGAATCTCACCTATCACAGTGGGGTATATTGGCGATCTGGGCGGCCAATATTATTTTTCGTTCTAAATCGATTCCAAATATGCCTTTTGACTAATTCATTGTATTATATGGAGATATTTTTTACTTATCAGTAAAAAAAAAAAAAAAATTTTTTTTTTTTTTTTAATAAATGCAAATCGTAGTAAATAATTTAAAAAATATTAGTCCGAGAAAGATGGCCATGGTTCCTCGTCCGGACACAGTTCTTCTTCCGCTTTTAATATAAGCGATTTCTTCATTTGTTATTTTTTTTGTTTCCTTTATAAATCGTATTCTTATTGGACGACAATAACGTGGTGAAGAAGGAATTGGGTTTTGCCAAATAACCTTATTATTCAAGGAACAAATAAGTTGTAGGGGCACAAACGAACTCTGAAATATGTTTGCATCGGAGTCTGCATCATTTAAAAACGTTTGTTTATATTGAGCTTGTTGTGTTCCATCACAACCCACTTGCACATTTAAACTAATGTTTCTCTTTCTTTTTTATTTAAATTTTGAAAACATTCTTCTAAATGTGTCAATAGTCACAATAGTAAATAATAATGGTAGTGTGATCCATTAAACTCTGTAGGTTTACTTCGGCACAAGTTTCAGTTACTCTGTAAGCTTTCTTAGCAGGGTAACACTCGAGATTTGCTTTTTGTAAGATACTGTAACACGGGTATAGTTTTTTATGAGAACTCCTTACTATTTCATATTGCCTTCTCGAAAGATCGGCTTCAACAAAAATAGATAAAGCCTGTGATGGAGTCAATTGCGTTATCCGGGTATTTTTTTTGCTGGCAACGAGAATACGCTTTCTTATATTTGGTAGCACGCTTAGGTGTACAAATAATTTCTTTCAACACCAAAGAAGCATCTCTCATCCCGCTTTCTCCTAACTTTGACCGAGTAGCATGGGTGAGCACATCTAATTCAATATGTTTGCGCAAATCTTCAGTTTTCCTTCTTTTGCTTCTCTGACTTGATTCACCAAACGACTTTGATGGTCGTCCTGATCGATTCATTACCCAAGGAATTGTAAAAGTTCCGTCAAGCCAATTTTCATTTTTTATCAAGAAAGTTTCCTCCTTTCTGAGTGCATTAGTCTATCTTCGTTTCATTTCAGACTTGAAATGCGAAAAATCGTTTTTAATTTTCATTGCACACTCGTCAGAAAAATTATCTAATTGTAAAAGGTACTTAAGCAAGCATTCTAATTTTTCATTAATTTTATTAGCATTTTGTTGCTGCATGATAATAAATAACTGTTTTCTAGTCATTATTCTAACATCTACTGGTCCTAAAATAAAAATGTAACAATTTAAAGATAAAAAACTGTACGTAGTTCAGTTTTCATTATTGTGCTGACTCATCTTAAAAGAGCGATTTCTTGCAAAAGAGCAAAATTCTGCAAAAAAATTTTCAATTTATATAAAGAAAGAGGGCTAAGCTATTTGATACAATCAAAATTATAGCCGGATAACACTCGGAAGCACAACTAAATATCCTTTATTTAAAAAAAAAATGAAGGAAAAATCCATTTAAAGGCACTTATTTAAATTAGTTTTTTTTTAGTAAATATGTTAGCTATTGCAACTTAAATCTATGTACAATACACTATCTTACCTGCTTGATCACAATCCATTATTAAATTGTATACGTGTAATACAAAAAAATAATAATAATCACTGAAATGTTTGCGTACTAAACGAACAGCGAAAGAGAAACACGTGCACTCACAATAACAACAACTTTGCGACTGACCATTAGACACGTGAGATGTGCGTGGGGGGGATACAATTATTGCATGTCATCAACAAAATACTCTATTTCATGTTGATATATTTTTCATACACCTGCGACAATGTTTTTAAAAGTGACTTTTGGCCGCCCAGATCGCTAATATACCCCACTGTGCTATGTTCAAACGGAAAAAAGCTTTCAAAATACTTCACCAATTCCTAAACTGATGGCGCTACAATCAGCCATAATTTACAAATGTATTAAAAACCTTACCCGTATGCGAAAGAATCTAAGACCATTGCATATATACAGGTTACAATAATTAATGCAATAGTGTCGGGTTGTGGTCCCGTGGTCAGTGTTGCGGACTCTTAATCAGCAGAGTTTCTCGGGTTCGAACCCACTCTACCACAATTAGATACCTATTTCTTATAATGAACTGCTTATGCTCACAGAACAGTATGAAATTGAAATATTTGTGTAAATAATAAAAACACAAATATTTCTCTTTTAAAAAAAAAATATTATCAAAAATGGGCAGAAAGGTGAACGTTACTCAAGTGTAGAAAGTGATCGCTTACGCCAGCCAAATGCCAACTAGCGACTTTTATCTTCTTTTATATAATGAGGAACAATAGATATTTTATCAAGTCGAGACACCTATAGAAAAAAAAATAGATCTACGCCACTGCGTTTTTCATTAGTAGTTGCATAAATGCAGTTAATTAGTTTAGGAATATCGCCTTAGCGGTGCATCGATCCGGGGACTGAACTGTTATGCTGCTCGCGCCTTAACGACTCGGCCAGCCGACCAACGGAACATGGTTCGCGTCCCGTTTCAGCCAACAAATTACTTATCTAGTAATTAATGCGTACTTTACTTACGATTTACGATAGTATGTGTTCATGATACTACGTAATTCAATGTAGTAAGAAGTTAATATATAATAATAATTAAACCCTTATCCGCACCCCAGTGGTGCATAGGGCACTGCGTCATATAAACGCAGTGTTATCTTGATCGTTTACACATGAAGTAAAGGTGATCAGCCCTCAACCTCAGGTACAAGTCCAGGGTAATTTTGAATAAATATTACAGTGAAAAAATCACTCATATTTATTTGACCCCCCTTTAGAATCGAGCCCGAGAACTCCAGAACGGTACACTACGGTGGATTCTTTATATTTTTTCTATATTATTCGTGAATATCACACATCTGATTACTAATTTATTTATTGACTGCGTTTATTTTGTAGATCTCCATACAACTTCATACAAATATGTATTTAAATTATACACTGATTTGAGTCTACTAAAATTGTTGTGAACTCAGTATCAAGTATCAGTGTTTGATTGAAGGAAGAGTATTTAGTTGTTTATGAATACATCCAATTCAGTAGCGATCAGCTGCGCAAGAAGCCGCATGTGTGGATTGTGCATTTTCAAAAGAAATAATATTGAAATTGACTTTTTTTAAAATAAATACTAATAATGTATTTTTTAACTTCTTAACCTTTCAATAACTCTTTTCTTTTCAAAATCGTACACTTATTTCGAATAAAAACTATTTTTTTCAATACTAAAACGGTATTTTAATAAATAAATAAAACAATTACGTCAAATGTTACCTGGGTTTAGAAAAAATTAAGTTAAATTTATCGTATATTGAGCCTTAATATCAAATTAATAAATTATACACTATTGCAAAAGTCAAATAAAAAAATCATTTAATTATTTTTTCCCATATTCGTAAAATACTACCTCAAGCGTAGTTCACAGATTTTTTTGAATTATACTTTTTTTAATATGAGAAGCGCCCTTTAGGTAGTATTAACGAAAATGACGCTATTTAAATTATCCAAATTCATTATTATTATTACTATTAATGAAATAACTCAATTGTTTTTTGATTTGTACTTTATTTTATCAGCGATAAAGAAAAGAAAAAACATTCATATTGCACGCGCTCGCACTTACAAATCAGGTACTTTTTTCATTATTTAAATTTGTACGTAAGGTTGGTCAGGCTTTTGAATTTAATACGCATTTGCGCAAAACACAAACACCGCATTAATTTAAAACCACTTTACAACAAAAGTGAGTCATTTGCATTAAATTACTTGTTTTTTCATACGGTATCTCTGTACCTGGTTATAAAAAGCGTCACTTGCTAAACCGACACTCCCCGGGTTTAGTTTAGCTGTTTGAAACATTTCGTTCTGTCAAGTTTTCAGTATCGCTCCGGCTGTCGCGGCGGGAGTTCGTGCCGGTTGTTTCCTCATCTGTTTCCCGCGTACTAATAGTTTTCACGATGTTTTGAAACCGATTGTGTGTTTTATCCGTATCTTGTGGGTGTGTGTATTTGATTTGATTAAATTGTTTCGTTGATTCGGCCATTCAAATTGTAATTACGGAGATCTATTGTTATTGTCGCGGGTTCGCGCCAGCCTGCCATGTTTTTTTCTTCGATAACGTTCACTTGTTTTGAAGTGATGGAAGTAAGTGATGTCGACCGACCGCTCGGCATTTTGTCGTTAACTGTGTGTTTTGAAGTGCGCGGGTGGTGCTCCATTTAAACGACGATATATACGTATATGTATAACGAATATAGTGTTTGATAAACATATATTTTAATTAATATAGCGGTGTGGGAAGGAATATCCTTGGAGTTATTGAAATGATTCATTCTCTCGATTTTGCACCGCGATGGATTATACTCCATTCGCGCTCCCGACGCACTACGACTCCAGTTTTGAGAAACGTTTATTTTTAGTACGGAGAATTAGTGTCCAGTTTGTCATTCTTTTGTGTTGGAAAAACAACATGTTCGGGTTTAATGACGGCAACGTTGTGCGTATTGCGGAAATAGCATTATGCTTATTATCATTTTTCTCCGAAGAAGTTTGATAATAAGTGTAACGCGAGCAAATGCACAAACATTTTTATAAAAAAAAGAACAAATTTATGGATCCATTGTTGTATATTGCAGTTTATGCATCCGCGCTCATGAATTGGTTTTCAAGGTGCATTTTTTCCTCTGTTATCTTTGCTTCAATCTGATTTTTTATTCATATATTTTTCAAAAATATTTTTCCGTAGTTTTTGTTGATCCTTATGTTTGTAGGTACTTTATCATCAACATAATCATCAGTTATTTTTAAACTGTTTTTATGGGTTACTCTGCCGTCGTTTCCATTTGTTGTCGACGCTTAAATAACGCCTGCCGACGCTATATAATTACGTTGTCATCTTCTCAAAAAAAAAACATTTGTATTGCTTTATGACTTACAATCAATATAACGCTGCATCCATCTGATATGGTAACCCATGCACCATTATGAATACATCTAAAATATAATTATTTCTCCTTAAATTTTGGCTATAAACCGTCATATAACCTTTAAAAAGGTTTGGTTTATGGCGATTTGTTTTGATTTTCGTATTTTTTTAAAACCATAGATGAAACTGGACCTAACTTTTCGTAAACCATAGAAACATAACATCAAACAGATAAAAGATATACCGAAATCATTTAAGTATTTTTTTTTTGGCCTAGATTTAATCACAGATGATCTTTTGCAATTCAATCGAAGCTCCTCGTAATATTTTACGAAATTGGCGCTATATAATTATCCAAAATTGTTTTGGCTCTGTGTCAGGTCAAAATATGAAAATTAGTTTGATAAAGTTAAAATTCATTTGAACTTGAATTGTTTTTAAGCTGTGGCGTATTCAGAATTTACACTTTAAACCCCAAATGCTTTTTAGTACAAATCAATCAAGGCCATAATCTGACATTCGTTTAAATTATTCAAATTTTTCCCCTTTTTTGTTATCAAATGTATATGTTGTAGTGTGTGTATCTCGCTCGTATGGTACATACATGTTTGTACCTACTTTTGAACCCCTATCGCCATGTTGACCTAATGATTATGTTGATAGTCTTGCTAGGGTTTCACACATTCAATTCCACTTTCATACAACTATATATAACAAAGCACTAAGCAAATATAGCAGCAAACTACCTATTTATTATGAATTCGTTATACACCGTACAAGGCTATACATCTGGCAATTATTCTACAATTATCTACGATTCTATTTATTTTAATTCCTACTTCAATTTCAAGGGGTTTAGTATGTATGTGCTTAAACGTAGAATGAAGAAAAAAGACATTTACGCAAGCAATTAGCCTAGAATTAAACCATTTCGTACTAATTGCCTGTTTTGTATTTTTTTCGTTTTTTTTAAGTTGTCTTTACGAGGAATGCCTCAAAGAGACGATAGTTAAAATAAATTCTTTGACGCAAATGACGCTGTCCAAATTACCTACAATTATTTAGATTGGTTTAATCAAGAGGATAATTGAGTTGTTAACATTTAAAACATACTTTTCATGTTCTTATTTCATAAATTTCGATGTAAATGTTCACATTGAAACGTGAACAATGGAATAAAAGGATAGTTAAAGATTGGTGTTTGTAGTGCTAGAGAAGGCTGAATCAAGTTGCAGGGAAGATGGTGGAACATATCTTTCGATACGATTAAGATATGGTATGATACAGGGGAAAATAAGATAAGAGAAGAAGTCTAAAGAGATGTTATGTGGACTAACTAAAAGTGAAGGTAGGCGAGGCGATACGACACGTCGTAAGGAACTAGAATCTGACATCGACAGATAACGATGGTATTTTACTGCACTGACGAGAAAACCAGATATTAAATTTACGATGAGCTGATATACTTATTAAAAGAGATTCACTTAATTTAGCTGGATTTTGATTTAATATGTTTACATATTTTAAGAATTATGGGCACACTCGTTAAACAAAGGCGTCATAGACATAGCTTCTCACGGTAAAGAGGATAAAAATATTGGATTTATATCAGATCAGCACAAACTATGTTAATCAGTTATAATAAGAGCTTAACGAATCATTTGTCATTTTTACGATTCTTTTGCGCAATAAAATCTCTTCTGAAGCATTTGAATGTCTTCTATTTTAAGTAATGAGTAAATTTATCATCATAAATACCACTTTTCACACAATGAGCAGTTACATTAGGATAATCTTCTCGCGACTGTAATTGCGGTTTTGCCTTTCTGTATCGCGTGAAATGTAGTTCTTAATATTTTAAAACGCATTGTTTTCATGTGAAAAAAATCTCACGCCTAAAATACCTCGAAATTTCGACATAGAACTACAACATTTGAAACATTTTTTGTTTAATTATACGCTAATCTCACCGGAGCAACCGACAATGGTATTATAGGTATTATTATAAAGATAATGATGTGATGCTAAGAAAAATGAATCAATTGTTTATTTAAATATTTTACCGAAATCCCTGTAATCATGTTAGTAGGCTTGTATTTACGTTTTTCCAGTGTTATTTAGAAAATCATTTCATAAAACAGCGTGTATTTGCGTTTTTTTTCAATGTTATTTAGAAAAAAATGCATAAAACAGCTTGTATTTGCGTTTTTCCTATATTATTTAGACTTTTTTTTTGCATAAAACAGCTTGTGTTTGCGTTTTTCCAAAGTTATTTAGAAAAACATTGCATAAAATAGGTCAATTGATATTTTCTCTTCATTGATTCGGCAGTTTATTTCTAGTAATATCAATCCATTAAAAAAAATAATCACTTTGTAAATATTGTACGTATGATAATAATTAGTTTTTACTAAGTTTATGTACAATTATAATTGATATCTGTTTAGATATTCAAAGATTGTCATGTCGCTTATCGTAATTTTTCTGCAGTCAACTGGTATCAATGAATTCGTTTGAGCAGTCCACTTGCAAACCACGTTGTGGTAAAAAAATAAGATTTTTAGCCAATGGCGGCAATCGGTAGGAGATAAAATCTTCTACCGATTGGAGCTTGTTTTGAGAGATTTTTTAATCGATCGGTGCGTCGATCGGCATAGCGAGGTTTACAAGAGTATTGATTTTTCCATTCCATTTTATTCCTAACTTAACGAGTTTTGGCAGATTATATTAAACATAGACGTTAATATTTTATATCTCCAACGATTGCCGCCATTGGCATCGGCTAAAAAACTCATTTTTTAACGTAACGTGGTTTGCAAGTGGACTACTTATTTCTTGACAAAAATTAGATGAGAGAAAAAGTTTTTTTTTGCACACGTGTTCGTCGCAATACGACTAAAACAAAAAGACCCTATGAAGCAAAATTGACCATTTATTTGAAATAATTCATCATTTTTATGTCACAGATATATAGCTTATCAATGGCGTAGCTATTGACTTCAACATTGACCGTATCAAAAGATTTCATCGATAATTTTTACCGTTTGCGCAATATCGCATCAATGGGAAGCGAAGTCGTGAGATTTTTCAAGCTAACGTTAATATTTTTAGCTGTCAAATTGCTCCTTTGTCCCGAATGAATAGTAATGGAATTCGACAATCGAACAACATTCAAATTTGTATTTTTCTTATTGAGTATCTATGATTTATTGCCAGTTTATAAAAATCTGTTAAAGGTATAAAGTACCTACGTACCGACTTGAATAAATAATTTTCATTTTAAATGTCGCTGCATTATTTATTACTTTATTTACTATTTATGAAATTCGAATAATATATTTATGCCCACTGACCCAATGCTGCATAGGGCACTGCATCAAATTAATTAAAACAAAATTGACTATTAAACTAACAAATCATTCATTACAAATAAATTTCAAAGAAATATACTGAATATTTGAAGGTATATTAAACTCCGTGCTAAAAAAGAGGAAAAATCGAATATTCATTCAAAAATACGTAACTTAGATTTTGAAATTTTTACATACATTTATTTGCATGTACTTAGTAAAATTATTCATTTTTAATTTCAATTTCACTTGGTAAAAACCATTACTAATTTCTTATTAAAATGTATTGTGACACGTATTAAGTCGGCTGTGGTCCCGTGGTTAGTGTCGCAGACTCTTGAGTCAGAGTTTCAGGGTTCGAACCCCACTCTACCACAATTCGATACATATTTTTAATAATGACCCGCTTTGGCTCACAGAAATAGTATGAAATTTATGTATTTTTGTAAATAATAAAAAAAACGAATTCGTCTCGAACTCTTTTTTTATTAGTATTTTAGTACACTATTTTGCGTGGAACTCTAAGCAAGCGCCCTTGAGGTAGTATTTTACAAAAATGTCGCTATAAAAATTATCCAAACTTATTATTATTATTATTATTACCGTGTAAATGGGGAGTTCAGAGTATTGCCTTGAAAACGGGATACAGAGTTGTCGCGAAACGTGAATGTATTTAAAATCACGTCCTAAAGCTAACTCATGTTGAATACTAAGTACGTTTTACATAAATAAATACATAATTAATTGATGTAAATACGATGTCGCTTTAGGATTAGCACCCATTTGTACTTAACATTACTGTGTACATATGTATGAAAAATAAATAAATAAACTATAATATATCGCTCACTCCTTTCAAGAACGTCATAAATCAAAAATCGTCAATTTTCAGTTGTGCATGTTTTCAGAATGCCCAGAAAATGTACCATATCCCAGCAAAAGAGGCATATTTTTAACTTAGTATTTACCCGCTACAGTGCAGAAAGTGTTGTTTTTGCGTTTTGAACAAAAAGTATTGTTTAATAATTTTTTTAAATACACTAAATATTTTTCAAATGGAGAAAAAACCTTCAGGTTTATCCTAAAAAGATCTGTTGCACAGTAAAAAGTTCAATGAGTGGCTTGATATTTATTTTTAATACATTGTATTATATTTTTATACTTTAAAAACGTTCTCCTGAAAAATCAAGTATTTTGATTTATGACGTTCTTTAAGGAGTGAGCGATATATGTATTTGAAGCAAAAACTTTGTGATTTTCTATTTTATAATAAAAAAGTATTTCGGTTTTAAAATCACTATGAATATTTTATTATAATTAAGTTATAATAAAATGTTTGTAGTGATTTTAAAACAAAGTTACATTTTAATTATAAAATAAATAAGCATACCTGAAATACTAACAACTAAATCCAGGTAACATTTGACGTAATTGTTTTTTTCTTAAAACACGTTTTTGTATTGAAAAAAAAAAGTTTCCCGGGTTCGATTCCCAGGGAGGGTGAAAAAAATTAGTTAGTAATTATTATCCGCCTCCGTAGTGTAATGGTCGGCACGCTCAGCTACCGTTCTGGAGGTACCGGGTTCGATTTCCAGTGGGGGAGGGTCAAATAAATATAAATGATTTTTTCGCTCTAATATTTATTCAATATTACCCTGGACTGGTACTTGAAGCGGGGGGCTGATCACCTTTCCTTCATGTGTTCAAAATAACATTGCGTTTATAGGATGCAGTGCCCTATTTACTTAAATACATATATTCTACTGAGTTTAACTGTTTTTTCATTTTAATTTTAATCGGCAGTCACTTTGTGGTAAAATGTATCCTTTTTTAATTTAAGTTTTACTTAGTAAATACCACTATTAATATTTACTAAGTATATAAGTTATTTACAACATTTTGAGTGTGTCCAAATACTTGTTCACAAAATCTGGATTATCTCCAATTACAGGAGTTATTTTCATATTATTTTTAACATCTCATCAAAGATGAAGAAGAATATGAAAGTCATATTTTGTAATCAAATTAAATTATAATCAAATAGACAAAACAATGTTTGCCCTTACGTAATTACAATCTATATTTACAACATTTTAAGTGTGTCCAAATACTTGTTCACAAATCCGGATTATCTCCAATTACAGGAGTTATTTTCAAATTATTTTTCATCTCACCAATAGATGTCTCTAGTGAAGTTCTAGTGATTCAAGAATAATGTTTCAAAATTGGTTCATATATATAGAACTTCCAAGAATTTGAGTAGTGTGGTTGTCAATAATGGTTAGAATTAGTGAATGTTACACGTGTGTAAAGTGATCACTTAAACCAGCCTATGACGGTCGTCAGCCCCGTAAATGCCCAGACTTCCAAATTCTTCTTCATCTTCGATGAGATAAGATTTAGAAAAAATAAGTATAACTGAAATTAAAAATGTTAATATGTTTTTAAGTTAAGTAATTTAATTGCTGTAATCTTCCAGTTGAAACTAATCGTTCATTCAACAAGTAGTTGCTTTTGTAAGGTATACACAAGGCACCGACTTTTAGTCGTCTAGGCATCTCGTAGATAAACCTTGATAAAATTTGTTCACCCTTTTTCATCTCGCTCTTTCTCGCCACGTTTCAATGGGGTGAACGGAGAAAGGGATACTTTTTTGACAAAATTTTAAGTACGCAGTTTGACAAAGGTTGTCTGTGTGTACCGATCTTTATACCTGAAGCGAAAGCGTTTTGTACCCAAATAAATAAGATTAGAAAATATTTACCACTTCGTTAAAATGTTTAATGTTTCAAATATAATAGCTTTGACGCGTTTATTATTCAAGAAAAAAATTTTTTACGTCATATATTGTTTTATTGAAAAATAGTTTTTTTTAGTGAACGCCTTTGAAATGTTCCTCAAACTCCCTCAGACGTATGCGTGGGAAATAATTGTATGACATATCGCTTACTCCTTTCAAGAACGTCATAAATAAAAAATCGTCAACTTTTAGTTGTGCATGTTTTTGGAATGCCCAGAAAATGTACTATATCCCAGCAAAAGCGGCATATTTTTAACTTGATATTTACCCGCTACAGGGCAGAAAGTATTGTTTTTGCATTTTGAAGAAAAGGTATTGTTTAATTATTTTTTCAAATATACTAAATGTTTTTCAAATGGAGGAAAAACATTCAGGTTTTACCTAAAAAGATCTGTTGCACGGTAAAAAAGTTTAATAAGTGGCTTGATATTTATTTTTAATACATCATTTTTATTTATTTATGACGTTCTTGAAAGGAGTGAGCGATATATGTCCCTTCTTACAACATAACACACACACAGGCCATGCCTTTGTGGGATCTTCTTTTGTATTCATTTTAATATTTTATTCATTTTTTTTGTATTTGAATTTATGTTATGTAATGCAAAAGAATTTAAAAAAAAACAGATGAAATACGAAAATTCATCTACATTTGAGGAAAATAATTAAGATTCTGTGCACACTGTACAATGAGGTACTTTTTTTTCAAAAATCCTTTAGCGATTTATGCAAAATATGTAAAAACAAACTCAGCACTATAAGGGTTAAGTACGATATTGAAATAAGATTTTTTATTTTAATATGTGACTTGTATTTATTATTTACTTTGCTTATTACGTATTATAAGCAAGGTAAATACCAGTCCGCCTCCGTAGTGTAATGGTCAGCACGCTCGGCTACCGTTCTGGAGGTCCCGGGTTCGATTCCCAGGGGGGGTCAAATAAATATAAGTGATTTTTTCACTGTAATATTTATTCATTATTACCCTGGACTGGTACCTGAAACGGAGGGCTGATCACCTTTCCTTCGTGTGTAAACGATCGAGATAACACTGCGTTTATATGAAGCAGTGCCCTATGCACCATTGGGGTGCGGATAAGGGTTTTTTTTATTATTATTATTATATTACGTATAAGGTTTATAGATCATTTAGCGTATTTTTGTTTCTTCTAACTAATTCAATTTTCTTCTTCTTCTTTTTTTAATGGCTTTTATCTTGAGTGTTCTAAAAATATAATAATTAAAAATGGATAGATTTCACCACAAAGTGACTGCCGATTCAATTAATGAAATTATAAATACATAAATTAATAAATCCTTAAATTCAATTAAATTTAATATAATGTCTCAATTCCGCTTAGATTTACAGATTTATGATTTTATTAATTAATTTGCGCTTTAAATAATGCATAGTGGTAATAATTGGTACTGGTCGGGTCCAGGAATGTCGGTAAAGTGGGTGGTGTGTGGGAAACTAGCCAATGGATTGCTGGTTTTATTATCAATATCATACTGCATTATATCATTGTAATTAAACGAATATGTAATTGATACGTTAAAATATCAATCACCCTGTATTAATCGTTCAATATTTTGTTCCGGCATCTTTTTTAGACCAATGCTGTATATGTCATTCGAAATGAGATATTTTTACTCCTTGGATTAAAATATCTTCTTCTTCTTCATAGGGCATTGCATCATTTAAACGCAATGTTATCTTGGACTTAAACTCGTTGAGGAAAGGTGATCAGCGCTTTGCTTCATGTACCAGTCCAGGGTAATATTGAATAAATATTAGACTGAAAAAACCACTTATTATTGTATTAAAAATCATAGGTACATTTAAACATACATCACTTATTATTTGTGTTTTTTTGTATTTATAAAAATCTTATATACTTATATCAATGATTTTACTTGCACGATTCGTTTATAAAATAGAGCATTTTGTACTAATGAATACGTATTCCATCGTTTCGAGCGTATGCATGGTTACTGCGTCTGTGCGTACGATTCGTTTAACAAAAGATCCATCGTCCAATTGATCCGGTATTAAAGAACGGGTCACTTGAGTGATTCAAATGCACTGATGCGAATCCACTGAATTACCGGATCTTACTTAGCAATCGAAGGACATCCTCGTTTATAATACGTACATTTAAGTTTTTTTTTTAAACTTTTATTTATGCAAAATAAAATCGATTTTTCGGCATAACTACACAATCTTCATTTCGCCCATTTGTCTGGCCGCTTTTCACAATGATGCTAATTTAAAAACCCCCATTCATTTGGCCTAACTGTTCAGTAATTAACGTCAATGTCGGTGGCCAATTATCTTACCTATATTTAGCGCACACATTCTTTTATCTTCTTGTCGTTATATGTCACACTCATACCAGTCCCCTACCGTCAAAATTATCACAAACACATATTTTCGTCGGCTGAAATGCACGGATAATTTGAACGTCTTCGTTTGCCAGTTTACTCCTGGCGAAAACGTTTTTTGTCGTTGCTTTTCTTGTGTGTTCCCATTTTTTTTACGTATTATTATTGTAAATTTGTATTCATGTAAATATGTATAGTAGAACCCTGGAAATCTTTCTAAATCCCGCGAAATACGAACAAGAATTATCATTTTCAGCTTTATATCATAATTGACGCCTGTGTAACCGCTCTTGAGGTATTGTAGTATTTTACGAAAATGGCGCTATATGAATTATCTTAAATTATTTTTATTATTTGTAGGAAACATTTAAAAAACACGCGAAGACTGAAACACACAAAACACATTTATTTTGTTTAATTTAATTTTTTTATTTTTAATAAAAGTTAATAAAGTATACAGTACTGTACCTGTATTCCTACTCAAGTACTGTAATATTAGATTTAAATGTCAAAAAGTTGCATATAAGAATTCTAGCTAAAATCATGTTTTAGTGTGGGCCAATCATGAACATGTCAGCATTTGCCTATTGCTGGGAGAAAACCACGTAAAACTCCTCAGGAGAAGGCGGACTGTTGACTGTCGTCAACAGGCCTTCCGTTCCACTAGAAGAGGGTTCGGCATTTCGCTGTCCTAGCTTGGTTTATGGTACAGATGTCCTTCACTAGTTTTATCATGTTTGATACCACCTCTTGTGAGAGTTCCTTATGAACTAACACAGATCCGATGTCGGATAGGTCCTCACCCAGGCTCCTGCTACTGTTGTCTTTGTCATTATAATTACACGAGACATTGTCTTAGGATCCATAGCAACCTGCAGCTGTACCGTAGGCGATCTATCTACCCACCACGCGAATGCAGTACGCCATAATAGTAATAAATTTGACATTTAGCGCGTTTTGCCTAGAAACAAGCATGGCATACCTGTGGGCGAACGAGTGCCTGTACAGTTTGCTCAAGCAGTCGAAACCCCAAGTTTAGTGACACCTTTAGTTATTAGCTTTCAGAATTACGCTGCTGAATTGGTACGTTCCTTGCGCCCGCGATGGTACACCCTTGGCACCTGCATAGCTTGTGCAATTCCGCATCCGACGGTTCAATTCTCAATGCCATTTGAATTTATATTAACACGCTATGTACGCCGAACACGGCTCCAGTGTTCATACAAATATAGCAGCCAGGCGTTGACGGCAGTCGTGTTCAACGATTAGGAATTGAAACATAATGATTCATAGCCGGCCTTATGTGTTTTGAAAACACACGGGAAAACACTTCACCGCAGGGGTAGGCAGAGAGACTGCAAACTTTCTTCGCCTCTTCCACTTTCATGCATCTCCTCACACATACCCGCCGATTGTTTCGACTCCTGACTCGGCCGCTTTCAAGTATTTGACATACCTGATCATGACAAGTTTTTCTCGGTCTTTTTCCAACTCCTTCACAATGTATGATAGTTCGGATTCGGATAATCCAGGATTCGGACCTCACATACTAATATAAGAGTTTCTGTTCAAAAAAAGCTTCTTTCATCTCACCAATAGATGTCTCTGCCTATAACCAAATTAACCAGCTGACATATATAAAATAGAAACCATTCGGGGATCCTAAATAAATAATCCAAAAAAATACTTGAAAAGATAAATATATATTATGTAGTGTTTAGTCATATTTTCTTATTTTGTTTTTACCTTATATTTGTCTTTTTTTTTAAATATGCTTCTTACCTTATATTTTCTCATTTATTTCTTTTAAATATGCTTCTTATGCCTATTTATTATACCTGTTTATTGTTTTTTTTTTATTTTGCCATGTATTAGTTTTGGTTATTTAAAAAAAAATCTTTATTGTAACTTAAAAAATCTTTATTGTATTGTAAGAAAGGAATGTAAGGCTGAACGAGGAATAATTGAAAAGATTAGGAAGAGCTCTTTGCGGTGGTATGGACATGTGGAGCGAATGGATAGCGAGAGAATGACTAAGAAAATATATGTGGCGAATGTGAGAGGGAAAACAGAACGTGGACGACCGAAAAAGACTTGGCACGATCAGATCAATCAGAACCTAAAATCTGGCGGTGTCAAAAGTCTGCGTAATCGGAGGGCATGTATGACTAGATGTATGGATGTGAAGGAAGCGAGGAGTGTATGTCAGGACAGAAGAGTGTGGCGTTCCATCCTCTCTGCCTACCCCTGGGGGGAAACGGCGTGATGGTAGTAGTAGTAGTAGTAGTAGTTATTGTAACATTATAATTTGTGTTCCAGTCTTGTTAACCTTAATCCCATGTCCCAAAATGAATTAGAAATTACTCATCGGTAATATTATATATATGACTTATGTATGTAATATGTTTTGGAAAATAAATAAATACCTTAATTATTATATATTTGGTCGCTTAGTCATCGATATTTTCAGAGTGTCTCCGGACTTTTGTCCTGTACGGTGCATCGCAGTCTGCAATATGCAAGTTCAGTTTGTTTCCGTTAGATCTGCAGCCCGGCAGTTGGCAATGCGTCCTTTTAAAGCGGGTAACGTTGGTTCGATGACAGGAAACGTCCCACATTATCATAATCTCGAAGCGTTACGCACCTATCTTGACGTTTTATTAAGCAAGGTGTGTATTTTAATCATTTATGATTTTAGCGTACAGGATGCTGTAAAAATAGCGGTAATATTGTATTTATCTGGCATAAGTATCTATCTGCCTACTTATGTTTTAAATACTTCGATTCTCATCAATTTTATATATTTTTTATGCTTTCTTGTATTTTTCTTAAATTATTTATTATTATTCCTTAAAAATTCTGAATAAATTAACCCTTATTATTAATATATTGTATCCATTTTCATTAAAGGAATCGTTGCTCGAATTAAAAACTGTATCTTATGTATATATATATATATAAAATACAATTGTTTATATATTTTAAATGCAGTTAGTTGCTATAATTCCATTTTTTTGTTGTTTTTGTAATGTATTCAAAATAAAATAAAATTATTGGATCGAATTCAATTTAATAAATATACAATGATATATAATGTCACGCGTGTCGTCTTATCAAGACATTATCAAAACTCTTATTTTGTTAATGTGTATTTTCAAATAAACAAGTCAGTACTCATGCCAGCTGCGCGAGAAGCCGCACGTATCGTTAGAGCACATTGTTTTAAAAGAATATTATGTATATTGAAAAAAAAAAAATTTTTAAACTCCTTTCCTTTATAACTCTTTTCTTTTCAAAACTATATATTTATTTCGAAGAAAAACTTAATTTTCAATGCGAAACAAAATTCTCAATATTATTAATATTTAAATTTGCTTTGTGGTTAGTCATTTTTACTTATTGTTTTTTTTTTACAAAAATGTTAGTAATATTAGTATATAACCACTCACCGATGTGAGTGGTTATATATGTACTAATATTACTAGCATTTTTGTAAAGAAAAAAATAAACAAAAACAGTGTTTTAAGCAAAAAATTATATTACGTTTAACGATTTCCTGTGTTTAAAGAAAATTTAGTTGCCGGCCATCGATTGTCTCGCCTTAAAAAAATACAATAATATTAGATGAAATCAATCACGCGTTTGACTAACGTACAAATGTGGAATATTTTCTCGTTTTACCTAGTTTTGAAGCTTATTTTTCAGTGAATCTTTCAACACAATACATTCCGGGTAATCCGCTTCCTGATTGATCCCATCCCGGTAAATCGAACGTCTGCCACATCAAATTTCCTAGCTTATCGTTGAATCTCAAAGGTCAACATTTCGATTCGCGCGGAGTTTGTTTTTATTTGATTTTTTTTACGGTGCGTCATTGGTGATGGAAATAACTTGTTTTCTTCTTCTGTTATGATTTCCTCCGTTCTAGTATTTATTCTACTCATTCAACGAAAAGAACAAAGGAGTTGATGTATATTTTCATAGTGTTCAGAGTTTCTTTGATCGTTTTTTCCGATACGTGTTATTTTACGTTTTAGTCAGTTCTCTTCGATAAAAATATGATATTTTTTGTAATGAAATTGTTACAAAAACTGATTTCGTCTTCAACGGACTCGCAAATATTCGTATTGTCCGTAAGTTAGTAAATATATGGGTATGCAACTCCGAGTATTATAGCTGCTGTTGCTATTTTCCCATTTCTTTTCCTACATAACTATATGTAATTTCTTGAATGTTTTTTGCAGATATTATTTAATACTTTGTGGGAATTTTATAAAACTAGACTTGTTTTTTGCCACTTTTATTTTTGGTACATTTCTCCAACCGGTTTCGACAAAAGCCTTGACATCTTCAAGGATGGACGGGGATGTCCATCTTTGTACATGTTTAACACGCGTTGAGTGTGTCCAAATACTTGTGCAGAAATCTGCTTTATCTCCAATTAGCAGTTATTTTTAATAATTAAAATGAAACTTTGTTTTAAAATCACTCTAAATATTTTATTATAACTTAAATATAATGTCTACCGGTTTCGAAGCTAACCGCTTCTTTATCAATACTGATTAATACTAACACACTATCCGGAACCGAAACCGGTAGACATTAATATATAATAAGTTATAATAAAATATTTATAGTGATTTCAAAACAATGCTGCATTTTAATTATAAAATGGAAAATCACAAAGTTAGTGCTTCAAATGTAAATTATAGTTATGTTTTACATTATTTTTTTTGACATCTTAACATAGATGAAGAAGATATTATATTATTAGATTTATTGAATACTCGGCTGTCCAAACTCAAAACACAGTAAAGGACATTTTTTTGTAGTACGTTTTTTTTGCATTTTTGGAGTAAAGAGATTCTACTTACACCAAAAATGCGTACTACGAAAAAATGTCCCTTACTATGTTTTAAGTTTGGACAGCCGTACTGTTCTTGCTTGTTTCACCAGCCCTGTACGTTGAATGAAAAATCACCTTCATGGTTTTAAAATTAGACAGAAAACTATGACTCGTCCAGCATTCTTCAAAGCGGTATTTATTATTTTTGTCTCTCAATCCGGTGATGATCTCTTGTTTCGGTATTTTTAACAAGACACTTGGAAACAGTGGGTAATAAATGGTTATTTACAGCTTCCTTCGCGGTGTATCAACAATTCACCGCTCTAAATTGTCTTAAATTGTGTTTGATTGCTTCCTACGGGCCTACAGATTGTCAGTGAGGACATTATCTCCCCCGCTTATTCACCGACTCGAGATATCAATAAAAATACTTGAATCTCATTTGAACTTACCTCAAAATATCATAAATATCAGTAACATATCCTTACGCTCACTCCTTTCGACAACGTCATTTATCAAAAATCATAAAATTTCAGTTGTGCATGTTTTCAGAATGCCCAGGAAATGTACCATATCCCAGCAAAAGCGGCATATTTTTAACTTAATATTTACCTGCTACAGGGCAGAAAGTATTGTTTTTGCATTTTGAAGAAAAGGTATTGTTTAGTATTTTTTTTAAATATATTAAATATTTTTCAAATAGAGAAAAAACATTCAGGTTTTACCTAAACAGATCTGTTGCACAGTAAAAAGTTCAATAAGTGGCTTGATATTTATTTTTAATACGTTTTATTTTATTTTTAAACTTTAAAAACGTTCTCTTGAAAAATCAAGTTTTTTTTTTATTTATGACGTTCTTGAAAGTAGTGAGCGATATGCCTATTTACTATACCCGTTAATTGTTTTATATTTTATATTTTGCACTGTATTAGTTTTATTTTTTTTTTGTATTTTAAATTACGCAATGGAAAATCCAAAATGTTATTTATTGTATTTATGTGAGCATCAATCCTTCAGTTTTCAGCCAATCGGTAAAATCAGGGATGCGACATTTCTGCGACGGATACTGTAAACAAATTTCTGCGTTCCCACAGTATACACTCGTAAATAACCTCTAAGCCGATTGCCGAAAGCTTCAAGTGTGTGGCGTGTGTGGGCAATGTCACATATCGACTTCTAGCTGAAACTAATGATCTATTTATTTATACATTTGGCGTTCAATTTGTATACCTCCATTTTAATTTATATTTTAAATATTAAAATTGAACACTGTTCTATGAACTGGCAAAATACACTAAGTAGTTTGAAATGTCGTACCTATATACTTGTGTGGTTTTAATAGTGAATTCAACATTAAGTTTAATAGCGGGTATTTTATTCAGGCTATGGGGAATGTAGGTACGTATATCCATTTTTACACTCCTTTCAAGAACGTCATAAATCAAAAATCGTAAATTTTCAGTTGAGAATGTTTTCGGAATGTCCAGAAAATGTACTATATCCCAGCAAAAGAGGCATATTTTTAACTTAATATTTACCCGCTAGAGGGCAGAAAGTGTTGTTTTTACATTTTGAAGAAAATTTATACTTTAATTATTTTTTTGAATACACCAAATATTTTTCAAATGGAGAAAAAAACCTTCAGGTTGTACCTAAAATTATTTATTGCACAGAAAAAGTTCAATACTTGGCTTGATATTTATTTGAAATACATTGTATTATATTTTTAAACTTTAAAAACGTTCTCCTGAAAAATCATTTTTTATTTTATTTATGACGTTCTTGAAAGGAGTGAGTGAATTGTCACAAATTCAATTTTTGTGTGTTTTTTTAATAATAAAATACAATTAAGTAGACTCTAAAATCGTTGTTTGATTTAAATATTCAATATCATGGGTATACTAGCAAACAACGTTAACACTAAAATCCCTGTTTGAATAATCCTTGTGTGAATGATCCCTGTTATTTAAAGCTTTTAGCCTGAATAAAATACCCGCTATTAAACTTAAAGTTGAATTTACTTTTAAAACCACATAAATATTATATTTCAAACTACTTGTGTATTTTGCCAGTTTATACAACGTTGAGAACTTTATAATATGCATCATTAAGTCAAAATTGCATATTTTCGAGTTAATGTTTTTTGCCAGTACTCCCATGATATACTAGTATAAACTAATGATGTACCCTAACAGAAAGATATTTGCAATAACGTCAAAGCCCTTCAACACGTGGTCTGTCGGGGATTTTGTCTCTGCGGCAAACACTGAAGATTTACAAAAATCATGCAGTATACAGCTTCTCAAAAGTCCTTGCAATAAAAAAGTTTCAGTTTAAAACACATGACTATTTTCTTTTCCCAACATGTGTTTTGGAGATGAATGTAGGTTTTGGATACTGATTCTACGGAACCCATAAATTACCGAGTTTTGGAGTGAAATAAAACCTTTACAATTATTACTGCATTGAATTTTATTTAAGGTTTATGTGCAAATAACTAAAGGCATTCGGACAAAAATAATCCGTGACATGTTGTACTCGAATATTTCTTACGAAAAATAAGAAAATAAAATCGTTATAATTTTATGTTTTAAATCTCTGGGGACACCGCTGAAAATGTGTATTTTTAAACTGACTGACTGATAGAATAGAATGCCACAGCACTCAGTCAAAATGCGATCCCTCAATGTGCGGTAAAACAATGTATTATACGTGTTATTAGTGAAATTAGGGAATAATGCAAAGCTCGATAAAAAATTCAGAAAGGTGTGCTGAGATGGTTTGGACATGTGGAACGAATGAGTGAGGAAAGAACTGAAAAACAATTTTATGATGCGAATTAAGTTGGAAAAGGGATTAGAGGAAGACCGAGGAAATCTTGGCATGATCAGGTATGCCAAATACTTGAAAGCGGTCAGATCAGGAGTCGAAATATTCGGCGCGTATGTATGAGAATACGCATGCATGTGGAAGCGGCGAAGAATGTTTGCGAAGACAGAGTGGTGTGACTTAATGTTCTCTCTGCCTACCTCTTTCGGAAAGCGGCGTGACGATTTGTCATTTAGTATATACCGAAATCATCCCGGTAATACAAATCATTTTCGTAGAGGCACTCGTTAAAAAATGAAGAAACGAAGTATTTTGTTTCTTAATTTTCAAGTTGATAAACTGGACACTAATTTTCTTATTCGCGGAATCGTACGTACAAAACAACTCAAGTATCAAGCGTTTATATTTTTCTTAAATAGGTTTTGACCAAAGTAAAATTGGCTACAAGTGTTTAAGAGTACCCACAATGATCTCACCAAAATTAGCGCATTCGAAAATAAAAGTCGAGTCTGCGATACGCATTCCGTCACCCTGACCTTCTCCGAGGCGCCAGATCGACTTACCCGATCGTCGTCCACCTGATGCTGCGTTGGAGTAGTCTCCGCTTTCCTCGTCTCCTCGGATCCTGTGCATCATGAGCGTGGAGAGGCGGCTGTCTCGCAGCCTGCACGCTTGCCTGAAGGGGGAAGAAGGTGACGGAGATGGAGATTCAGACGGGAATTGGGACCCTGATCATGGATATCCACATCTTGAAGACTTGACTGGGTTGACCCTGGAGGATGTGTTGGCCGACGAGGAATTAAATGGTTTGAAATTTATTTTTTGCATTATTCAGCTGACTTTTTGCTACAGTAGAAATAATATCCTTAGATATATTACCTTACAAAACGAAATTCACAATAGGTTTTTTAAAATAGTGGTATTTACTAAGTAAAACTTTTTTAATATTTAATATCGTGGGTATACTGGCAAACAACTTTAACACTTAGATCCCTGTTATTTAAAGCTTTTAGCCTTAACAAAATACCCGCTATTAAACTTAAAGTTGAATTTACTTTTAAAACCACATAAATATGATATTTCAAACTACTTGTGTATTTTGCCAGTTAATAAAACGTTGAAAAAATTATAATACTGTTTTTTGACATCTCAACAAAGATGACGAAGAATATGGAAGTCTGGGCATTTACGGGGCTGACGACCGTCATAGGCTGGTTTAAGTGATTACTTTACACACGTGTAACATTCACCAATTCTACCCATTATTGACAACCACACTACTCGAATTCTTGGAAGAACTTTGAACGGATATGCAAATATGAATGAATATATATATGAAGTTCTTCCAAGAATTCGAGTAGTGTGGTTGTCAGTAATGGGTAGAATTGCTGAATGTTACACGTGTGTAAAGTGATCACTTAAACCAGCCTATGACAGTCGTCAGCCCCGTAAATGTCCAGACTTCCATATTCTTCGTCATCTTTGTTGAGATGTCAAAAAATAATATAATTTTAGATAATTTGGGTAGCAGGATTTTCTTTTTATATTTGAACCACTCACATTTAACCATTTAACAAAAAAATCTTAAATGTTTTTCGCAAATACTTTGGCACATTTAATAAACTTTATAAAATGAAACAACTTAGTTTTAACCACTTTTTATTGGTACACTTTTTTCGCTGTGCAATGCACAATAAAAACAACATTTAGGAGTTTTTTCTCGTTTTTTAAATCGTATTTTCATATGGTGTACGGAGTGCGTGGAAGTTTTTGGTATCGTAAGGGAAGGGTAATTAACGTTAACCTAACTATGAGTATTTCAATGTTTTAGAATTTAGCACATAAACCCTGATGATGACAAGGCTCTTATCGAAAGAGCCTTGTCATAATCAGGTATTTAACCAAATATTTATTAATCAAATATTTCTCTTTTCATTGTTATTTTTTTTACTTCGGTTGGATAAAGTGTACCAATAAAAAGTGGTTTAACCAAAGTTGTTTTATTTTATATAATTTTAAAAAAATGTTTTTAGCACCATTGGAATTCCTCGTTGTCGTCGTGCGTTCGCAGTTGGGCTGTCGGCATTTTGTTGTTATGTCGCTCACTCCTTTCAAGAACATCATAAATCAAAAATCGACAATTTTCAGTTGTGCATGTTTTCGGAATGCCCAGAAAATGTACTACATCCCAGCAAAAGAGGCATATTTTTAACTCAATATTTACCCGCTACAGGGCAGAAAATGTTGTTTTTGCATTTTAAAGAAAAGGTAATGTTTAATTATTTTTTTAAATGTACTAAATATTTTTAAAATGGAGAAAAAATCTTCAGGTTTTACCTAAAAAGATGTGTTGTACAGTAAAAAGTTCAATAAGTGGCTTGATATTTATTTTTAATGCATTGTGTTATATTTTGAAACTTTTAAAACGTTCTACTGAAAAATCAAGTTTTTTTTTATTTAAGACCTTCTTGAAAGGAGTGAGCGATGTATCGGCCGTTAAACACGGAAATTTGTGAATAAACGCGCACAATCTAGTTTCACCCCGCGTCTGGGAAATTTCTCTCGATACAGATGATGCTGAACATCAATCGGTCGAGGAAAAGCACACATGCCTCGGCTTTCTAAATATTCTAAAACGCTTGTTTATTTTTGCAATCTATAAAATAATTAGCCGTAGTGTAAATATGTGTCGGGCTGTGGTCCCGTGGTCAGAGTGTCTGGGTTCGAGCCCACTCTACCACAATTTGATAACTATTTCTAATAATGAGCCGCTTAGACTCACAGAAATAGTATGAAATTGAAGTATATTTGTAATGAATAACAAAAAACAAATATTTCTCTTTTAATTTTTAAATATTTTTACAAATAAATAAGAAGTGCTCGGCACGTTTGGCTTCTAGATACTGGCTGGCGATCGAATTGATAAATATAATAAATTGATAAATTCGTTAAGTTGCATTTGCAAATGAAAGGTAACAAAAATGATCCATTTTAAATTTAAGTTTTACTTGGTAAATACCACTATTTTTTTTTAAATCAATTGTACACGTGTTTCGATGCATTCTTCATCATACGGTCTTCTGCGCTATCGGCAAGAAGAACAGCATCGTCAGCTTACAAAAGGCAACAGATAGTCAAATAGTTGATTCTTCATTTTTGTATCCATCATTAAGTTAAGAAATTCTAGTGGGAATATATTAATAAAGGTGTCGATATCCTCGCTTTGTTTTCGAAGTCGATAACGTATTTCGCAAGGTCGCCGCAGTGGATTCCTTTCTATGATTTAATCACTTTATCCCACCTGAACGTTGTCTGTGATTCATCAACAAGAAATACCACAAACTGCTCACTCCTTTCAACAACGTCGTCTATCAAAAAACTTGATTTTCAGGAGATCTTTTTTAAAGTTTAAAAATATAATAAAACTTATTAAAAATAAATATCAAGCCACTTATTGAACTTTTTACTGTGAAACAGATTTTTTTAGGTAAAACCTGAATATTTTTTCTCCACTAAAAATTGAACAATACCTTTTTGACACGCTTGAGCATTCCAAGTTTTCCTCGGTCTTCCTCTGTAATAAGACTGGTATATTTTGTCAAATAAAAATGCATTTAGACCTCACCTAAACGCTAACAAATATCGTACTGTCTTTAAAATTTCTATTATGTTTTCTTGATTTCATTTTCAATTATACTGTGGTTTGTTATATGAACACATACCTAAATCATCCCCCTCTTACGTCATCCAATTATAAAAACACCCTTGTACCTAATGTGCCCTTCAATGCGTGAAATAGGTGCCCTCTGAGGGTGGACCGCGCACTAATTAGATCATTCTGACCTATAATATTAAATTCCTCCCTTTGTGACCCGTTCAGTCCTGGACCAATAACATTTCGTCATTTTTCTCGATAAATTTAAATAAACAATTCGTAGTCATACAGGAGAAAGTGACCAAGTGCATTGTTTTATAAAAACGTGATCATTGACTATTTGATATCTTACTAGCTTAAAATTGCCCTGAAAAAAATCCCAAAGAGTTTTAAACTTGGAAGTTTAATATATTGACTTGTTAAAAATGACTAACTGCATTGATGTTTATTTTCTTGCCAAGCAAAACTGACTTAAATGACCCTCCTGAACATTTTGCGTTTTGCTAGTTAGTCACATTCTCCTGTACGACTACGGATTGTGTATTGTTGATAAGTGGGTAGATCGCATCGTTCAACGATGACGTATTTGATTGCATGTCATAAACAATTTTCTTTCATATAATTTTGTAAATGAATATCGTAAAGTGTGCCCTCGGCACGTGAAAAGTCATTTTAATTTGTAATTCCATCCAAGCCAATCATCGTTTTATCACACTAACTGAAGTGCTGGACGTGTAGAATTCCGTGTAGTGCACAAACGCTCTAAGTCTAAATTTTAGAGTTGTCCATGAAGCGTTGAGGGTGAAGGGGGGTAGGAGCTGTTTATTTATATGACTAAAGCCTCCCCGCTATTGTCCATGTTATCACTGATAAAAAAATAGAAACAGTCCCTCATGCTACAACGTCCCAAGGACACAACTCTAAAGGTTATATATACAAAGCTTTATACTTGGTCTTGGTGCCACTTGTAACGAAGATCGGCGATCATCATGGCTTTCTTCAATTTTGATGCTGCAACTCGGAACAGAGACTAGGTGCTTCTGCCAAACCACTGTCGTAGATTTTTCAGTCATGATCACCTTCGGCGTCCTTGAGTTCTTCGCCCCTCAATCTTTCCTTGTATGATTAGGTGGAGAAGAGGATATTTTTCATTTGTCATGACGTGTACATCAGCTTTCTCTGCTTGATGGTTGGTAGGAGTTCCTTATTGGTATTCATCTGTCGGAGGACCTCTAGGTTGGTGACCCGATCACTCCATGAAACTCGCAGGATCTTGCGATAGAGACCCATTTCAAACGCCTCTATTCGGTTTTCCAGTGCCTGTGTGAGCGTCCATCGCTTCATTCCATTGAGATCAATTAAGTTTAGCTTAATACGGTGTTTGCAAATGAAGCGGGATGCATCTAAATACGTTTTACAATAAATTTTAAGAAATATTGTTATATGCCAAGTATAATTCCAATTAAATAATGTTTTTAAGTTTTCGGAACTCAAGAGGTTAGTGTTGTATAAATATCACAAATCCACAGATTAAATTATACCATGCTTATTGCACATTATTCGAAAGGTATGTTATCTATGGTCAATTTGATGGGGGGTCCGTGTGTGACTCATGCGTGGTGCGTGGTATATGGTCCTACGCGCTATGTTATTTACAAGCAAGAGTTTCCCCTCTCACATTTCCGTTACGTTGTCACATCTTATAGATATGCCATAATTCTGTACTGTCCGCCTCCGTAGTGTAATGGTCAGCACGCTCGGCTACCGTTCTGGAGGTCCCGGGTTCGATTCCCAAGGGGGGTAAAATAAATATAGTTGTGATTTTTTCACTGTAATATTTATTTAATATTACCCTAGACTGGTACCTGAAGCGGAGGGCTGATCACCTTTCGTTCATGTGTAAAACGATCAAGATAACACTGCGTTTATATGACGCAGTGCCCTATGCACCATCGGGGTGCGGATAAGGGTTTTGTTATGTATAATTCTGTACTACATAAATAATAAGTTGCCAATTATTTGGGAGAATTTTATAAAATGTATTAATTCGACAGTATAATACCTTTCGACACTCTCCCAACATATCGCTCACTTCTTTCGACAACGTCAAATATCAAAAATCGTCTTTAAAAAAAATGTGTTTCAGTCTTGTTAACCCTTATATCGTGTCCTAAAATGAGTAATGGTAACTACTCATCGGGAATATTATAACATTTTGAGTGTGTCCAAATACTTGTTCACAAAATCTGGATTATCTCCATTGCAGGAGTTATTTTCATATTATTTTTTGACATCTCATCAAAGATGAAGAAGAAAATGGAAGTCTGGGCATTTACGGGGCTGACGACCGTCATAGGCTGGTTTAAGTGATCACTTTTCACACGTGTAACATTCACCAATTCTACCCATTATTGACAACCACACTACTCAAATTCTTGGAAGTTCTATATATATGAACCAATTTAGAAACCTTGTTCTTGAATCACTAGAACTTCACTAGAGACATCTATTGGTGAGATGTAAAGAAGCTCTTTATTAAGCAGAAACTCTTATATTAGTATGTGAGGTCCAAATCCTGGATTTTAATCACACACATGAGAAACGCCAGAAAACACCATTTTCATTTTTATTACTTAAGCTTATAATTTGACCAGACAATTTATTTACAACATTTTGAGTGTGTCCAAATACTTGTTCACAAAATCTGGATTATCTCCAATTACAGGAATTATTTTCATATTATTTTTTGACATCTCATCAAAGATGAAGAAGAAAATGGAAGTCTGGGCATTTACGGGGCTGACGATCACTTAAACCAGCCTATGACGGTCGTCAGCCCCGTAAATGCCCAGACTTCCATTTTCTTCTTCATCTTTGATGAGATGTCAAAAAATAATATGGGAATATTATATATGTGAGTTATATGTGTAATATGTTTATAAAAATAAAAAAACAAATAAAACCTTTTGGAATAACGTTAAGATTTAAAATTATAAAGAAGAAAAACTCGTAAAAACCACTCTTGAGTTTATTGATTGTAACACGATTGTATATTAACATCTCAACACAGATGAAGAAGAATATGGAGTCGAGGCATTTACAGGTCTTACGACCTATCATACACTTAGTTTACTCCTAAGTGGAGATAATCCAGATTTGTGAACAAAGATTCGAACACACTCAAAATATTGTAAACATGACTAGTTTCGAAAATGTCTCTAGTTTTCATTTTTTTTTGGCATATGTATTTACCGTTGTGCGTTTATTTCCTCCAGTAAATATGCCTTTTTATATATTGTATAATATATACTTATATATGTGTCGCCTAGTTTCAAAATCCGCCAGATCCATGTAAGTCGATTTTACAAAAAATGCAAAAATCTACGGGTAACATTTATGTTTCAAAGATTTTTCTATCATTACATTAAATATTGTGAAATAGAGACTATTCTCATTTTTTGGATTTTTTTCAGTATTAAAAAAAAACACGAGACACACCGATAATGACGTCATCTTAATTTTTGACCTATCCCCGCTCTCTGATTGGCCGGTATGGGTCAGAGGGCAAGTTTCATGAATATAGCGGAATTTGAAATACAACGGTGTTTTAAGAATTTTTTAGCAGGGTTTTCAAGTATCTAAATATTTTAAACAATAAACCCACAATTGGCATTCCGATACAGCATTTATTTAAAAATCTTGTAAAATTGGATCTGGCGGATTTTGAAATTAGGTGACTCAGATGTTAGTATTGATATTGTTGCATGTTTACTGTTTTCTATCGTGAAAACTGAATTTAAGGGATTTGCCGGTAGCTAAGGGTGGGTTTTGTTTGGGGTTAGGCGATAGTTAGTGGGTTTCTATAAGCATTCGATATTGCTTTCATCCCCTATATAAATAGTGGGGGAGCGCGCCACAGAGTTGGGGTTTAAAATAATTGCGAAATATCACACCACGTTATGGTCAAAATAAAATAATACACCCCTGTCCAGGAAAAAATATAAATTAAAATTTAATCTAGGGGTACGGAGTAAGGGTTGGAATGTGGATATCGAGTCTTATCTCCAGCATTTCGTCGCCTGAGGATTGGTTCGTGCTATATCCAATAGCCTTTTGTTTTTATATTTAATCTTACAAATTATTTGACCATCAAGCTGATTCTCCGCAGGGTAAGGCAGAGAGAATAGAACGCCAGATTAATCTGTTTTTTTTTTTAAATTTCGCTTTTTTACACATTCATACATCTGACCCGCTTATTCGCGCCCAATGGTGCATAGGGCACTGCATCGTATTGACGCAGTGTTATCTTGATCGTTAATTACGTTAAGGCAAGGTGATCACTCCTGCGCTTCAGGAACCAGTCCAGGTTAATATATAATAAATATTAGAGTGTAAAATCACAAATACTTATATATATATATATATATTTTTTTAATAAAAGAGAAATATTTGTATTCGGTTTAGGGTAATTTTAAGAGTTTGAAATTGCTAATATTTATTTTCACCCCTACCTGGGAATCGATCCCGGGACCTCCAGCACGGTAGCTAAACACGCTGATTATTACACCGCTAAGGCGGATAAAGCAATTTAATGATGCGTTACTCTTACCACCCCAACCAATAATCCTGTACAGTAAGTCCTCTATTTTATAATTAATTCGTTCCATGGGTTTTCGTGTAGTTCGAAAAATCGTAAAAGTCGAAAAAAAAAGATTTTTTTTAATACATAAATGGTGTGTATAATATGCACTTTTTTAATGAATATAGAACGTATCACTCACTCCTTTCAACAACGTCATATTTCAAAAAACTTGATTTTTCTTGAAATCGTTTTTAAAGTTTATAAATGTTATAAAATGTATCAAAAATAAATATCAAGCCACTTATTGAAAATTTTAGTGTGCAACAGATCTTTTTAGGTAAAACCTGAATGTTTTTTCTCCATTTGAAAAATATTTAGTATATTTAAAAAAAATAATTAAACAATACCTTTTCTTCAAAATGCAAAAACAACACTTTCTGCCCTGTAGCTGGTAAAACATGGCCAAAAGCACAAGCCAATCCAAGCCAATCATCTGTTTTATCATTTTTTACTGGATTTTACCATTTAACCTTTAACTTTGCGGATTTCACCGGAAACTTATTTAACCGGACTGCCGGACGGTAAAATTCCGTGTAGTGCACAAGCGCCCATAAAGCTCATTTTTAATTAGGTCAACATTTTAAATTAATGCGTGCATTTTTGTGCACAAAGGGTCGGTTCAAGCACCCTTTTCTCGCAACGGTGATTTACATACTATAAATGACCGGAGATGGAATAATAATGGACCTGGCACACAATGATTCCTTTCGATCCCCTGAATGCGTTTCCTGTCGCTTGTCGCTGCGGTCGGAATGCGGTGCGGTGTTGTTTGGTGATTTTAAACAAAAAATACAACAACAAAGGACGCACCACATCCATAGTGCGCCATGTCTGTGATGGGTTATAAATGACAGGTAAACTTGGGTGGATTGTTGACTGTGGAACTGTTTTGCGAGTTGGATTCCAATGGGAGGTGATGAATTCATTATTTTTATTTTTTTTTCAATCTACTTTTATTCTGTGACTTTTTTTTCAACTCTTATCTAACCTGACCTGGCAGCTTTCAAGTATTTGCCATTCTTGATCATGTCAAGGTTTTCTCGATCTTCCAATGTTCCTATTTCTAACTAGATTCGCTTCATAAATTTGATTTATGGAGCAAATGTTTGCTCCTTCTTCACTTGTTCGTTCCATATATCCAAATCATCTCAATGCACTTTTAAAAAAATATATTAATTTTTAGGGTAATGTCAATAAAATCGAATTAGTGAAAAAATAATAATAAAACAAATTTGTGAAGAAATGTGGTTGGTAATAGAAGCGGAGGTAGATCGAGGAAAACCTGGCATGGTTAAATATTCAAATACTTCATCCTAATCGGCGGGTATGTATATTGAGATATATGAATTTGGAACAGACGTAGATGTAGATTTGCAAAGACAAATTTTTGTGGCGTTCTATTCTCTTTACCTACCCCTGCGGACAAGCGGCGTGACACTTAGCTAGTTAGTAATGTCAATAATTTGATAAATGTCATTGATTAGGTCATGTCAACGATTAGGTAGTTTTCCCTGAGTAACATTGCAGTATTTAGACCGAGATAATTGTAATTATCGAAACATAAGTTTACTGGGCATGAATACGGTACCAGCATCTCAGCTGAAGTACCGTGAACTACGGTCGGGAACTGAACTTTCACAAAACCACACAATACCACACAACACCAGCGAGTCGAGCTGAACTTCCCACGCTTGCAACACGCCCACCACACTACACAGTACACAGGCATAACCCTTTTCTAAACCTCGTTTATTATGTTTATACAAAATAACCTGATAACAAAAGTGACAATAAACAATGAATGTCACTAGAAAAAGACTGATAATCTGATCATATTATGTATATAATCCATAACATAAAATAAGTCTATTATTTATTGATTCGGCATTAACTTTGTGGAATGACATGATTATTTTATTAAAATAAAACACTCGAATATACCACTTTAATGAGTTTTATTTTTTATTTTATTTTATTGGAAGGAAAACAACAGTTACAATATATGATAAATCAGAATGCAACAAATAAAACCATGAGTACCAATTACAGTTCTTCACAACTATGCATAAGAAAAGTCTATATATAGGAAGAGACAAGAGACAAGGATTGGATAAAGAGAAAAGGAGATGGCAGTGATAGAAGAAGCAGAAAAGGAAAGGACAGGGAATAGAATTACCCTTTTAGGTTTATAAGATTTCGAACAATTTAGCTTTAAAGTTTGAAAGATTAGAGTAAATCGTATCAAGGTGGGTACAGTTTTATTTATATATAACTTACAGATGTTTTCATCTTCTAGTACAAATCGAAACTAGTCGTATAGATAAATAAAACTCATTAAAGTGGTATGTTCAAGTGTTTAATTTTAATAAAATAAAACAAGTCATCAAGATGTACATTTTTCCGTTCTGGAGATCCCGGGCTCGATTCCCAGGGGGGTCAAATAAATATATGTGATTTTTCACTCTAATATTTATTCAATGTTACCGTGGACTGGTACCTGAAGCGGAGGGTTGATCACCTTTCCTTCATGTGTTAGCGATCACCGGGTTTATATGATTCAGTGCCCTATGCACCATCGGGTGCGGATAAAGGTTAGAAGGTATACGGCTGTCCAAACTTAAAACACAGAAGGGACATTTTTTTTGTTGTACGTTTTTTTGCATTTTTGGACTTAGTAGAATCTACTTAGTCCGAAAATGCAAAAAAAACGTACTACAAAAAAAATCTCCCTTACTGCGTTTTGAGTTTGGACAGCCGTATGGATAGAACTTCCAAGAATTTAAATAGTGTGGTTGTCAATCATGGGTAGAATTGGTGAATGTTATACGTGTGTTAAGTGTTCACTGAAACCAGCCCATGACGGTCTTAAACCCCGTAAATGCCCAGACTTCCATATTCTTCTTCATCTATGTTGAGATGTCAAAAAAATAACATGTAAAGAGTTAATATAAAATAAAATCTTTTCCACAATTCTCGTCAGAGCGACCCTCTATCGTTTCGATAAATGCTTTCAATGATTAGTGCTGTACATACTGTACCATATTATTATTGTACCATATTATTATGAAGTTTATCCACCATACAGGGAATCCTCTTCCTGTTCCTTTGTCGGGGCACTCGACTGCTTCCGGTCGCACGTGGCCCTTGGCCAACCAACTTCCAGGATATCCTAAAAAACAGCTAGCTAACTAACCGTCACGTCGCTTTCCGCAGGGGTAGGCAGAGAGAACAGAACTACACACCAATATGTCATAAATTGTAAATGAAGACACTTGTTTTTTACCACTTGAGTACCTACACACTTGAGTCCTTGTGACCCGTTTTTAAGAGGGATTAGTCTCCTTGGATGTCGATTCCCAGCTGTCAATCCAACTCTTTGGTGGTCTACCTTGGGGTTGGCCGTGCAGTGCAATGTGGGGGAGTCTGGATGGTTCCATTCTTCTCACATGCGCACAGCATAGACACTCGAAATTTTCTAATTAATACTCTTCATTAAAAATATGAATGCCTCTTCAATGAATCATGAATGGGTCCCTTTACAATTTTCGTAAAAACGCATTAGTCACCGCGTCATAGTTTCGGAAGCCCAATCGTAACAATGTGAAGTCGGTCACAATGGAACAAAAGCCCTCTCATTGGCCGGAAACTGGCGCCATATTGTGATTCAAATCGGAAAAGCGTTTGAATTCCGAACGGGCTGTCACTTCGAACTAGAGATGTGACTAATGAGTAATTGTTGCTTATTCGATTACTCGATTGAGTTTGTAATCCCTACTTTTTCTCAGTTTATATTTCTTTATAGCTTAATTAAAAAAAATACATATATATCATATTGTCACATATATCAGGAACTAGAAATACAGGTCAGGAATCAGATATGTATGCATGATAGTTGTTCTAATGTTGATTTGTAAGTATAAGGAAAGAATGAAAAGCTGAGATAAGTATTATCGATAAATTTAAGAAACGTGCGAACTAATGTGTGACGATTGAACAGTAAAAAAAAATTATAAGGCGAATGTAGTTGGAAGTACGAGAATAGGAAGACCGAGGAAAACTTGGCGTGATCAAGTATTTCAAATGCGCTGCTTCCCCGCAGAGGTAGACAGAGATAATAGAACGCCACACCAATCTGTCTTTCCTAACAATCTTCGCCTCTTCCACATTCACTTATCTCCTCATATATAAACACGTCGATTATTTCGACTTTCGACTTGATTACTTTCAAGTACTTGATCATCCAAGTTTTCTTTGGTCTTCCTCTGCTTCTAATACCAACCACATTCACTTCGTAAATTTGATTACTATCCTTTTTTCACTCATTGGATTCACATGCCCAAACCATCTCAACACACCTTTCTTAATTTTATCGATAGTGCTTATCTCAGCCTTGCAATCTTTCCTTATATCACAATTGGAATATCTACCATCGTGGTTTTGGCGCCTTTCGACTGCATTCAGTCTACTTTCATCCTTCTTTTGCCAACTCCATGCTTCATTTCCATACATTACATATTGCTCACTCCTTTCAACAACGTCATAAATAAAAAATCTTCAATTTTCAGTTGTGCATGTTATCGGAACGCCCAGAAAATGTACTATATCCCAACAAAAGAGGCATATTTTTAACTTAATATTTACCCGCTACATGGCAGAAAGTGTTGTTTTTGCATTTTGAAGAAAAGGTATTGTTTAATAATTTTTTTATTATATATTTTTCTAAATATTTTTCAAATGGAGAATAAACCTTCAGGTTTTACCTGAAAAGATCTGTTGCACAGTAAAAAGTTCAGAAAGTGGCTTGATATTTATTTTTAATATATTGTATTATATTTTGAAACTTTAAAAACCTTCTCCTGAAAAATCGAGTTTTTTGATTTATGACGTTTTTGAAAGGAGTGAGCGATATGTTATTTTTCGTTTTTTTTTTTATTTCGATCGCCCATGTCTACCTATTCCGAGCGCGTTTGTATCGTTCCGTGCTTTTTCCGGCGCGTTATTTTGTCGCTTTTTTGTGCGACAACAATGCACGTGTGTGTCGCCCCGTGACATATCTGGTTTGAAGTCGGATACGTACATTACAATTTGTCCTCGCGTTTCAAAACCGGCCACATCCGTAAAGGATTAATCGCGAATGACTTTATGCACCAAGTTTATCTTGAAATCCGTAGATGTATCTGCAGCTTATGAAACTAGGCGTAATAATATAATATTCAATTGGTGAAAAACAAGTGTTTTATTTATAATAAAATAATGGTTCTTCTTCCTGGCTCCGTCCCAGCTTATCGTCTTTGTAGACTGTTAGGGTCAGTTCTCCTCGTCCTCAGGTTGTAGGTCGGCTGTCCAAATTTAAAACACAGTAAGGGACATTTTTTTGTAGTAGGTTTTTTTTTTGCATTTTTGGACTAAGTAAAATCTACTTAGTCCAAAAATGCAAAAAAAAACACTGTCTTTGCAACCCCCTGTATTTGATATTTTATATTAATCTAAGCTACAGGAAAGGTTTGATAAGTGAAGAGACGTTGAGGCAATCTACTCCTGTAGCTCGTCGAGCATTGAGTGATGTTTCGGTAGTCTGTGTATGCAAGTATACATCACGGTAACGTAAGGCCGCTTAGCGCCGTCTTGCATTCCTGCGTCGAGCAGGTAGGAAGTGGGATCAGTAGAGCGCTCCGGTGTATTATTAGACCGCCAAGTAGTAGTGGCGTTGTGTCTATGTTTAGACGAGTTAGGCAATCGGCCGCCCAAACCGGCCGGATTATAATGTCAAAATAATAACGCGATCGGATACCGTTTACATTAACGAGCTATCTGCGGGAAGGGTAATTTTACCGTTTCACTCGGCCGGTGGTATTGGGCGGGAAGGGTAATTTTACCTTTTCACTCGGCTCGACGTAAATTGCGTGCAAGTTATTTTTACGCATGAATTTTGCGGCATCTATTGATCTCATATCGATGTATACCTCTTCTTCTTCTTCTTCTAACCGTTATCCGCACTCAATGGTGCATAGGGCACTGCATCGTAGCGACGTAGTGTTATCTTGATCGTTAATTACATTATGGGTTCTAGTTGAACACCAACTTAATTTAACAGAAGGGAAGCAAGATGAAAGCGGATTACTTTTAACACAAATTTATTCAGTTCTAGAAAATGACATATTTAAGAAATATTTAAGAATAATCGCGTGATTCTAATGTGAGAACAGTTGGAGGACGTGTCGATCACTGGACGGGCGGTGACGGAATGTGACGTTCTGGTTCCTGTTCGGGCCGAGCTCGGTTTGGGTGTTCGATTATGCTCGTTCATTCGATTGTTGTGGGTTGCCACAACATGAAGGCAAGGTGATCAGCCCTGCGCTTCTTGTATCAGTCCAGGGTGATATTAAATAAATATGAGAGTGAAAATCGGCCATATTTATTTTGACCCCCCTGGGAATTGAATCGATGTACTCAGATGTAATCGATGATGTATGGTTAAATGTTATCACTTCTTTTCAGAGATGTTTATCTCTGTTATGCAAATCCTTACAGTTATAGCAAATAAAAACCTATCAGCGGAAGCTAAACTGGCAGTGCACAACGGAGTCCTGGTTCCAACTCTAATGTATGGAAGTGAAACATGGAGTTGGCTAAAGCAGGGATGAAAGTAGACTGAATGCAGTCGAATTGCGATCTCTCAGAAGGATGTGCGACAAAACGATGTATGATAGATGTGCGAATAGTGAAATAAGGAAGGAATGCAAAGCTGAGATAAGCATTATCGATAACATTAAGAAAGGTTAGGTTAGGTTAGGTTAGGTTAGGTTAGGTTAGGTTAGGTTAGGTTAAGAAAGGTTAGTTAGTTAAAAGTTAGTTAGTTAGTTTACATCGTTAATTAATGTAAACGGCAGCTAGGCCTTCTTCTTCTTCTTCTTTTTGTTGTAGGCCTTGTGGCCTGTTTTTAAGAGGGATTACCCTCCTGCGATGTCGATTCCCAGCCATCGACCCATCTCTTTGGTGGTCTGCCCGGGAGTCGTCTACCATGGGGTTGGCCGTACAGTGCGATGTGGGTTAGTCTGGATGGTTCCATTCTCCTCACTCGCGCATACCATTGTCTCCTTCGTTGCCTTCCCCACCTAACGACATCTTCGATCTCGCACATTTTCCTGATCCTGGCGTTTCTTATTCTATCTCGAAGACTCTTGCCTGATATGCTTCTTAGGGTCTTCATTAGGCCAAATAGAATTATTCATAACGTTTTGCATGTTTCCAAATTTTGTATTTTTCATGTATTTTTTTTAATAAACACTTGTATAATATAATTTATGTTTGAAGCGATAACTTTGTGATTTTACATTTTATAATAATATATAAATTAAGAAAGAAAGCATGCAAAGCTGAGATAAGAATTATCGACAAAATTAAGAAAGGTGTGTTGAGATGGTTTGGTTACATGGAACGCATGAGAGAAAAGAAAAAAATATATAATACGAACGCTAAAATCAGTTTCAGCAAATAAAAACCTATCAGCGAAAGCTAAACTGGCAGTACACAACGGAGTTCTGGTTCCAACCCTTACGTATGAAAGCGAAGCATGGAGTTGGCAAAAGATGGATGAAAGCAGGCTGAATGCAGTCGAAATGCGATCCCTCGGACGAATGTGTGGCGAAAACGATGTTTGATAGATGTTCGAATGATGAAACAAGGAAAAAATGTAAGGCTGAGATACGCATTATCGATAAAATTAAGAAAGGTGTGTTGAGATGGTTTGGAAATGTGGAACGCATAAGTGAGGAAAGAACGGTTAAACAAATTTATTAGGCGAATGTAGTTGGAAAAAGAAGCAGAGGAAGACCGACGAGGAAAACTTTGCACAATCAGGTATGTCAAATACTTGAAAGCGCCGGGTCACGAGTCGTAATAATCGTCGGGTATGTATGAGGAGATGCATGAATGTAGAAGAGGCGTAGAATGTTTGCATAGACAGAGTGGTGTGGCGTTCGATTCTCTCTGCGTACCCCTGCGGGGAAGCGGCGTGATGGTTAGTTAGTTAGTTAGTTATAACTTTGTTTCAAAATTACTATTTATATTTTATAATAACTTAATTATAATGTCTACCGGTTTCAAAGCTAACCGCTTCTTTATCAAGACTGATTAATACTAAAACACTATCTACTAACAAAATTCTACATATTTTGACGGTTAGACAAAAGCTTGGGTATATTTCAAGTGGCTTTATTTTTTGCTTGTTGATTAACAGATATAGTGTTATTGGTGATTCGTAGCGCGAAGCTGTTCGCAAACCGAATCATTTTATGTACATTTTTTTCGTTATTTTTATTAGTTATTCGTAACTCGAGGTTGCACTGTAATTTTGATAATATTACGTATTATTTTTAAAATGTGTGTCATTCTTCGCTACTCGTTTTAAGTATGTTTTACGTAGTACATATGTACATGTTTTTACGATAAAAATAACATTATGATAAGAATTATTCCGCGTGCTGATAAAGGTGTATTTTTTTAAATTTGACTTATTTAGTAATCGTAGTAATATTTAAAATAATTACGTTATCTTTAAAACGCTTCATTTATCAGTAAGTTGTAATGACTTCATTCATTGATTCATAATGTTTTTTATTATTTTTTATTTACTATATTTCAAAATTTTTAATATGAATTTGTGGTCAGTATTTTTGTTCACAAATTCTGGATTTTGCCACACTAAAGAGTTATTTATGTCGAGATTTCTTATTGATATCTAAACATTATTTCAACATATCGCTCACTCCTTTCAACAACGTCATATATCAAAAAACTTCATTTTTCAGGAGATCGTTTTTAAAGTTTAAAAATGTAATAAAATGTATTAAAAATAAAAATCAAGCCACTTATTGCAATTTTTACTGTGCAACAGATCTTTTTAGGTAAAACCAGAATGTATTTTCTCCATTTGAAAAATATTTAGTATATTTAAAAAAATAATTAAACAATACCTTTTCTTTAAAATGCAAAAACAATACTTTCTGCCCTGTAGCGGGTAATTGTAAGTTAAAAATATGCCGATCTTGCTGGGATAAAGTACATTTTATGGACATTCCGAAAACATGCACAACTGAAAATTAACGATTTTTTATATATGACATTGTTGAAAGGAGTGAGCGATATGTTGGGATGTCCACGAAAAATAACACGAAAGTCGAGGAAAATTATGTTCCGATTTTACCATGAATTTACCTTTAATAGCTTTCAATAACTATCACTGCCAATCTTAAGGCCCTCGGGCATTCAAATCACAACGCGCTCGGCCGCGCTGAGGGCGAGACGTGTTTTCACGCTTATTTTTTTTTAATATAGCGTGGAATTTTCTAAAAATATATTGATTGTTTTAATTTTTTCCTTTCAATAATAATTGAACCACAGAATTATGTCGAAAAAAACTTTTTTCAGTAAAAAAAAAACGGTGTTAAATAATAATAATAATAAAATTGGATAACTTATATAGCGCCATTTTCGTAAAAAAATACCTCAAGGGCGCTTCACGGTGAATGAATTGGGGAAAATATTATGGTGGAAATGATTTAGAAAACAAATGTGTTTTTAGTCTTTTTCTAAAGATCATCTCACTCTCACTATTTCTAACCATTGGTGGAAGAGCATTCCACGCCGTCGGTCCTGCAACAGCAAAGGCACGCTCGCCAAATTTAGTGCGTTGCTTGCGAGCTGGTAAGATAACTTTGCCCATTGCAGATGTTGTAGCCGATCGAAGCGTGAGACGTCTATCAACCAATTCATCTGGAATACACAGCTCCTTAAGATACTCTGGAGCCATATTGTGTATTGATTTATACATGAGTAGGCAGAGTTTATACTCAACCCTTTCTGGAAAGCGTAACCAGTGGAGTTTGTGAAGTAGTGGGGTGATGTGACTGAATTTAGAAATTCCAAAAATTAGTCTCGCTGCTGCGTTTAACACTGATTGCAGTCGAGTCATTTTATTGTTTGGTAGACCCGTGTATATACCGTTACAATAATCTACTCTCGATATTACAAACGCATTTATTAATTGACGGGCAGCATCAACTGGCAGATTCTTGCGAATGCTTTTAATTTGCCTTAGCTGATAAAAACATGTACTTGTTGTTTTGCTAATTTGAGTCTCAAGGGAGAGATCAGAATCTAAGAACACGCCGAGCAGTTTGACGGCCGGTGTAGTGGTACTCTTTGGATTGAGTGGTGTCGTGTTATCAATCAAATTCTGTCGTTTAGGTGTGGCTATCCAGAGATGTTCCGTTTTGGACGGGTTTAACGTCAGTCTGTTTTCAGCCATCCATTCTCCTATTCTCTCAATGCACTTATTAATAGAGTCAACAAGTTTATATTTTTCCTCCGGCCTACAATAAAAATAAATTTGAGTGTCATCCGCATAGCAGTGAGACCACAATCCGTGTGACTTTATAATATTTTATATATTATAATATATATATATAATATGTCTTTCGTATATAGAAGGTATAGAAGAGGACCTAGGACTGATCCCTGAGGTACACCAGTAGAGACGGAATGATAAGGGGATTTAACTTTTTGAAAAATGACTGAATATTCACGTTCTCGAAGGTATGAGCAAAACCATGCAAGTGCTTTATCACAGATGCCGTATGTCTTCCTCAAGCGTTCCAGCAGAATATTGTGATCAACCGTGTCGAAAGCAGCACTCATATCCAAAAAGGAAACCAAAACAAGGTCACCAGCATCCACAGCAGTTATTATATCAGACAGTACTCTCACTACGCCTGTCTCTGTAGAGTGGTATCGCCTGTATGCCGATTGCCTCTCTGAAAACAACTTGCTATTTTCAACATACGTTGTCAGTCTATGGGCAACAATTTTCTCTATTATTTTTGATATGACAGGAAGGTTGGAAATTGTAGGTGTTCTAAGGAAAAAAATCAATTTCATCAAATGTAACATGGTTTTAAAGAAAATTTAAGTGCGAATTATATTAATTTTGCTTTGTATATTTAAAAAAAGGGATTGAAACAGTTTGTAGTTCTAATTGGAAATATATATATATATATATATATATATATATATATATATATATATATATATATATATATATATATATATATATATATATATATATATATATATATATATATATATATATATATATATATATATATATATATATATATATATATATATATATATATATATATATATATATATATATATATATATATATATATATATATATATATATATATATATATATATATATATATATATATATATATATATATATATATATATATATATATATATATAAATATACACATATGAATAAGTATTTGGCATATTTTCCTTGCTTTTTTACCATTCACAGACTATTCCCGGCGAAACTTCGAGATGCTGGACTGCTCAGGAGATGGCGCGTGACAGCGTGACATGATGTTAACCATATGCTCCACCTAGGGAGTGAACGTGAAGAGAGAAAGAAGTACAAGTGTAATAAAGATTTTTTTCTGTTTGTTTCAGGTGAGTTGAAGTGCATGTCGCTACCGCATGGTACCAAGCCACCTCTAAGCGAGGGTCTATGGGACCCCCTGACTCCAGATCTAGGGAGACAGATATCGCACAACACTCATGGCAGTGACACCGGTAAGATTTGCACACTGTGACGTAACGAAATTTTACATGTGAATTTTTTTGTGTTGAATGCAAAATGTTAACATTGATCTTAGTAATATGTTTGTTCAAATTAGAATTTTCTGAATATCCTGTGTTCTGATTTTATTGATACATATTTCATCATAGGTGAAGAATTGTATCGAGATACGATTGTGGATGTATCTTTGTGAATAAAAATACAGTAATGTATATATGTTCGTTTGTTCAAAATCTTATATCTCCTAAAGTGATAATAAATTAAACAAACGTTTATTTTCATTTGCTCTGTGTGTTTAGCTTCTAAAAGTAGCGTCTTGCTGATCATTCCTTAAAATTACGCGCGTTTTGAACAGTTTAAAACATATTTTTCGGGTAAAGGCAGCGCCATCTATTGAACGTAACAGAATTACACGTAATGATACTATTATTTATTATGGCATACTGCGTGCTTCTTGACGGTTGATAATTTTTGTATTCCCACTTGTATTATAGAATTTAACAAATTTAAAATCTGTGCTTTCTCTTTTCTTTTTTTCCGTTTGATCACACTGAGTCACAGCAACGCGTGGTACATGTAGTTATAATGTGACAGATACAATAGGTTGTACTTCCTAGATTTTGTAAACAAAGATTTAGCCACACCTTAAATAACATAATATCGGCTGTCCAAACTCAAAACACAGTAAGGGACATTTTTTTGTAGTACGTTTTTTTTTGCATTTTTGGACTAAGTAGATTCTACTCAGTCCAAAAATGCAAAAAAAACGTACTTCAAAAAATGTCCCTTACTGTGTTTTAAGTTTGGACAGCCGATATGTATTGTAATGATATTTTAAAAAAATGGTTTTCTCCTTATTGTATTTCACTGAAAAGGTGAGACATTGTCCATCTATTGTCGGATATATTAACCATGCGTAGCCAAGTCGCAAACCATTTCTTGCAATGTTTACGCTATCGAACGCTAGATGTCAGGGCACCTCTATTGAAATTTAAAAAAAAAGATTTATGAATCATAAATCAATTACGGTTATAACGTTGGTGTTAAATGGCTATTGTTTTTTTTTTCGAGGATACAATACATCGCTATCATCACAATCACTCCCAGAATATAAAATTTTATGTTTCAAATATTTTTTTGTTGATTTTAAGGGTGTTGTTTTGAATTTAAATTAATTTCGTTATTTATAGCTTAGATTGTGATAGCTTCAAAGTAATGTTTGCTTTCAATTTTTTACACTTAAAAAATGTCTAAACGCGTCTTGAATTTTAATTATACCGTGTTTTTGATGCAGACGTTTTGAACGTAACTGTCACCAAAAATGGTGAGGAATATAAAATATAAAATTAGAAATTTCTATTGGACAGTCTGAAGATGCTTATGAGTGAAGTACTTATCGATCGGAAGATAATCCATACAAACGGAAGTCTCTTAAAATAACCGTCTATGACAGGTCATAAGCCTTGTAAATACCCAGACTTCATCTGTATTGGCTGTCGATAAAAATAACCCCTAAGTGGACAAATCCAGACTGTGAACTCCTCGAAAGCAGCTTTTTTATACTTTTGAATTGTTGTATTGAGTTTTCGCTACAAGGTCAATTTTTAACAGGACTTTAGAATACGGATGACTGACGGTCACTAACAGCTTGACAATACCTGAAGTCCACAGATTTAGTTTCTTAGTTTAAAATCAAGAGATCGGACGCGATGTCATATTTTATCATCTTTGTGCATTCGGCTGCCAAATTTGTACCGGAAACTCTATCCGCGTACGTGCCTTGAAATTATAACTAACAGAATGCACCTGTTGTTTTTATGCACTCCTTGTACCTTTTTTCAAATTTTAATTTGCATTATTTTTTTTTTTCGTTTCGTAAACACGCCACATATATTTCTTATCGGTTTTAAATAATAAAATAATTTTTATAAAATTATATAACTTAGTTTTAACTATTTTTTTATTAATACAATTTAACCTGCCGGTTTCGACAAGAACCTTGTCATCGTCAGGGTTTATTATATATTATATATATTATATATATATTATATATATATATATATATATATATATATATATATATATATATATATATATATATATATATATATATATATATATATATATATATATATATATATATATATATATATATATATATATATATATATATATATATATATATATATATATATATATATATATATATATATATATATATATATATATATATATATATATATATATATATATATATATATATATATATATATATATATATATATATATATATATATATATATATATATATATATATATATATATATATATATATATATATATATATATATATATATATATATATATATATATATATATATGTATATATAAATTTGCATTTATTTTACCCCCCTTGGGAATCGAACCCGGGACCTCCAGAACGGTAGCCGAGCGTGCTGACCATTACACTACGGAGGCGGACGATTTAAAGATATAGGCTATGAAACTTATAAAGTCGAACCATGAAAGCTGTGTTGCATAAGCCGTAGCTAGATTTCACTTCACTTTGGCTTAAGGTAATTCAAAATGCGATATCGGAGAAAAAAGCTAAGAAATATTAACAATGATTAAAGAAAACACTTGTTTTTTACCACTTGAGTTTTATTATAGACTACATGTTTCAGAAGTTAAACTTCCATCATTCAGGTCTGTATAATAACTGATTATTATACAGACCTGAATGATGGAAGTTTAACTTCTGAAACATGTAGTCTATAATAAAACTGAAGTGGTAAAAAACGAAGTGTTTTCTTTAATCATTGTAACATGTCTTACCACAAAGTTAATGCCGAAACAATAAATAAAATATTAACAATATCTGAGAGAAAAAATTACTAAAAATATTTTCAAAGGCAGGTGGATGTAGTATGTATCAGGTAGCAGGGTAACAGCATAGGCAGCAGGTGTTGCATAAAGTAGAGACATGCTTCATCGGAAGAACCAACACTATAATGCACACATATACCAATACATATAGAAGCTAGCCGCGTGTCGGTTATAGGGATGACCGAATTACCTCGCATCAAATAATGGTTGCTAACAGGTTACACCATCCCCTATATTTGATAGCTAAACAGGTTCTCGAAGATTGTTTGCAAAGACAGACGGGTGCGGCGCTCTATTCTCTCCGCCTACCCCCGCGGGCAGGCGACGTGATAATTAGATAATTATGTTTAATTTTGAGAAAAAAAACGTTACTCTGCCTTAAATATTATTTTTAGTTTCTACGTTTGTAGTTGAAAACCATCGCAACTATTATATGTAGTATTTACTAATTTTTGTCCGCCTCCGTAGTGTAATGGTCAGCACGCTCGGCTACCGTTCTGGAGGTCCCGGGTTCGATTCCCAGAGGGGTTTAATAAATATAAGTGATTTTTTCACTCTATTATTTATTCAATATTACACTGGACTGGTACCTGAAGTGGAGGGCTGATCACCTTTCCTTCATGTGTAATCGATCGAGATAACACTGCGTTTATATGAAGCAGTGCCCTATGCACCATTGGGGTGCGTTAAGGGTTTTATTATTATTTTTTATTTATTTACTAATTTACTTACCATCACGCCGCTTCCCCGCAGGGGTAGGCAGAGAGAATCGAACGCCACACCACTCTGTCTTTGCAAACATTCTTCGCCTCTTCCACGTTCGTGCATCTCCTCATAAATACCCGCCGATTATTTCGACCTGACCTATTTTCGTTAATTATTTATTTTTTAATTATTATAGTTTATTAGTTATTTGTGTTGCAGTCTTGTTAACATCAATCCCATGTCCCAAAATGAATAATGGAAATTACTCATCCGGAATATTATATATGGCTTATGTATGACTTATGTATGTAATATGTTTGAAAATTTTTTTTTTTAATAATAAGTAAATTATAGTATTTTCGTGTTTTTATAAAATAATAATAAATATGGCTAATTTATTTAACGGCAATTTCGTGAAAAATCACTAGAGGGCGCTTTAAAATTTACGTTATACAAGTTGTCCAAAATTATTATCGTAGCTGCAGGAAAAACTAACTAACTAACTAACCATCACGCCGCTTCCCCGCAGGGGTAGGCAGAGAGAATCGAACGCCACACCACTCTGTCTTTGCAAACATTCTTTGCCTCTTCTACATTCGTGCATCTCCTCATACATACCCGACGATTATTACGACTCCGGACCCGGCCGCTTTCAAGTATTTGACATACCTGATTGTGCCAAGTTTTCCTCGGTCGTCCTCCGCTTCTTTTTCCAACTACATTCGCCTCATAAATTTGTTTAACCGTTCTTTCTTCACTCATACGCTCCACATGTCCAAACCATCTCAACACACCTTTCTTAATTTTATCGATAATGCTTATCTCAGCCTTACATTCTTTCCTTATTTCATCATTCGAACATCTATCAAACATCTTTTTGCCACACATTCGTCTGAAAGATCGCATTTCGACTGCATTCAGTCTGCTTTCATCCTTCTTTTGCCAACTCCATGCTTCGCTTCCATACATAAGGGTTGGAACCAGAACTCCATTGTGTACTGCCAGTTTAGCTTCCGCTGATAGATTTTTATTTGCTTAAACTGATTTTAGTGCACCATTCTCTCTGTTCCCAGCATTCTATGGCAGCAGCTGCAGGAATATGGCAGTTAACACGGTACGAGATAACTCGTAGTGGGCGTCCTAGCAAAAAACGCAATCTACGAGTATCTCGTAGTTGACGATTAACGTTTTAAAAGTATATTTGCCACAAAAATATTTTTAAGGGTCTTCATTCTCGGCCGATGAAATTTTAGTTTTTTTTCGAATTATGACGCATTTTCTAAAAATTTGGTGACAATCGATACCAAGTACATACAGCTATCAATAAAACTTAATCTACTTCTCATGTAAATTGAAGATAAAACCTGACTCACTTTTGAAAAATCCTTATCTCTTTAGTAATCTTAGTTTTACTGGAACGTTCTTATTTTATTATGTAAATATAATTCTCCCCTAACAAGTGTTGAATTAATGATATAATAAATACGCCCTCTTGAGCCTACATTACAAAAAAGAAGAAAAAATAAACGAATTAATCACACTGCATCTTGTTTTTCACGGTGTCCTTTTTCTAATATCATTCCAGTGCTCGCATTCCTTGCTACAAAACCTGTACGGTAAAAAACACATAAATAATTCAAGTAATATTTGACCGTATAGTAAGCGGATCTCGCCAACACGTGCTTCATATTTCCGAAAATTTGGATTTTTTTACTAAACGCCTTTTACTTTCCAATTCATTTGTCTTCTTGTGTATGTTCTGGACATTCTGTAGACTTAGTAAGCAGGATGTATCAACCCATACTTTACAATCTTAACGATTCATTATAATGTTTTTTCGTTTTTACTAAGTGCCTTATTACTTGCTATAAAATTGTAATTTTGTATCCACTTCTTAACGTTCCATAGACAGTTCGCTATCTCGTCTCGTCTGGCGATCGAGCATCTTGCGTCTCGTTCGCTCGCATTGTTTTCAGCATGACCGCATCCCGTTCTATTCTTCCACCTATCGCCGTTTCTCTCTTGTGCACCGGCGTGAAGTTGGCCAGTTATGCCGTCGCAATGAGCGTGTTCGTTCGCTGTTCGTATTCGTTCGCTAGTAAATTTTCGAACTCGGTGTAGAGTGCGCGCGCTGTTTGCGAGGGAAAACTTTTTTGTTAAAAGTTTTTTGACAGAAACCTTTTTAGAAAGGATTTTGAATGTTTGCAAAGTCGTGCAGGCTTTTAAAACGGTGTACTTGTGCTAGTTTTGTGCATATAACGTGAGTTCCAAATGAATTTGTGCCAATTTAAAAGGATTATGTGATGTTTTTTTTAATGTGAAGGGGGTTTGAAAACGAAGCCTCGCGTCTTTTGTTTTTTTCCTGCTAAGGGCACCTGTTGTCTCTGAAGTGTTGTTTTTTTTGTGTTTTTTCGAGAAATCTGTGCTCTTTTGTTTCATTTTACGTTTTATAAATAATAATAATAATAAATAAGAAGTGGTAGACGGCAAAAAAGGATGATTTCGATAATATCTACGGTCCAATAAACCTGCTCGATCATTTTAGGTTTTTAGTTACTTTGTTTGATATTTACTTCACCGCTACTTTTTTATTATATATTTTTTAAATATGGTGCCGAGGCGACGGAGTTAGATTATTTAAATAATTATTCCTATAATAGCTGTCAGATTAGCCCAATATACATATTTTCTTATGAAGAATCCAATAGGACAAATCATGGGAAAACCAAATATTTCGCTTAAAGAAATAAAACGTAAAACTGTTGGGGAAACAATAATATTTTATTTATTTGTTTTGATTATTTTACTAAACATGTGTCCATTGGTGGGTTTATTTCTAAGAAGCAACATCTTCCAACTAACCAAGAAAAGACTTAATACAACCGTTTGAAATCGAAGGGCAGGTAGTGCACATACGTTGGACATGTACGTATAAACTAAAAAAAAACAAATAATTACAACGTCATAATATATATATGAAATTGTACGTTGATAAACACAAGGAAGGCAATTGATCAGGTTAGGAGTTGAAGGGGAGAGGTAGAGGAAACTAAGTAAAGATAATTAAATGGACAGTTAGGGTTCCTAAGGTAGATAGTAATGTTTCAATGTATAAATTATCCAAAATTGTAATTATTTTTATTTTTATTCAGAAAGTAATGTAATGCTGAACAAGGGATAGTTGAAACGATTAGGAAGAGTTTTTTAAGGTGGAATGGACATGTGGAGCGAATGGATAACGAGAGAATGACTAAGAAAATATATGCGGCGAATGATAGCGGGAGAACAGAACGACGACGGTCGAAAAATACTTGGCACGATCAGATCAATCAAAAGTCTGCGTATTCGGAGGGCATGTATGACTAAATGTATGGATGTGAAGGAGGCGAGGAGTGTATGTCAGGACAGAAGAGTGTGGCGTTCCATCCTTTCTGCCTACTGATGTGATGGTAGTAGTAGTAGAAGTTTTGTGTTATTTATTTATTGATTTGGCGTTTAATTTGTAGAACTCCATTTTAATTTATGTATTAATTTTTAAATCAAAAACAGATTTTTTAAGTCTACTAAGTTGTATTTTATTAAAAAAAAACACATAAAAATTAATATTGTAATAATTGTTTTGCCTAGTTATGACATTCGTTTGAAAATGCCATAACTAGGCGAAACAAATGTCAGAATATTCATTTTTTTGTTTGTTTTGTTAATAAAATACATCTTAGCAGACTCAAAAAATCTGTGTTTCATTTAAAAATTAATACATAAATTATAATTTATATTTGAAGCACTAACTTTGTGATTTTCCATTTTATAATTAAAATGTAACATTATTTTAAAATCACTATAAATATTTTATTATAACTTAATTATAATGTCTACCGGTTTCGAAGCTAACCGCTTCTTTATCAAGACTGATTAACAACATTTTGAGTGTGTCCAAATACTTGTTCACAAAATCTAGATTATCTCCAATTACAGGAGTTATTTTCATATTATTTTTTGACATCTCATCAAAGATGAAGAAGAATATGGAAGTCTGGGCATTTACGGGGCTGACGACCGTCATAGGCTGGTTTAAGTGATCACTTTACACACGTGTAACATTCACCAATTCTACCCATTATTGACACCACACTACTCAAATTCTTAAATTATTATATATATAGAACTTCCAAGAATTTGAGTAGTGTAGTTGTCAATAATGTGTAGAATTGGTGAATGTTACACGTATGTAAAGTGATCACTTAAACCAGCCTATGACGGTCGTCAGCCCCTTAAATGCCCAGACTTCCATATTCTTCTTCATCTTTGATGAGATGTCAAAAAATAATAAGACTGATTAATACTAAAACACTATCTACTTAACAATATTCAAAATATTTTGACGGTTAGGGAACGAAGCCTAATATAATAATATAAATTATAGTTAGTTAGTTACTTAAATTATGTTATGTTGATATGAATGTGTTTGTTTATTTATTTCCCTACAAGCCATGCCCGATCGATTCGCCGTATCAGATTGATTGGTCTCGACGAACGGGCGCAGTTACAGAACGCTACTCGGTGTTTGAAATAGTGTATCCGTACTCGAACACAAGTGGCGGATAGTCATCACCGAGTGTGTGTGTAAACGGCAGCATCCTCAAAGATCATCTTGAACAGCCGATCTATTAGTCCGTGGAATGTGCAATGGACCAATCAGACGGGAGGAATATCTAATTTGACATACTCAACCTATAAAGGATTGTATTGGACTCTTTTTGTGTTTATAACAGCCGATATAATTAATATTTTCACTCATCGTTTTCTTTTAAGAAATTCACCTTTGAAAAACGTTATTTTCGTAAGTTGGCAATGAATGACGTCACAGAAATGATGGAGTTATTTTAATGTTGGTGTCATTACTAAATTATTGGCGGATCTATTCGTTGATGTCTATGGAAAAAAATAGTAAAAAAATACGCAATAAAATTGCGCGCAGAACAGTAAAACGGACACCGCTATACGTCATCAAATTTTACGTCATCGGGTGTGTTATGGGACGTATCCCTTTATGTATCTGCTTTATAGAGCTGTAATAGTAGTAGTGTGGATTCGTTTCTGCGACGTCATTCGTTACCAACTTACGAAAACAACGTTATTACGAAGGCGAATTTTGCAAAAGAAAATGATGAATGAAAATATTGATTATATTGGCTGCTATAAACACAAAACGAGTCTTACACAATCCTTCATAGTTTGAGTATGTTGAATTTCCGAGTGATAATACCCTATTTCTAAGCTTCGTTCGGCTAATTCACCGGAATACACAATATGGATCGAGTGCCGAGCGGTCGCGGTGCCCGGGCGACGTTTCGAAACGCTAAATGGTCGCTGCATCGTGTCCGGCCCCCGCTGAGATAACGCAGACCGTACGACCGAGTACCTAATCTTAACCGGTTCAAAAGCGAAATGGTACTTACTCTCCTCGCGGCATGGGAACGCAGAATCAACCCGGTGTGAGTATTGTGTCGAACGGCGCGAAATACTTTTAGATGATAATGAGATACTCCTCCAGTCCCCGGGATTGAAACTAGAGAAGAAGCCAAGAAAATGGCAACCTTTGGCACTATATCTTCCATCCAGTGGATGCACAGAGAATTAATTAAGGCAGGTAGTAAGGTTAGCTAGGTACTACTTACTAGGGTAGGCAGTACAGGTAGGTAGTAAGATAAGCTGGTACTAAGGTAATTGAAAGCTGTCCCACCGCATGCCCAGATCTGATACAGAAGCATCTAGGCTTCCTGACAGATCTGCTCTTGCTAAGCAATTTTTTTTTTAAACTAAGTTGCGAAATTTATTGAAAATGTGAAACAATATAAAATTGTATCCCGATTTTACTGTGAATTTACAACTGCCAATCTAAATAAATACAAGTTTGTGAATCCGTCACCAAATTTTCTAGAAGTACCCCGGTGCAGGCAGTGAAAGGGTACTAAGGTAAGGTAGGGTAGGTACTGGTTGCGTTTTTATATGTCAAGTCAAGGATAGGCACTGCTTTTCTGCGTGTATGGAAGGCACGCCCCTGGTCCCATCACATCGTGTGATGGGAGATAGAGTGCCAAAATTTGCGATTTTATTGGCTTTTTTTCTCCTGTTTCAATTCTGAGAATTAGTTGGCAGGAAAGCCCTGCATTGCCCGGTCTTTAGCGATCCTCTTCTGCCCCGTTCAGGAGGTATAACAAGATACTGTGTTTTGAGTTTGGACAGCCGTGTAGTGCTGCCGTATTATCGCGCCTTCTTCTCGGTCTTCTGCTGCAGCATGGCCAAGATGTTAATCAGGACGCCTCCCTGAGCGATGGTCACGCCGGAGTTCAGATATCGCGATTGTATTTACTATTTACGATATCGATGACGTCGGTCGCTAGAGAGTCCCAACTGGCGCAGAGACGGAAGAGGCCGCGTGATTCAGAGCTCTGACCTCCATTCGAGATGAGAAACTCGTTTCCAGACACGCGGGAGAGCAGGAGGCGCAGGCAGGTACAGAGAGTGTAGAGTACGACGCGATACAGGTTACCCAGGAAGCGCTCGTACGCGTGAGGCGAGGCGGATAACTTAACGACCAAGACAGGTGTCTCTCGAACAATACATCTTATTTCAGGCTGATATCTCAAACGTTCGAATTCAAAACGCGACAAGCCACGCTAGGGGTTAGACGTGCTATATTGGAATTTGACTTTTTTTAGAATATACTACTTCTTTTTATAGATCCTCAGGATCTGTTTGTGCCTCCGCTTGTAGCTCTTGGGATGTTGACTCCCAGCTATCTTTCCACCTTTTCGGAGGTCTGCCTGGGGGTCTGCGTCCTTCAGGGTTTCCTTGAAGGGCGATACGTGGAAGTCTGTCTTCTGACATTCCATTTACATGCTCATTCCAGTATCGCCTTCGTTGTCGTCCTCACCTCACGATATCTTCCGTCTTACAGATGCACCGGATATCAGTGTTTCTTACGCGGTCTCGCAACGTGTTTCCGGTTATAGATCGGAAGGTTTTCATCTCAGAGATTAGAATATACGAGGCGTGTATTAAAAAAAAAAAAAAAAACACGTCTAACCTTAGCGGCTGTCACAGACAAACTAAACTATGAATGCATCTGATAATTTTATCATACTTCAGGGGCATGTATACCAATAAAACATTTTTTTTACAATCGGACCCTCTTCATGAACAAACCTCGTATATTCAAAATATGTATACTTATACCTATATCTTTTCTTTCACACATTAATAACCCTAAATAAATTTATCTTTTCAAAACCATAAATTACCTTATTTATTTCAAAGTAATTTTTTTTAAATACAAAAACGGTTATCAAGCAAAAAAAATCAATCACATCAAATGCTACCTGGGTTCAAAGAAAATTAAGTTGCGGGCTAATAAATATATCAATCAGGATGGGTATAGATACAGGTCAAAGAATAAACATACACACAGTATTGTATTTCATATTATATTTTTAAAACAACTTTTTTTTTAAACCCTTATCCGCACCCAATGGTGCATAGGGCACTGCGTCATATAAATGCAGTGTTATCTTGATCATTTACACATGAAGGAAAGGTGATCAGCCTTCCGCTTCAGGTACCAGTCCAGGGTAATATTGAATAAATATTAAGGTGAAAAAATCACTTATATTTATTTTACCCCCCTTGGGAATCGAACCCGGGACCTCCAGAACGGTAGCCGAGCGTGCTGACCATTACACTACGGAGGCGGACAAAATTTACACGCAATTTCTCGTATATTGAAAAAAGCTTTTATTTCCTATGTTTACGTCGCGACCAATTTCTGAAAATAATTTTTATGCTCAATTTAGACTTTTATGTATTAAATTAAATGTTAAAACCAACACTGATTTTTTGAGTCTACTAAATTGTATTTTATTGTCGAAAAACACATAAAAATTAATTTTCTGACAATTGTTTCGCCTAGTTATGGCATTTTCAGAAGAATGTCCAAATCATTTGATTTAATATTTCATACATTAATGGACTAGTTCTACAAATTAAACGCCAAATCTATAAATACTTAATTTAGACATTTCGCTCACTCCTTTCAAGAACGTCATAAATCAAAAAACTTCATTCTTCAGGATAACGTTTTTAATGTTTAAAAATAAGATACAATGTATTAAAAATAAATATCAAGCCATTCACTAAACGTTTTACTGGTAACAGATCTTTTTAGGTAAAACCTGAAGGTTTTTTTTCCATTTGAAAAATATTTAGTATGCTCAAAAAAATAATTAAACAATACCTTTTCTCAAAATGCAAAAACAACACATTCTGCCCTGTAGTGGGTAAATATTAAGTTAAAAATATGCCTCGTTTGCTGGGATATAGTACATTTTCTGGGCATTCCGAAAATATGCACAACTGAAAATTTACGATTTTTGATTTATGACGTTCTTGAAAGGAGTGAGCGATTTGATTCCTTGATCAAACTACGTCACGCGATGTCGTGTCTTCCATTAGTCGAGAATAGCGGAATCAGCAGAGAAAAAAAAGCGCTCACTTGTACTTTTTACTCTAACTAACGACTGTTGTGCATTCACTTTCGGCTAAAGGTCAGAAAATGAATAGCGTCCATTGTGAAGTGCAGATTACCATTCCAATATTCCCAGCGGTTAATATTTTCTCTTATGACCAAAAATCCGAACGCATTAGAGCTAGGGTCAATTATTTTCCAATCATAGTGAGAAGATGAATAACCCATGGTTCATTCAATTAGTATAGCGGTTTTAAAACTCCCGCATACCTAGGTAGGAAATATTATTTATTTATTCTACTATTATTGACTATGTCCGCCTCCGTAGTGTAATGGCACGCTCGGCTACCGTTCTGGAGGTCCCGGGTTCGATTCCCAAGGGGGGTAAAATAAATATAAGTGTTTTTTTCACTGTAATATTCAATATTACCATGGACTGGTACCTGAAGCGGAGGGCTGATCACTCTTCCTTCATGTGTAAACGATCAAGATAACACTGCGTTTATATGACACAGTGCCCTATGGACCATTGGGGTGCGGATAAGAATTTTATTATATTTTTAATTATTATTATTGACTACCACACTACTCAAATTCTTGGAAGTTCTATATATATATACCATATATGAACCAATTTTGTAACATTGTTCTTGAATCACTAGAACTTTACTAGAGATATCTATTGGTGAGATGAAGGAAAGCTTCTTTTCATAAATAAATACTCAAATTCTTGGAAGTTCTATATATATGAGCCAATTTTGAAACATTGTTCTTGAATCACAAGAACTTCACTAGAGACATCTATTGGTGAGATGAAAAGAAGCTTTTTACTGAGCAGAAACTCTGAGTGTGGTCCGAACCCTGGATTATAATCACACACATGAGAAACGCCAGGAAATACCGTTTTAATTTTTATTATTTAAGCTTATAATTTGACCAGATAATTTATTCACAACATTTTGAGTGTGTCCAAAATACTTGTTCACAGAATCTGATTTTGTGAACAAGTATTTGGACACACTCAAAATGTTGTGAAATTAAAATTTATCTGAATTTTATATATCGTCTATAATTTGGAATATTTGCTTTAGAATGTTAGAAGTTTCTGTGAAATCATTAGCTACAGTACAATTGTGGGAATGTTCAATTCTAAAGAGTTTAGATATTGTGGTCACGTCAAATGTGATGTATTCACAGCCAGGCACAGCGCATCTAAGATTCTGACGATGGTGATCCATAATACCGTTTGGATTATCAGACACATGCCTTCTCTCAGTACCTCACACCTTAAGCCGAAAGTGAATAACCTTTGTACGCTTTCAAATGATTTAATAGTATCACTAATTGACTCGGAAGTCACTTGTGGTAATATAGTCGTATATTTATTTTTAATAAGTTTAAATAGAATTTTAAGGCGATATTCGCAAGCATAGGATTTATTCTACGGGAGAGGTCACATCGCTCACTCCTTTCAAGAACGTCATAAATCAAAAAACTTGATTTTTCAGGAGAACGTTTTTAAAGTTTAAAAATATAATACAATTTATTAAAAATAAATATCAAGCCACTTATTAAACTTTTTACTGTGCAACAGATCTTTTTAGGTAAAACCTGATGGTTTTTTCTCCATTTAATTTTTTTTAGTATATTTAAAAAAATAATTAAACAAAACTTTTTCTTCGAAATGCAAAACCAACACTTTCTGCCTTGTACCGGGTAAATAATAAGTTAAAAATATGCCTCTTTTTCTGGGATATAGTACATTTTCAGGGCATTCTGAAAACATGCACAACTGAAAATTGACGATTTTTGATTTATGACTTTCTTGAAAGGAGTGAGCGACATGTCTTTCCACGCCCGATTTTATTAAAGAATGTGTATTTGATATTTTATTTTATTTTTGAAAATATTTTTTTTTTGCCACCTTGTGCGTCTTGTCGGTGGAGTTCTTTTTGCACACATTTTTTATTGTTTTTAACCATTTTAACCTAATATACACACAAAAAAGAGATAAATTAAGAATATAAACTATTTTACAATTTTCATCAAATTAACTCTTGATTATTTACCCATTCCTTTATTTTTCCTTTGTTCCATATTTTATTTTGACCTCTAACATCCGTCGGCAACAAATTAAAAATGTTCTGAACGATATATTGCAGTGTTCGACTCCCATATTTATTGTTAATTCTTGGGACTATCAAACCTTCGTTGTGTGTAAATCGTGTATCATGGTTGTGTACTAGAAGATTTCGATATTTTTGTCTAGATTGTTGTTCAGCGATGATACTCATCCACAATACTCCACGAATCTAGAATCATTTTTCCCATACTGATTTCCTTGGAAGCATCATTCCCTCACTCGCTCTTTTGTTGCACAATGTGTATGATTTGTAATTCATCTGTTTGCGAACTAGATTCCTAGGCACCCGAATTGAATGGCTTACTCCAGATATTTCGTTAAAAGCGAACCGGTTTGCCGATCTCGTACTCCACGCCAACCGGTTGTTCTTGTAATCCTGTAGTAAGCCTAACCCTTTCAATGCCGTCAGGTATTAATTAATATGGCCGTGATTTTTTCAATAAAAATAAAACCTAAATACAGTGTTTTTTTGTATACATATATAAAGGATATTAAAAAAAAAAACAATCAATCTAAAATAATAAAAAATATATATAAAAGACTTACCTCTACCTAGACTCCATACCAAAGAATATTTTTTACTTTTTTTATTTTTTATTTTTATATAAATTCACAAGAGCACAGTCTCTTTTATGGAGAGGCACAGCGAATCGAAATATAAAAGTTCTCCATATGTATAAATGATTCAAATGTATTATGTTATAAATAAAAATGTAAATATATTAAATGAATAAAAAAAAAAATCATTTTAGTTGGTAACTCTGTATGAGACACATATTGACTGTCAGTGAAAGCATTTAGAAGGATCACTGTAACTTTGATAATATCGGTAAATTGTTATATTTGAATATTTATTGATCTTCCTAATTTATGTTTCCATTCAATTCAATTCAATTCAATTTCAATTCAATTTATTCAATAAAAAAATAATATATACATAATAATATAATATATCCATATATTCTAATTTAAAAAAAATCCAATGCATTATTCTCATGATGTGTTATTATTATCTAATAAATTAATATAATAATCACAAGACTATCGGTAACACTCTTATTGAAATCTGTAGAGAAGTAAGGTAGATATGACGGCTTAAACTTAAGATATTTTAATAAAACTAAAAACGGACACCGCTATACGTCATAAAATTTTACGTCATCGGGTGTGTAGTCCTTTATATATCTGCTTTATAGAGCTATGATAGTAGTAGTGTGGATTCGTTTCCGTGACGTCATTAGTTACCAACTTACGAAAACAACGTTTTTTTACGAAGGCGAATTTTGCAAAAGAAAATGATGAATGAAAATATTGATCTTATCGGCAGTTGTAAACACACGAGTCTTACACAATCCTTTATAGGTTGAGTATGTTAAATTAGATATTCGTCCCGAGTGATAATACCCTATTGGATTTGATATTGGCTTGCGACAAGTTTCATTTTGTATGGCCGGCTTGGCGAGCACGGAATTAGCAGCGAACCGGTTAATAACTACTTCGCCTTGTTATGCTAAGAGCCTATTTGTAACAGCTATGTTAATCTGCTCTTCTAGACAGTACCTGGAGTACTATCCACTATCGGAGCTGGTTATGTAACTTGTTTATTATGTACTTTTCCGCGTTCCCTATTTGTTTCGCTTATTGAATGGTGCCCACACGCCATTTCCAATCAATTTACCTAAATTGATGGCCCAATTAGCTATGGCTTATCCATTATCAAACATATAAATTTGGAGTTATAAATATACGTAAATTGCGATTTATACATCTTAGTTTGGAGTAAGTTCCAAACAATATATTGCCTATACCGAAATTAACCAGCTGCCTGACATACGAGTATAAAATAGAACCCATTCAGGGATGAATGTACTAAAAAAACACTTTATGGAAAGATGTGTGTGTTAGTTATATTTTCTCCTTTTTTCCCTTTAAACACGCTTCTTAGCTTATGTTTTTTTCTTCTTCTATATGCCTATTTACTTTACCGTTAATTGTTCTATACTTTACATTTTGCCCGTGTTTTCTTATTTGTTTTTCATTCTTGTTAACCTTAATCCCATGTCCCAAAATGAGTAATGGAAATTACTCATCGGGAATGTTATATATGTGACTTATGTATGTAATTTGTTTAAATAAAATGAAAATTATCAATCGCATAAATTTCATGTTGAAAATAGACGTTAATTGCTATTTATACTATGAATAATTTCAAATCGTGATCATGCGGGTTTATTGGACACGTTCTAACGCGAGTTTGTTAATTTTTAGTATAAAACGGTAAAGGTCGAATGGTCTTAGTTCGCCAACATGAGTTCGTTACGTAAAGTGCCTTATCGAAGCGCTATCTAGGCCAGCCGCAGTGATGTTGGACACCTCCAGCGCCAGCCTCAGTACGAGCGATGTCGAGGAGTGCGGAAGGAGGAAGTCCGTCTTCTATATCCCTCTCTCCGAGAGCTTGGAGAACTATCTGCCTCCATCTCCGCGGTCCAGTCCGCCGCCGCCGGTGTATACGCCGGCCCCGCAAAGACTACTGCTCAGAGCGAGGAAGAGCGTCACCAGAACTTCCACAAGCCCCGCCGGAGACAAGGCCAAAGCCTTCAATACATTCCCGACCAAAGCGCCACCCAAGAACCTCGGTCTTTCAAAGTGCTCCAGCGACATAGATTTCAACGAGCCGCAAACCAAAAAAGACAGCAGCAACACTTGTGACCTTAGATCCAACAGCACTGGTAACTCTACTAAATCTCTATCATTAAGTCTCGTTAGCAGTCCAGATAAAACCATGAAGGATACGAATAGACTGCAGCTTAAACCGCTAGAAACCTCCAAGTCACAAACGGACATTCCTTCGATAATGCTAGTGACTGTTCAGGCAAAGGAGATTGAAGTGTGTAAAACTCCGTTGAAAAGCACTCTCAGCTGCGGCGCTCCTGATCCCAAATTATCACATAAAAAAGAACGGAGTTTTATAGGCTTAACTACATCGAAATCCGCTTCTAGAATCAATTTATCATCAGATGTTAAATCTCCAAGAACTTCGCTTCTGAGCACTCCTAAAATTCTCAAATCTAGTTCGAAGAGCAATATGTCTTTACTCGCCGCTGATTCCCCTAAGAGTCCAGACTCCAAAGAGAAATCGAGAACTCTCCCGCAGAACTTGATAGCTAGAAGTCCAGTCAAGAGCAGCAGTGGCTCCTCGATATTCCTATCACCTCCTAGAACAGACGTAAACGTAATCCAAGAAAAGACGAAAAGCCCTGGATTTAGTTTAATCAGACGATCTCACAGCACCAAGCTATCCAGAAGCAATTCCCTTCTGAAGGCATTCACAAAGCAGGAACCAGAGTTAGTCGATGTCCCCATCACGGACATCGACGGGGCGTACTTCCAAGAACTGCTGAAGGAATTCGAAGACAGCTGCGGCAAGAAAGACTTGGTGCAGTCTCTTGTCTATGGCACATTGGTGCAAGGTGCTTCGGAAAGCGGGCTGACTCCGCTGCAGGCGAGGAAAAGTGCGATTCGAGGGTGCTTGGACGCAGAGGACGAAGGGGTGCATTCTGGTAAATACACATTTTCATCAATTGCTTCCATATACGTACATTTGTGTTAAATCAAACACTGATTTTTTTAGTGTACTAAGTTGTATTTTATTGTTAAAAAAACACACAAAAATCATAATTTATATTTGAAGCACTAACTTTGTGATTTTCCATTTTATAATTAAAATGTAACTTTGTTTTAAAATCACTTTAAATATTTCATTAAAACTTAATTATAATGTCTACCGGTTTCGAAGCTAACCGCTTCTTTATCAAGACTGATTAATACTAAAACACTATCTACTTAAACAATATTAAAAATCAATTTTAAACAATTAATTTACGTTATTTTTTATGTATGTATACATCACTTTATTTTTATGCGTGTATTTTTTTTAATATCTAATTTTTTCAAGCATAATACCCACAATTTTCAATTGAATCGTTTAATTCATTATTTTTAAGTTCTCAAGCATCAATCATCATAAAAGAAAACGTTTTTTTTCCTCTAATTATTCAAAACCTTTTCACGGTACCCAATATAAATTATCAGTCAGCTCTCGACATTCACAACGTGTACTTACTTACATTAAACGTATATAATTACAACTTGGTAAAAATTTGAAAGTAAGTACCCATAACAAAGAAGAATACACCGTGCTTTAATGTTATCGCACGTTTTGACTCAAATCTTCACATAGGATCCGTCTCAAAAGGTCAATGCCGTACTTGCGTCACTGTTGATGCATCGGCATTGATCACTTCACTTTTTTTATGACCTACAAGAGATAAACGATACTAAATTTCAATCAAACATCAGTTAAACCTGTTTCGATTTTCTCATCGGAACATAACTATTAACAGAGGAATTAAGACTTGTCTTCCTGAATTTTAATAATAATTAAGTCTGGTATTTGCATGTATTTTTTTAAAGATTTTTGTTCTATGAATAAATTTTAAAATAAATGTAAAAATAATGTGGAGTGGAATTTGTTACGTAGAATTCTATATATTTTCATTTTATTTATTTATTTATATTTTGTTTTATTTTTCACTTTTAAAATTGTTTTATTATATTTTTTTTAATAGTGGTAGAATTCTATACCGTAGTGTCGTAAACTATCGTTTATACGATTTTTTTCAAGAATTCGTGTTTTTTGTGAATTTGTGTAATATCAAAATATATAACGCTTTGTTTTTAGGGAGATTTAGGATAAGAAACATAAAATTGTAGTTAAAATATAACTTTGTTTTTAAGTGTATTATTTTAAGAAATAAAAAGACTTAGTTTTTTGATCCACTCACATTTTGTGAGTGATGTGATGCGATAAATGTGAGTGGATAAAAAAAAATAGTCTTTTTATTTCTCAAAATAATATATCAATATGATACACAAAGTTAATGCTTTCAATGTTCAAAACATATTTTTTAAGTCACTATAATTTTTTTTATTATGACTTAATTATAATGTCTACCGGTTTCCAAGCTAACCGCTTCTTTATCAAGACTGATTAATACTAAAACACATAAATTTGATTTAAATTGTAAAAGACCAGTTTTTTGTTACTTACCGAAAAGCTCAAAAAAATTATCTTATGCAAGTGTTTTATCTTCATATTTAAATCATCATTTATTCCACAAACTTACAGCCAAATCAATAAATATAATAATATTTGGAAGTAAATGGGTACTGAACACCGGTATAGATATAATTAAAACGTAACTTTGTTTTAAAATCACTATAACATCACTTTAAATTTTATAGTTATTTTAAAACAAAGTCACATTTTAATTATAAAATAGAAAGTCACAAACTTAGTGCTTCAAATGTAAATTGTACCGGTATAGATTTTTAAATTACAGCAATGAAAAAATTGTCGTAATGAAAAGAATTTAATTTTTAATTGTTTGAAAATATTGTTTGAAAATGATGCGGAATTCATCGAAACACTTGTCACAATACATTTTAAAAAATAGTGGTATTTACCAAGTAAAACATAAAATGACAACATATAGATTTTACCATGACGTGACTGCCGCATCAATTAAGGAAAGAATATCAATTCGAAAAGTGTCGTATTTTTCAGTTTCCATGCTACCTGAGGTTTATTGTCTACATTTCCTAGTTACAACCCAGAGGTTTTAGAAACCTAGAAGGATTCGATTTCTCTGATAATTTTGCACGATTCCGCAAGACGTGACAAGCGTTTGAAACCATCTCATTTCGCCGGGGAACTGCACCTAAATATCACAAGACACAAGTACCTACGTAAACACTGGCGACTGCACCGTTTGCCCACCGCGCTAGACGCCTAGCTCGACTCGACTTTCTCCCAGATGCATTATGCATGGTCGTGCTCGAGACTCGAACTGAATACCTGCGTTTAGATAGATAAGTAGGCAGTATTGTAATTATTGTGAATTCTGTATAGGCTTCGATAATGTACAGACCAGTCGTGGTGAGAGGTGAGACAACTCCTTCAGTCTATATGGGTCATTGTTATCCACAGCATTATCGACGATATTCATTACTAAAAACATTTTTTTTTTACTTTATAAAATTAAACAACTTCTTTATTATTACAATGATTAAAGAAAACACTTGTTTTTTACCACTTGAGTTTTATTATAGACTACATGTTTCAGAAGTTAAACTTCCATCATTCAGGTCTGTATAATAACTAAAATATAAAATTGTTCTATAAATAAGGAGAGGGGAAAGTAAGGGGAAGGGGTTAGTCAAGGGACAGAGTTTGAAAACAAAGGAAAAATGGAAAGCAAAGGTGAAGAATTTTGAAACAATATATTATTTAATAAATTATTATTAAAATTTAGGTTTTTTTGGATTTCTAAATTTTCAAGATAATTCATAATTTGGCCTTTATATGGAACAAAGTGTAATAATTTTAATTTATGAGAGTGAAATGAGTGATTAGTATCTATTATGTGATTTGCGAATTCTTTATTATTAGTACACTTTAACCTACCGGTTTCAACAAGAACCTTGTCATCATCAGGGTTTATTAAATTCTAAAACATTAAAATACATACTTATAAATAATTACATTCCCTTACCAAAAACTAACTCCTAAATGTTATTGTGTATTGCGTAGCAACTCCAAATAACAACGTATGAAGCCATGTAATAAAAAAGTGGTTAAAACAAAGTTGTTTAATTTTATAAAGTTCATAAAATGTACCACAAAGTATCTGCGAAAAACGTTCAAGAAAACATATTTTTTTTATAAATTGAAAATAAATTTTCTGTAAAATCATTTTAACTATATGTTTTTATAACTTTTGTTCGCCTCCGTAGTGCTGGAGGTCACGGGTTCGATTCCCAGTGGGGAGGGGAGTCAAATAAATATAAGTGATTTTTCACTCTAATATTTATTCAATATTACCCTGGACTGGTATCTGAAGCGGAGTGCTGATCACTTTTACTTAATGTGTTAATTGTCGGGATAACAATGCGTTAATATGTGGCAGTGCCCTATGCAACATCGGTAGCGGATAAGGGTTTGAAGAAGAATAAGGCACCTGAAGGGAGGGCTGATCACCTCTCCTTCGTGTGTTAACGATTAAGATAACACCGCGTTCATATGATGCAGTGCCCTTTGCACCATCGGTTGCGGATAAGGATTTTGAATTGAATAACTAATAGCTTCTTTCTCGAGTATTAAAGAAGAAGCTGTTTGCTTGGAAACTGGTCCATTTTATGATCAAGTTTTTATAAAATATTTAGTGATTTTATAACATTTTATTTTTTGTCATCACTAACACATTAACAGCCTATAAACCCTGTAAATACCAGACCACCACATTTTTCTTCATCTATGTTGAGATGTCAAAAATGTATTGTAAAAGGACCCATAATTATAAACACGCAATGAAATGAGATACTACAACAAATTGCTATCTACAAATTAGAATATAGTTTTAATTATTTCCTGTCTCTATCAATTACTTTATAACAGCCATCATTCGTTTATACTTTAATAATTTAACTAGCGTACCAATTATATTACATTTTTTTCGTATTTTAAGCGTAGGTAGTAGCTATATATAGAAACCAAAATAATTCCTACCTTCTATCTAACATGACAACTGATTTTGAATTAATTAAAAAAATGTAATTATTATTTCTTATTCTATTGTACGTACACGCTGTCGCTAAAATCGTGTAGTCCATTTGCTGTTCGCCCTCTTAAGGCCATACTCGCAATAATAAAATTCACTTAGCTTCCGAAAATGCATAGAGCCGGACGTCTGGTCACGCCCATGTTTTTTTTTAAATAGATGCAAATTGGATTTTCTTGTTTTTAAGAATCTGTAGTGAAAAAATTTTTTTTTTGACTACTTACCCTTTAATAATTCCTTTCTTTTCAAAATCACATTTATTTCGAAGAAAAATTAATTTTTTTCAATACAAAAATGTTGTTTTGAGATTTTTTTTTTTTTTTTTAATAAAATGTATAAATTCAAATATTTTGTCCACGTTTTAATTACATTATCCAATCAGCATTGCGAATTCAATTTTACTCTCGTAAGTTTACCCAACAGCATTGGGTAATGCTAAGTTAACCCTAAAAACCTAGGTTTACTTATTTGTTGACATCTCATCAAAGATGAAGAAGAATATGGAAGTCTGGGCATTTACGGGGCTGACTGCCGTCATAAGCTGGTTTATGTGATCTCTTTACATACGTGTAACATTCAACAATTATTGATAACCACCCTACTCTTTTTTTTAATTACCTAACGTCCAAGTGACTCTGAAATCTAGCTACGGCTTATGCAACACCGTTTATCATGTCCCTACTCAGGCTTCAACTTTATAAGTTTCATAGCCTATGCCTACTTGTGAGTGGATTTACTCTTTATGTTTAAAGTTACTATAATTTCATGTAATTTATGAGTGAAAATTCTACGCAAAAACACTCGCTCTAGGCAAAAATACTCGCTACTCAAATTCTCGGAAGTTCTATATATATGAACCAATTATGAAACGTTGTTCTTGAATCACTAGAACTTCACTAGCCATCTATTGGTAAGGTGAAAAGAAGCTTTTTTTGAGCAGAATTCTAGGTTAACTTCGTATTACAGCATTACCCGTAACATGCATACTGAATTTTCCATGTAATTTTTTAAAAAATCATGAATTTTCAAAACACGCGTCTCGCCAGTTAGTACGGAGAGAGTATGCGGGGCAGAACGGACACAACCGCACCAGGCGGGAGTCGAACCAAAGACCTTCACCTTCAAGCAAGCGCGCAGCGGACCGCGTGATTGCGTTGTGCACACGGCGGACGTGATAATAGTCCGACTTAATATGCATGAGATATTATATAATACAATAATTGGCGAAATAATAATATGGATTAATTACAACAACAAAAATCACTGTGGGCGATCATAGCAAGAGTAAATTAGTCATTGTATCACGCGGTGTAACCGAAATGTCCGCCTCCATAGCGTAGCGGTTACCGCGTTAGGCTACCGTGCTGGAAATTCGGGTTCGATTCCCAGGAACTCAAAATAAATTAAAGTGTTTTGCATTCTAATATTTATTACAGATAGGCGCCGAGGCGTAATTGGGTAGACGCTCTACTGCGAAACTGGCGTTGCGGGCTCGGTTCTCGCCAATTACAAAATGAATTTAAGAAATATTCATTTTCAATTGGTCTGAAAAACGAAGACAAATCTGGATTATCTCCACTTTGGATTTATTTTTATATTTTTGACATCTCAACATAGATAAAAAATAATATGGAAGTTTGGTTAATTACTGGGCTTATGACCTGTCATAGGCTGGTTTAGTGTTTACTAATCCAGCTTCAATTTCAATTCAATTCAATTTTTCAATTCAATTTATTCAATAATTAATATATACATTACAAACAAACATTTAAGGCGTATACATTAAAAAAAAAAAACAAATTAAAAATTACACAAGAAGACTCTTGTTAAATGTGTAGAAGAATCTCACTTCGGAAAACTCCTTCGGACACATGGAACAGATCAATATCCAATGTGATATTGTTCAACATAGCGGTAGCTCTTCCTACAGGCATAACCATCGGCAGGTTGGTCCTGTGTATAGGAATCTGAAACAATCTATGCCGACGCTCTTAGGTAACTATCGGGAACATACAGACCAATGCTCTGGATAATGACAGATCATAAGCCCGAACTTAAGCTTATGACAGATCATAAGCCCGAACTTCCAAATCCGCTTCAATATTTAAAATTTTAGCGTTTTTGCTTAGTGAGTTCAAAGTACAAATGGAGTTGGCAGGTTTTCGAATTAAGCCAAAGACATAATACAAAGTATATTTTGACACAATTTATGTTGCGTTTTGTTTTATCAGATTCATTTCCGAAATCCTTTTGTTGTCAGTGTTTACCATACCACCTTATATACATATTAGTTCAACGTGTTGACTTACTCGCGCACTCCGTTCCGGTTCCGAAGCAAGCTCAATGCTAAATCCAGGATCCGGTATCCGGAATCCGTGATCTTACGCTGATTTACATTTTAGACGTTCGTTATACAAGAACTTTATCCGGTTTTGTCGCACAACTCCTTGTAACGCATTACTATAGCTTGTATGTCACGTTAATTCCATTTCATACGACGAAGTTAGATCTAATATACATATATATAATCGTGGCTTTTTTTTAACAAAAAAGGTTCGGGAACTCACTTCATGTCAAGCTTTTTACTAAATAAATATATAAGTATAAGTATTTAAATATCCATTACAATACCATATTTTATCCTTTTTACGAATTTTATGAATATAGATTGTAATTACGTAAGCACGCAAACTTTGCTTCGTCTAATTGATTTTGAAAATTAAAAATATATAAATATATCATTGAGAAAAGTGTACCGGAATGCCGTTCTACCGCGTTACATGAAAAAAACCCTGGATATAATAATTAATTTTTAAATTAAATTTTAAAATTTAACACTGATTTTTAGAATCTACTGAATTGTATTTTATTGATGAAAACACAAAAAAAGTAAATTATTTCGCCTTTTTTTTGGCATTTTAAAATTAATGTAGTAACTAATTCAGTAGACTCAAAAAAACCAGTGTTTGATTTAAACATTCAATATATAAAAAGTCACTAATCGTTCACTCCTTTCAACAACGTCATATATTTAAAAAAAACTCGATTTTTCAGGAGATCGTTTTTAAAGTTTAAAAATATAATCAAATGTTTGAAAAATAAATATCAAGCTACTCATTGAACTTTTTACTGTGCAACAGATCTTTTTAGGTAAAACCTGAATGTTTTTCTTCATTTGAAAAATATTTAGTATATTTAAAAAAATAATTAAACAAAACCTTTTCTTCAAAATGCAAAAACAACACTCTCTGCCTTGTAGCGGGTAAATATTAAGTTAAAATTATGCCGCTGTTGCTGTGGGATATAGTACATTTTCAGGGCATTCAGAAAACATGACGATTTTCGAAATATGACGTGGTTGAAAGGAGTGAGCGTAATGTGTACATAATTTTGATTCTTTTGTCGTGTGTTTTCCTAGTTTTGCGTGTGTTACACGGTTGTGTTTATTCGTAAGCGTAAAACTATGTCAATGACTGAACTTTACGTTAAAGCAAATACAGTTACTTTATGACTATTATGACCTATGAGCTTTTATTTATCCCGAAAGTAAATGTCACACTTCCACTCAACTCAGAATTAAATAAGTAGAAAATCTAAATTATATTGCAGTTTAAATTCTAATTAATATCTTTATTATTCTAAAGTAAATATTATTACGTAACAACAGTCCAAGTCTATAACAGCACTCGATCACCGTTAGCTTTGAATTGAGTCATCAACACAGCCCATTTATGTATACTTACAAAAACTATTTGATTATTATTTTTGCAATTCTGTTTTTGCAAGACTGAATGCAGTCGAAATGCGATCGCTCAGACGAATGTGTGGCGAAACGATGTTTGATAGATGTTCGAATGATGAAATAAGGAAAGAATGTAAGGCTGAGATAAGCATTATCGATAAAATTAAGAAAGGTGTGTTGAGATGGTTTGGACATGTGGAGCGTATGAGTGAAGAAAGAACGGTTAAACAAATTTATGAGGCGAATGTAGTTGGAAAAAGAAGCAGAGGACGACCGAGGAAAACTTGGCACAATCAGGTATGTCAAATACTTGAAAGCGGCCGGGTCAGGAGTCGTAATAATCGTCGGGTATGTATGAGGAGATGCATGAATGTAGAAGAGGCAAAGAATGTTTGCAAAGACAGAGTGGTGTGGCGTTCGATTCTCTCTGCCTACCCCTGCGGGGAATCGGCGTGATGGTTAGTTAGTTAGTTAGTTAGCAATTCTGTTTTTGTTTGGCTACAATCTAATTACAGTGGAACCCCGGAAATCCGATCTAATTGGGGCTGTGACCTGTTCGGATTTGGAAAAGTTCGGATTGGCCTAGAAATTTGTAATACAGTAAATGAATAGTACGTTACACTACAGTACGGCTGTCCAAACTCAAAACACAGTAAGGGACATTTTTTTATAGTACGTTTTTTTTGCATTTTTGGACTAAGTAGATGCTACTTAGTCCAAAAATGCAAAAAAATGTAATACAAAAAATGTCCCTTACTGTGTTTTGAGTTTGGACAGCCGAGTAGCTACGTTGTAAACTATTGTATTCTACGCGTCGCCCTATGCCACCTACTCGTAATATTCAACATACGCAATATAAATACTTAATTAAATAAAATTATAATTTATATGCCGAGAGAGACGAAGTTTATTATTATTAATAATAATAATAAATAATAATAATAAAAAGCGTCGATACCTTTCTTTATGGGGGTCAAACTCATATAATTTATTAATTTGGCATTAATTTTGTGGAACATGATGATTTTAATATAAAAATAAAACATATCACTTTTGACATCTCATCAAAGACGAAGAAGAATATGGAAGTATTCTTCTTCATCTTTGATGGGATGTCAAAAAAAATAAAATACTCCTATAATTAGAGATGATCCAGATTTGTGAACAAGTATTTGGACACACTCAAAATGTTGTAAAAATAAAACGCTTGTATAAAACCACTTTTTGAGTTTAGTTTCGACTAGTCGTGTTTACATTAATAAACTCAAAAGTGGTGTTACACCCAGTCTTTTTTACCCATAAAGATTTGTAGTAACCGTTTTTTTGTTAATAAGTATATGGATTTTTATTTAATATTCTTTATATTGTAAGTATAAAAAAATGTTTTGCAACATACTTTTCAATGAGATAACTGGGGAACAGCTAGCTACTATCTACTCATGTAATTTAAAAGGAAAAAGAAAGTCACGATTTCCGTTTTTGCGCTATTAATTATTGATTTTTATTTTAGTGATAGCTCTCAGGACGGTACGAAATTATCTACTCAAAATTGCAGCTATATTTTATTATTAATTAACATCCGCAATGTATAAAAAGTATACAGCGCATTTGGTACAAAATGTTAACTAGTTTCTGTATACATGGATCTGGAATGTGGACGCATCAATATTGTTTTTCCAACTTTTGCAATTCTAACTCCATCTCTGACCATCTGATACAGTTTGAATTTTTAACGAGCTGATAATAAATCTTCAATATATGAGTAGCTAGTAGCTAGCTGTTCCCCACTTATCTTATTAAAAAATAGTATGTTGCAAAACATTTTTTAAAACTAATTTGTCATTAAATACAATATAAAGAATATTGAATAAAAAAATCCATATAAGTATTTACAAATATTCACAAAAATTAATGAATCATAATATTTTTTTTAAATTACGCGAACTTGATTGAATTCTCTACAATATTTTTAGTATCTTTGTGCAACAGTATTGGATTTAAACCCACAAATGGCTGTTATCAATTACTTTTTTTATCGGTATTTCGCTCACTCCTTTCAACAACGTCATATATCAAAAAACTTGATTTTTCAGGAGAACGTTTTTAAAGTTGTAATGTAATACTATATATTAAAAATAAATATCAAGCCACTAATTGAACTTTTTACTCTGCAACAGATCTTTTTAGGTAAAACCTGAAGGTTTTTTCTCCATTTGAAAAATATTTTGCATATTTAAAAAAATAATTTAACTATACTTTTTCTTCAAAATGCAAAAACAACACTTTCTGCCCTGTAGCGGGTAAATATTAAGTTAAAAATATGCCTCTTTTGCTGGGATATAGTACATTTTTTGGGCATTCCGGAAACATGCACAACTGAAAATTGTCGATTTTTGATTTATGACGTTCTTGAAAGAGAATTTGTAAAGAGACGAATGAGTTTTTGAGACAGGAATATAAATACTTAGCAAATCATAAGCATTATCAAGTAAAAAAACGTATTTAAAAGGTTCTATACAATAAAAATAACTGATTTATTTTGTAAAATATATGATTTCGATCCATTTTTAATTTAAAATTCGCTTGAAAAATACCACTATTTCCTAAAATCTATTATGACACGTATTTCGATGCATTCCTAAAAATTTGTTTTGTACGGTGTAAACATGTCGCTCACTCCTTTCAAGAACGTCAAAAAAAAAAAACCTGATTTTTCAGGAGATCGTTTTTAAAGTTCAAAAATATAATACAATGTATTAAAAATAAATATCAAGCCAATATCAATCAAAATAAAAATAAATATTGAACTTTTTACCGTGCAACAGATCTTTTTAGGTAATACCTGAAGGTTTTTTCTCCATTTGAAAAATATTTAGTATATTTAAAAAAATAATTAAACAATGCCTTTTCTTCAAAACGCAAAAACAACATTTTCTGCCCTGTAGCGGTTGAATATTAAGTTAAAAATATGCCACTTTCGCTGGGATATAGTACATTTTCTGGGCATTCCGAAAACATGCACAACTGAAAATTGACAATTTTTTTATTTATGACGTTTTCTTGAAAGGAGTGAGCGATGTGTCACATTAGATTTTAAGATGTAGTGTTAAGTGAAAATTAAATTAAACACGTAAATATTTATTAATATTCAAAACATATACTTTGATCTGATGAGTGGTTATGTACTTACACTTTAATAAAAAAAAATACTTAAAAATTTCAATAGTAAAAAGCTCATTTTATGTGATTTTACACGAAAACGGCGTTATATAAATTAGCCAATATTTTTATATTTTCTTTGCAAGTTTTTTTAAAAAATTTCTTTCATGTCTTGGATAAAAAACGATACTGCACAAAATTGCTGTTTGTCTCCATTCGGTTTTCGCTTAAGGGTGTACTATCAAATTTACAATTCAGTATGCGCTCGGCTGCGCGAGAATCCACTCGTGTTGTCGCGCACAATTTTTTTGAATATATATTGGAATTAGATTTTTCTTGAAAAATGAATGAAATTAAAAATTAAAAAAAAAATTTTAGGGGAAGAAGGAGCAGAGGAAGACCGAGAAAAAAATGGCGCGATCAGGTATGCCAAATACTTGAAAGTGGTCAGGTTAGGAGTCGTAACGTATGTATGAGGAGATGCATGAACGTGGAAGAGGCGAAGAATGTTTGCAAAGATAGAGTGGTGTGGCGTTCTATTCTCTCTGCCTACCCCTGCAGGGAAGCGGCGTGATGGATAGTAGTTAGTTAGTTTTTTTTAGATTTTTCTTAAAAGATATAATATATTGAAGAAAAAAAATAACTTCCTATCTTTTCTTGTCGAAACCGTTACTTATTTCGAAGAAAAACTTACTTTTCATTACAAAAACGGTGTTTTATGCCAAAACTTGAATTACATGAAATGTTATCTGGGTTTAAAAAAATATATGTTGTGGACCATCGAATATCCCGCTTTAAAACGAGCAGTGTCACCCGAAATTGAACAGCGACTCTGTGACAGACAGCTCTGTGCGTAAAGCACAGCGCACAGCGCACATTTGTGACAGTGATCCAATGTGGATAAGCTGTTATTAAGTCGAAGACTATTGAACCTGGACACAATAGTACAGTTAGTATCGCATTGTTGCAACACTACACAACCATATTAGAAATTCACGACCGGTTCTGGCGGTGAGACTCGCCACTGCTTCGTACGCACTCGCCACCTGACTGGCATCTCGCGACGTGCTCGCCACTGCTCGCTGCTAGCTGACTGGACGACACTGGATAATCTGCTACTGTATGCGCGTTGAATCCTTTGCCCTGTCAAAGTAAACAAAATGCAGCGCTCCTCAACCTTCGTCTTGCCACGTATGCTTTTAAAGCAAATCTTTTCGTCTTTTCGACGCATGATATTGCAAATGAATAAAATAGATTTTTTTATTTTTTTTATACTTACCATATCCGCTCCCTAGGTGGAGCATATGGAGTCCACAAGCTGCCTCCACGCTATCAGCTGCCAGGCCCTTTGCATCCTCCCAAGTCAGGTCCGCGTCACGAGGTTCAGACGATAACTGCCGTCCGATTGTCGGCAGTGAGAAACTGATGCCTTGTAAAAGAGACAAGCTTGGTTCCATTCTCCTCAATTGCGAATACCATTGTCTTCTTCGTTTGCCTTTCCCACCTAACGACATCTTCGATCTCGCATATTTCTCTTACTCTGGTGTTCCTTATTCTATCTCGTAGACTTCTATATGATAACATGTATTTTAACTCTTACCACTCTGTAGGCCGGACATTCTGGCCCGTATGATTCTAGTAGGCAGCTCCGTGGGCCACAATGTCTGGCCCGGCGCAGGTATAACTTTAATCACTGATTTCTCTATCACCCAAGTATATTCTACCAAAAAATATTTCAGAAACATACAGTCAATCTTAATCAACGTGGTCATGGGAATTGCCAGACAGTGTCCCAAAATTAGGGAATGAAAATACTTATTTCAATGATAGAAAAACGTCGCATTTTTTTGATCAGAGTAGCTGATCAGTTATTTGAAAAAATTGTCGGGGTGGAAAGGGTTAAAACCGCCTCTCACCATAACATATCGCTCACTCCTTTCAAGAACGTCATAAATAAAAAAACTTGATTTTTCCGGAGAACGTTTTTAAAGATTAAATATATAACACAATGTATTAAAAATGAATATCAAGCCACTTATTGAACTTTTTTCCGTGCAACAGATCTTTTTAGGTAAAATCTGAAGGTTTTTTCTCCATTTGAAAAATATTTAATATATTTAAAAAAATATATAATTAAACAATACCTTTTCTTCAAAATGCAAAAACAACTTTTCTGCCCTGTAGCGGGTAAATATTAAGTTAAAAATATGCCACTTTTGCTGTGATATAGTTCATTTTCTGGGCATTCCGAAAACAGGCACAACTGAAAATTGACGATTTTTTATATATTTACGTTGTTGAAAGGAGTAAGCGATATGTTACTGTCAGTGCTAGACCGCTTCCTCCACACGCACGCATTGTCTGACACACGTGCCATTGCACAATGGTAGAAATTCACGGTCGATTTGAGACTAACTACCAAATATTATGTACATATTATGCTGAAATTCCACCCTACCTACGCGCGCTTCATACATATCCAAGACAGTATTTCAAACCCACTCGACTTCGCGTCACACATGTAAATGATAACAAATATTTGATTCAATATCAACTGGATTTGGGAAATGATATTAGACGCGAGTTGACGAAGCTTTTACATAACAATAAAATAACCATTATAATTTAAATCAATGTTTTATTTAGTTTTATTCAGGCGGGATATTCGATAGCCCGCAACATAATTTTCTTTAAACTCAGGTAACATTTAACGAATTTGTTTTTTTTTTCTTTCTTAAAACGTCGTTTTTGTATTGAAAAAATAAGTCTTTCTTCGAACTAAATATATATGATTATGAATGATTATAAATGTATTTTGATTTCAGTTATAGCAAATAAAAACCTATCAGCGGAAGCTAAACTGGCAGTGCACAACGGAGTCCTGGTTCCAACTCTAATGTATGGAAGTGAAACGTGGAGTTGGCAAAAGAAGGATGAAAGTAGATTGAATGCAGTCGAAATGCGATCTCTCAGAAGAATGTGCGACAAAACGATGTATGATAGATGTGCGAATAGTGAAATAAGGAAGGAATGCAAAGCTGAGATAAGCATTATCGATAAAATTAAGAAAGGTGTGTTGAGATGGTTTGGACATGTGGAACGAATGAGTGAGGAAAGAACGGTAAAACAAATTTATGAGGCGAATGCTAGTGGGAAAAGAAGCAGAGGAAGACCGAGAAAAACATGGCACGATCAGGTATGCCAAATACTTGCAAGTGGTCAGGTTAGGAGTCGTAACAATCGGCGGGTATGTATGAGGAGATGCATGAACGTGGAAGAGGCGAAGAATGTTTGCAAGGACAGAGTGGTGTAGCGCTCTATTCTCTCTGCCTACCCCTGCGGGGAAGCGGCGTGATGGTTAGTTAGTTAGTTAGTTAGATTTTGAAAAGGAAAGAGGTAAACAAAGGTAAGGAGTTATTCTAAAATAAAAATAAAAACAAATTTCACTATATTTTCAAAAAAAAATGTCCACGTCTGGCCCCTCGTGAAGCCGGTCTCTTACAGAATTGCAAACTGTTTTAGTCTTGAGATTTTTTTCTTATATTTATGCTTAAATTGCTGAATACTTTTTTGCAAAAATGTTTTGATTTTTGTGAACATTGTAAAGAAAAAAAAATGATTTTAAAATAATCTATTTTCACCAAAGATCAACTAATTTACGAAAATTGTTGAAAATGTGAAACAAATTTGCATCCCAATTTTTCTGTGAATTTACATTTTGCAACTTTCAATGTCCCTGTCACTGCCAATCTGAATAAATACAAGTTTATAAAACCACCACTAAATTTCTGGCCCGGTGTAGGCAGTGAAAGGTATTAGTATTCAGTTACTTCAGGTAGTCAGCTAGATCCGATTCCGATAAAAAGAGATATACCGTCCACATATACCGTGCAGATACTTGTACAAAAAAGAAGAAAAGAAGAAGCACGATGATTAGTACGTCGTATACTTAAAAAATTAATACAGCGAGGCCGCCAATGCGAACGCACACCTGGTCCTCGCTTCAAAAAGTTCAAAAGGAAGAAAACCGTAATGTTGATATTGATACCATATAACTTAGTCCGTGTATATGAACACCGTATCCCCGTATTCTGTATATGTACATAATTCATAATACTAAACACACGTCAGTACACACACGACTTCCGGTAGCGGATGTGGCCGGGCAGGCCGACAGGAAAATACACGCTCCTTGAGGTCCACATTCGCTTGGATATGAACGGTTTCTTAATTGGGTGCGGCCCGCCGTTCGAACAAATAAAACCTCCCGACGAAATTGTCCAGCGTCAACATTTTTTCACATACACAATCTGTTTTTTTTTTCATTCTATATACTATATTCGTATTTATTCCGTTCTTAATTATTAGTTCTTCTTTTTTTTATAACGAGCTTTGATCTTTCCCTTTTTCTTCCTTTCCTCCTTTCCGTCCCTTTTCCAAGTATGTTGTGTTTACTTTTTTTACTTTTCCAAGTGTACAAAAAAAGGCAAATAAAGTATAATTGAAGTGTTAGGATTGGTGAGGGAAAAATTTAATGTTAACAAGTTTGAAGGAAGTCATTCAATCTGAATGTATTATATTAAGGTAGATTAGTATAGCCGTATTTATGCGGGAAAAAATTTAACGTAATTTTTTACTAAATATTTTTCGCTTAGACGTTGATATTTCCATTTTTTTCATTCATCTGAAAGTTGCCCTCTTCAGGGTTTGAATAGTCATAAATTAAACCCCGAAGAGGGCAACAGGTTGTTGCCGAAACTAGTTGGTTAATAAAAATGTGAGTGGATCAAAAAACAAAGTCTTTTTATTTCTCAAAATAATATCACATTTTTATATTTCTTGCATTTCGTTCGCAGTTTCCGCTTACAAAGTGATTCAACAAGTCAATTGATTTGTATTTTTTTGATTACCTCGACATTGTTAATTTCTTCTGTATTATTCTTTCCCGTCATGGTCATTATTTAGACTCTTGACAAGGCCAAATCAACAATAGGAAAAAATAATCCTATACAAAAAATAAGTTGGTTTTCAAGAGTGACTACTATCGGTAAGTGCCGCTCTGCCTTGAAGTCGCAAAAAACCTTTTCTGGACCACAATACACTAAATTTTGTACGGCTCGTCCTTAGACATCAATAGCATTTACACGGTCGAGGGGTCAAGGCGAAATACAGTATATCATGTCCTGTGTACCTATATATTGTGATTTATTTATTTTATTTTATTTTAAATAAAATACCCTAATTCGTTCCCTTCGATGTGTATACTCTTTGGGCCATTTTTAGCATATTTTTTCTGAATATTCGTCAAGTACATAAGTATGTGTTTTTTTTATATCCGTCCTTTGTTGAATGGTAGTCAAAATTTTCCTGAAATAGATTTTTTTTTCTTTCTTCAAAATTGTTGTTCCATTTAACAACTTTAAAATTACAACATTTTGAGTGTGTCCAAATACTTGTTCACAAAATCTGGATTATCTCCAATTACAGGAGTTATTTTCATATTATGTATTATTATGAATGCTACACGTGTGTAAAGTGATCACTTAAACCAGCCTATGACGGTCGTCAGCCCCGTAAATGCCCAGACATCCATATTCTTCTTCATCTTTGATGAGATGTCTAAAATTACTTTTAAATTGTTTAATTTAAACTGTTATTTGTTATTTTTTCAGTTAATTTATGAAATTATATCAACCCTTCAAAGTTTCAACCATTTTTTTTCTCTAAAAAATTAAATTGACAGAAAATTTATGTACATATTGCAGAATTGCGACATTGTTTTACCTAAAAACTCATGGGATTGTCATGGAATTTGATTAAAATGACAGATTATTCATTTATTTGACATTAACTTTGTGAAATAATATGATGATTTATATGTAAAAATAAGACACTTCTATAATACCACTTTTTGAGTTCGTTAATGTATAATAAACACGACTAGTTTCGAGAACTACAGATGCAATCCTCAACAGGTGATCATGATTATCAACTGTTGATGTGAACATCTGTAGTTCTCGGAACTAGTCGTGTTTACATTTACAATCTCAAAAAAGTGATCTTATGCGAGTGTTTAAAAAAATATTTTATGAAATTATCTGAAATTAGCTAAAGCGTTATTTATACCCTAGAATGTGCATTAAAGTTAAAACGTTACGTTACGTTAAAAACTATACTTACGATTCCATATATCGCTCACTCCTTTCAAGAACGTCATAAATCAAAAATCGTCAATTTTCAGTTGTGCATGTTTTCGGAATGCTCAGAAAATGTACTATATCCCAGCAAAAGCCGCATATTTTTAGCTTAATATTTACCAGCTACAGGGCAGAAAGTGTTGTTTTTGCATTTCGAAGGAAAAGTTTTAAAAAGGTATTGTTTAAATATTTTTTTTAAATATACTTAATATTTTTCAAATGGAGAAAAAACCTAAAAAGATCTGTTGCACACTAGAAAGTTCAATAAGTGGCTTGATATTTATTTTTAATACGTTGTATTATATTTTAAAACTTTAAAAGCGTTCTCGTGAAAAATCAAGTTTTTTGATTTATGACGTTCTTGAAAGGAATAAGCGATATGCCCATTGAGTGTTGCTTCAATCCGTTCGTTTTCTAACATAGATATTCTTCATTTTCATTATATAAGAAACCCATAACTTCAAACATATTATGACAGTAAAAAAAGAGAAACATGTTGTATTGTTTGCCAACAAAAGCTTGCGAAAGAACCGAATATTGAAGAAGAAAAAACTTCGCAAAACTTAATGATTTTGGTCATTAATCTTCTCGCGGCGTGCCTAATTAATACATTTCCCAAGACGCAGTGAAATATGAGACCTCGCTCACTCCTTTCAAGAACGCATTAAATAAAAAATCGTCAATTTTCAGTTGTGCATGTTTCAGAATGCCCAGAAAATGTACTATATCCCAGCAAAAGCGGCATATTTTAAACTTAATATTTACCCGCTACAGGGCAGAAAGTGTTGTTTTTGCATTTTGAAGAAAAGGTATTGTTCAATTATTTTTATAAATATACTAAATATTTTCAAATGGAAAAAAAAATCAGGTTTTACCTAAAAAGATCTGTTGCACAGTAAAAAGTTCAATAAGTGGCTTGATATTTATTTTTAATACATTGTATTATATTTTTAAACTTTAAAAACGATCTCCTGAAAAACCAAGTTTTTTGATATATGACGTTGTTGAAAGGAGTGAGCGACCTGTGCGTCGTTCGCTGGCATTTGGTTGACACGTTTTTTAAGTTTTATATTGTTTGGAGAGCTTTTTCGGCATTTTCAAAGGCCGGGCCGCGAGTGAACGAACCCATGTATCGCGAGTGTGTCAGATTTCGTATATGGTAATCGCTTTCATTGCTATGACGGCGACATCTTTCGCTTCGGTCCTTGTTCGAGTTCACGTGTTTCGAGAAAAATTCGTTCCATGTCTAATTACTTTTCTTTGGTACTGCCTACATCGTATAGAATTTTACACATTTCTGTTAGGTTGGCATTTTTGTCCAGTTTATATTCACATGATATTTGACATGTTTTAACTCTGATGATGATAAGGTTCTTGTCGAAACCGGTTGGATAAAAAATATACCAATAAAAAAGTGGTCAAAAATATTGTTGATTTATTTTATAAAGTTTATAAAATGTGCCACAAATTATCTGCGAAAAACATTCAAGAAAATGGTGTTTGTCAATCATCGGTAGAATGATGAATATTGCACCTGTGTAAAGTGATCACTTAACCAGCCTATGACAGGTAGTAAGCCCTGCAAATTCCCAGACTTCCATATTTTTCTACATTTCTGTTCAAATGTCAAAATGGATTAATTCTCATAGGAGTAATAACCAGTTATGTATGCACCCTTTTCTTTACAAAACCATGTATTTATTTCGAATAAAACCTATTTTCAATACAAAAACGCCGTTTTAAGCAAAAACATTCAATTCATTTAAATTTTATATTGGTCTAAAGGAAATTAATTTGCAAGCTAACGATTATCTCACCTTAATTACCAGTTATCGCTCACTCCTTTCAAGAACGTCATAAATAAAAAAACTTGATTTTTCAGGAGAACGTTTTTAAAGTTTAAAAATATAATACAATATATTAAAAATAAATATCAAGCCACTTATTGAACTTTTTACTGTGTAACAGATCTTTTCAGGTAAAACCTGACGGTTTTTTCTCAATTTGAAAAATATTTAGTTTATTTAAAAAAATAATTAAACAATACCTTTTCTTCAAAATGCAAAAAACAACACTTTCTGCCCTCTAGCGGGTAAAAATTAAGTTAAAAATATGCCTCTTTTGCTGGGATATAGTACATTTTCTGGGCATTACGAAAACATGCACCACTGAAAATTGTCGATTTTTTATTTATGACGTTCTTGAAAGGAGTGAGCGATATGTATGTTGACACGATTTGAAACTGCATTGTTTGAACGCAGCTATTTAGCTCGTTGCATGCACTAACGCAAATATTGTTACGATAAGACGCATCCATTATTATAACGGTACGAGATAAGTATGTAATGTAGCCTTGGGGAATCAACATTAATCGATCGATTTCCATAGGAAATTTTAGAGAATTACAACAACATTGCGAGTCTTCTGCGATGTTAAGTCGACCACGCGATGCTTGATAGCGCTGATTATCTTCTTCTTCTTTTTGAAGTGTCGTCGGGCGTAAGCGAATGTTGTTGATTTTAAAACAAAGTATTAAGCCTTTCCTTCTTAAGCTAGACCTTTAAAATTTTTTGAATATTGAAAGCATTAACTTTGTGGATCATATTGATATATTATTTTGAGAAATATAAATACTTTTTTTTGATCCACTCACATTTTTATTAACAACCAACTAGTTTCGGCAACAACCTGTTGCCCTCTTCAGGGTTTAAATTAGGCCTAAATTAAGTCAGCATGCTCGGCTACCGTTCTGAAGGTCCCCGGTTCGATTCCCAGGGGGGGTCAAATAAATACCTATGTGATTTTTTCATTGTAATATTTATTCAATATTATCCTGGACTGGTACCTGAAGCGGAGTGCTGATCACCTTTCCTTCATGCGTAAACGATCTTGATAACACTGCGTTATATGACGCAGTGCCCTATGCACCATTGGGGTGCGGATAAGGGTATCTTTATTCTACTATATTATGACCATGTCATATTTTTTACAATGCTAGAGTAAAAAAGTTTTTTTAATACTTTATACTGTGCTTATAAACCATATCAAAAATACAAATTCAACTTTGTGAAGAAGAAAAAAACCATCAACATTACTGCATAATATAAACTAATTCATGAATAAATATTATTAACAATATTAGTGATTATTCATCTGCCTACCCCTGCGGAGAAGCGGCGTGATGGTTAGTTAGTAAGTTAGTTTTTATTCTACTAATATATTATTTTTGAATTTTCCTCTTGTATAAATAATTTCTTTAGTAAATAAATCAGCTGTCTTTATACAGCATATAAAAACGAAATTCTAAATTAAGAAGCATGATCTAAACTCATCAGACATCGTGATTCATCTCGTGAAATGATTTGATTCCTGTCTTTTGTTGTGTCCATTCCGTGATTACAAGTCGTGCCTTGTAACCGCTTCGAGGAAAGTTGCGTGATTCGATACTTGCCTTTATACTAGATGCACTCAACAGGGTATTTTGAATGGTGACATTAATGTGACGGTTTTCGAATAAATATAATCAAATTGCGTACGAACGAACATGCTATCTACCATAAGACACGCAAAATATCACAAAGATATTTTTTTTCTTTTACACGTCGCTCACTCCTTTCAACAACGTCAAATATAATCCTGAGTTTGTTGAAGTTTTTGGTGAGAGTATTTTAATGTTTTTATTATTTTCGATTTAAAATAAACCCTGATGATGACAATGTATTGTTAAAACCGGTAGGTTGAATGGTATTAGTAAAAAAGTGGTGAAAATAAAGTTAATTAATTTTATAAAGATATTATAAAATGTGCCACGAAGTATCTGCGGAAAACATTCAAGAAACATACCAAGAATTTGGAAATAAAAATTTTGACACATACAAAATATGGTGAACACATTTCTTTTTTCATTTTATTTTATTTGGGTTAACAACAGCAACATATGTAAAACAAAACAATTAAAAGATATACATTAAACAAGCCAATTATAGTTAACATCAGAAGCATAAAGATTAGTACAAAATATTTAAAGTAGATCTAGCAAATGAATGAATGTGCGTGTGCGTGTGATGTTGATTCTAGTAGGGACATACATAAAAAGCAGAGAAGCATAGTTTTTAAAGATCCTGAGAAGACAATATGCTCACCATTCGACTTTTCATCACAGATTTTCCGCAATTAAAAAGTAAGAAATTTTTCTCAAGTTTTTTAACGAACGTATCACGGTGCTTGCGTAATTTGTTTCGCTGAAATGTTTATATAAAATACTTGACAATTTAAATGTTTCGCGCCATTCCACGCAACGAGGAAATCTTAAACGCTAATCTCCTTAGAAAGTTTAATCAGCCGAATGCCACGGATTCCCAATACTGATGTTGAAAGCTGTCCCACCGCATTCCCAGATCTGATACAGAACCATCTAGACTTCCTGACAGACCTTTTTTTTCTCCTTGACTATAATGTACAAGGATTTATAGCATACTTAGTTTATATGTCTTGAAAATGATAGGGAATGTGTATTGTTAATAATAAATTAATAAGGTTCATCCCTAAAAACAATTCAAAAGATAACACAATACAATAGACACATTCAATATCTCATATCAATCAATATTTGTCACATAGTAAATTTATTTGTCTTATTATATTCTTGTCATATTTTCTTAATAAGACACCACTAAATCTGATAGATATTTATGTCCTATTGCCTCATTTTTGTCAACTGCATACCTTCTTTTGCACACTGCGTTTCCAATTTCAATATTTTTATAATAAAACAATGTTATATTTTTTTATTATAAAATGGAAAATCACATAGTTATTGTTTCAAATATAAATTATATTACATCTTTATTTTTTGAAAATTAGACATACCCACACTAAATTATGGACATCTTGTGATGACGTGTCATCACATTTACAACTAGATTTTTGTCTGAGAGGTATTTTCGAAAGGTTCCATGACCCGTAAAAAATTGAGTCAATGCATAGTTCAATTTATTTAATTTTTTTTATGAAAATTTAAATAATTTTGTATAGTCGGGAAGAAAATTTTCGTAATTTAGACCTTCAAAGCATTTTTATTTCATTTTTAATATATTTTTTTCCCAATACTGATACCGGTTTACTATGAGGTATCAGGCGAGCATGAGTTATGAGTAATAATTCGCTTCCACGAATTGATCATGTCCCGAGCGCAGATTTGCACCTTTTTCTCTTCCGATGGACCAGTCATCAACTCGGGAGGTCGCGATGAGTCACGTTGTCTCCATAAAGAGCACCATTGTTATTTTGTGTATTTTTTAGTGTTGTGTATGTTTTGAATGCAAATATCATCATCTTTATACTGCAGTGACAAGTTTTTATTTAAATGTGTAAAATTTTGTAAAATGCGCCCTCGACACGGGAAAACTCGCTGCAATTTGTAATTATGTAAATGATGATAATAAATAAATAAAGCTGCATTTAAAAAAAATTAAGGCCCAGTAATAAATAGCCCGCAACTTAATTTTGTGTAAACCCAGGTAACATTTTACGTTATTGTTTTTTTCTTCTTAAAACACCGTTTTTGCACAGAAAAAGTAATTTTTTCATCGAAATAATTACACGTTTTTTTTTTAAAGAAAAAAAGAGTTATTGAAAGGTTAAGAGTTAAAAAAATATACATTTTTTTCTATATAAATCGTGGGTATACTGGCAAAAACGTATAATTAAAATCCCTGTTAATTAAAGCTTTTAGCCTGAATAAAATACCCGCTATACCCGCTATTAAACTTAAAGTGGAATTTACTTGTAAAACCACATAAATATGACATTTCAAATTACTTACTGTATTTTGCCAGTTTATTGAACGTTGAAAACTTTATAATACGTATCATTTAGTCAAAATGCATACTTTCAAGTTAACTTACACTCACGATATATTGAGGAAGTATTTTACGAAAATGGCGCTATATAAGTTATCCAAATTTATTTTTATTATTGATATTATAAAAAACAAACAAAAATATCCAATATACATTCTTTAAAAAAAGGAAAAGTATTTGTATAAGAACGTATTTTTCAATATTTATCCATTTCCTGATCACAGTACTTTTTTCATTGATTCCTAAAAGCTGACTGATAAATAATCAAGACAACCTTGTCCTGTTCTCGGTAAAGCAACAAATATTCAGGTTATTTGCAGTTACTAAAATTCTTTCTTTCTTCTTTAGCCTTCTGTTCTCAGCCGCTGGATATAGGCCTCTTCCGTATCCTTCCATTTTTTTCTATCAATTGGTTATGTACATATTAAACTGAGAAAGATTAAAAAGTTGCGTTTTTTTAAGTTAAAAAGATAAATATTTGTGTTTTTATTATTTACACAAATATTTTAATTTCATACTATTTCTGTGAGCGAAAGCGGCTCATTATTAGAAATAGGTATCAAATTGTGGTAGAGTGGGTGTGAACCGAGAAACTCTGACTTAAGAGTCCGCGACACTAACCACGGGACCACAACCCGACACTACGTTAACTTTGCGGTATGGTAATATAACACTTCTTATCATTCATCGTTTACTTCATGTAAACTTTTTTATATCATTTTTTAAAAATTAAACACTTGAATATACTACAATGAGTTTTATTTATATACTTATACGACTAGTTTCGAAAATTTGCAGATGTTTTCATTTTCTGGTAAAAATTAAAACTAACGAACAAAAAATATATTTAGGGGTTCATATAGGTTAATAAATATAGGGAAAGGGGGGGGGGGGTTAAGGAACAAGATTTTTTTTTGTTTTATCAATTTTTTTCATTTAAGTGGACGAAGAATGATAAGGGGATTGTTATTTATTTAATATAGTTACAAGAGTTTTAGTTTTATAATTTAATTAATTTTCTAGACATTTCTGCTTTACAATTATAAAATTGATAATGCAGTTCACTCCAATACAAAGACTAAGCTCTTGTGTTTGGAGAGGGTTATACCCTTATTATTTATCGATTATGTTTGTGGGCGATAAAATATAATAATAATAATAAATCCCTCACCGCACCCCAATGGTGCCTAGGGCACTGCTTCATATAAACGCAGTGTTATATCGATCGTTTACACATGAAGGAAAGGTGATCAGCCCTCCACTTCAGGTACCAGTCCAGTGTAATATTGAATAAATATTAGAGTGAAAAAATCACTTATATTTATTAAACCCCCCTGGGAATCGAACCCGGGACCTCCAGAACGGTAGGCGAGCATGCTGACCATTACACTACGGAGGCGGACAATAATGTGGGCGATATAATATATTTTTATTAAAAAAATCTTTAATTAACATAATGCCTCCTAATACCTTAAAAGCACGTTAAATTTTACGTTTCGTGCACTGTATCTGCATGCCACCGTAGACAATTGGTATTACGGTCGATTACTTATAATTAGTACATTTCGTAAGAGTTTTGTTTTGTCCTCTGCTATAAACGATAGCGTGCCGAGGGCTACTGGGTTATTTCGTTTCTAAACATAGCTCACGATATGAGTGGTGTGCTTTTTAGTTATCAGCCACACACGATGTATGTACTATGTACGCTAGTCTCACCACTCCTGCTCAAAAATGTCGTGCAAAAATAAATTATTTTAATTATACTTTTCCCATAATAATACGACAGTGTGTGAAGTTTAAAATAGTATAATCGCGTCTGACACACCTAAAAAATAATGTCATCTCTAATAATAATAAAACATATTTTTGCTATTTTATACCTTGGAACTGTCCTATATGTTTTTAATTTATCCAAAACGAGAGAAATAAATATTTATTTATTGTAACTGCAGACAGTTGGTAGAATTCCATATTGAATTGTTGGGTAATATATCCAAAGTAAAACAAGGTTTGTTGGATTGAATTCTACATTTATTTATGTATATATTAATACGTGACGCGTTTCGTCTTCTTCGTGTTTGATAATGTCCTAAGACGCGTCACGTATTAACATATACATAAATAAATGTAGAATTCAATCCAACAAACCTTGTTTTATTTTGGATATATTACCCAACAATTACATGAATATTTATTATCACATCAATATATGCGATATAATAATATAAATAATAGTAAAAAAAATATATCCTTAAATACTCACATACATACATACACACTCAAGGGTCGTGCCTTCCATATAGGGAGAAAAGCAGTGCCTATCCTAACTTACCCGCGTGACATAATATAAAAACGCAACCAGTACCTACCCTACCTTACTAAGTAATACCTAGCTTACCTTACTATCTACCTTTACTGCATACCCTTATTAATTCTATGGTAGGTATATATGGTATATACAAGTATACGTATTACATACAACTGGTTATCTATAAAAAAGAGACTATAATTAAATGTGCTGATCTTTATGAAAAAAAAATTTAACCATAAATTACCCAAATATTTTAAGGATAAAATAGTGTTAAACAAAAATTTTCATGAACATATTACTAGAAATAAGGATAAAATAAGACTGCCATTGTCATAAAATTGTTTAATGTATAAGGGTTTGAAAATGTATGATGAGATGCCGGAATGTATGAAGAATGAAAAGAGTCTGAAAGAATTTAAAAACAAACGTTTTGTTTACTGTAAGAAGATATATTATATTATATAAATTAAGTGTAAATAAAGGAATTAACCGGATCCTCGCTAAACGCTGCCATCAAGTTGGCCCAGGACCGGGAAGAATGGAGAGGACTTGTGCACCAAGTGCCTGACATTCCAGAAGACCACGACGCTCAGCATTGAGCAAGAAGATGAAGAAGAAGAAGTGTAAATAATAGTTTATATTAGTGTAATATAAGCTTATAAAGAAATAAAAGAAAATTAAAAATAAATAAATATGACATTATATTATATACTGTTACTGTTATCTAGATTTCATTTTAAAAAATCTGCCGTTTTATCGTACTTACTGTAAATTCATTAAAGTTTTTATAAACTCGTTACGTTTTTTATGATCTACAATAGTTGATATTTCTTTCACAGAAAGTCGAAGGTGTCATTATGCATAATATTATCTAGATGAAGCAATATTTCCACGCAAGTGAGATGATATCTGTACCTAACATTAAATTATCATAAATGCTTCGATCTTCTCAACACAATGCAATCCACACTCCTACGCCGTTTAGTATTATTATGCTTAACCCTCTCACACATTGCTTACTATTTTGAATATTAATTCGACCTTCAACGTCTTTAATTTTTTTTTCAAAATTAATTTTAATTATACCTACTGACTTCACGTATGAAGCCCGCCTCTGTAGTATAATGATTAGCGCGTTTGGCTACCATGCTGGTTTCGATGCCTAGGAGGTTTATCCCAACCATGTCCATCTTTTCCTTTTAAAAATTTCACGTCGATACATTTTTTTATATTTAAATATAAAAATTAAAGACCGGTTTTAGACCACTTTTTGAGTTTATTAATGTAAGCACCAGTTTCGAGCACTACACATGTTCTCTAAACTAGTTTTGTTTACATTAATAAACTCAAAAAGAGGTTTTATAAATACAAATGTTTTTTTTTATTATTCATGCCATCTTATTTTTTCAACACAGTTAATGCCGAATCAATCGATAATCCAAAATTAACATAAAAATAATTAACCATTACGTCGCTCTTCCGTAGGAGTAGGCAGACAGAATAGAACGCCACACCTATCTGTCTGACCGCTTTCGAGTATTTGAAATGTATTATCGTGCCAAATTTTCCTCTGTGATTCTCTGCTTCTATTACCAACCGCATTCGCTTCATATATTCATATCCAAGGGGTTAAAAGTAATTGAAGACAAATGACAGTTGTTACAAGTGACCTTATATTTTTATTACGTAAACACAGTGTCACGTGTCTCCGACAAAATTGATCTTCAATTGCACCACAGACGGTGAATGGATGACGTAGGAGTAAAAACATTATTTTATTTTATTTTAATTCAAATTATCATAGTAATAATAATTATTATTTAGAGATTTAACGGTACAGTTACAAAAAATCATCAACATTAACGAGTAACACAAAACAGGTATTTGTACCATTCCAGTTACAAAATTTCACATATCGCTCACTCCTCTCAAGAACGTCATAAATCAAAAATCGTCAATTTTCAGTTGTGCATGTTTTCGGAATGCCCAGAAAACGGACCATATCCCAGCAAAAGTGGTTTATTTTTAACTCAATATATACCCGCTACAGGCCAGAAAGTGTTGTTTTTGCATTTTGATGAAAGAGCATTGTTTAATTATTTTTTTAAATATATGAAATTTTTTCCAATGGAGAAAAAACCTTCAGGTTTTACTTAAAAAAATCTGTTGCACAGTAATAAGTTCAATAAGTGGCTTGATATTTATTTCAAATACATTTTATTATATTTTTAAACTTTAAAAACGATCTCCTGAAAAATCAAGTTTTTTTTTGTGTATGACGTTGTTGAAAGGAGTTAGTGATATGTTCCTTAGAGTCTTAATTTCTGACATTCATAGCGCGTTTTTCTTTAGTGTGACTTATAAACTTAATAATATGAAGAGTTCGAATGCATTACCATAGTTTATTCATTCACCAAGGTTGCCATACAATACATTCTCTTTATTAAAATATTATTTCCTTGTACCGCAGATCAATTTTAAATTTGATTATCTTAACAAAAAAAATTTGTTCACCGAAACTGTCACAAGGCCAGCATCTTGCAAACGTGCTCACATTTTCATGCGTTACTGTATTGTATTGATAAAGTTATTAATGTCATTAGCGTGCGCGTATGTTAATAACATTAGAAAAATACTAATGTGATTTCCGGTTTAAATTAATTTTTAATTTAACCCTTTGGTTACCAAAATCCAATATATCGGCTTTCGGCAGTCTAGCGACAAATGCCGGATCTGTCGGATGTGACGTCATGATTTATAAAAGTATCAGATACATTTTGGATAGTATTAAAATCCCTAAAGGGATTCCTTCAGGGTTGAGCAATTTTTTCGATTCATATTGTTATATTCTACAAATAATATTCTACCCAACCTAGGGGTTCATTTATCATATTTTTGGCATACCAAAATAAATCTGTACGTCCCACGATAAACGCACGTTTTTATGTACTTTTTCTGAATTAATCTCTTAATTCATTAACTTTGTAAGTCGTTCATTCATTATATGGGCTGTATCCGATTATACACTGTGGCACTGATAACGTTGTTAGGTTAATATCGGTAACATATATTACACATATTGTACATAGAATACACACACGCACGGACATAAGCGATTCGTATCTATGTATTCGGCTTATCTATGTGCGTGGTCAAACTTAGTATTTTAGTAATTTTTATATCCCTTAAAATATACATAAAATAAATCTTAAATTTATTATAATACAGTTTTTTACAAAACCAGTCAATTTATTACAAAACCTTGATATAACGAACTCTATTTTATGAACTTCAGATATAACGGGAAAAAATCCAGTCAAATACGTAAATAAAAAATAAAAAAACGGCTGTTAATATTAAACGTGCTTAATTCGATATCAAACAGCAACGTCACTTCACGACCAGTTAGTGTCCGAAGACAATAAATAGAATTTTGTTAGTGTTTTGTATTGTTTATTTATATCGTAATACAGTGATCATATCTATTTTTAAAAAATGGGCTTTTGATTTATTTTATTTTTTGTACAACGGACTTTCGGCTTTAACGAACAACACCTCCCCCTAATTAGTTAATTATATCGAGGTTTTACTGTAATAATACATAAATAACTTGTGGAATTTGATTGAGTCGGCGGTATGCATAACGAAAAAATCCAGTGCATAGGAATAACAATATTTATATGTTTTTAAACAATATTTTTATTTCCGAAATCCATACGTTTTTATCCATTACATTTTGTACATTTTCACACAAATGATAAGCACTTTTGTGTGTACCATATCACACTAAGGACAGGCGATTTTTACGCTGGCGATGGAATTCGATAATTTTGCACATATAGTTAAGACCTTAACAAAGAGATTGGTACAAAATATTCATATGAAACATTAAATAATTCCTTTCTTTCTTACTTTGAATTGAGGTAAAGAGGTAAAAATACCCTTCCCGTCCTTAGTGTGATATAATATATATATTTTTCTAGGTGTACCAATAGAGGGTCAAAATTTGTCATAACGGATTATAAAACCACAAGTCTTGGTGGCTATCGCGCACCAGTAGATGTCTCAATTTGACCCGAATAATTTTTACCATGAAAAAAGGCTACTGATAATGTCATGTTACATACGAAGCCGCCACAACTGCTGTGATTTCCTAATCGCTCGATTTGTGTTACATTTCGTTTTGACGGAAGTCACGACTGGTCAAGATTGTAACATACGAAGGGTCAAGTATACACGAAATTAAATTAAACGTAACACCAATGTATGCCTAAAGTGACCATACGTCCTGTTTTGAACGGGACTGTCCCGTTTTTAGATAGCCTGTCCCGTTGTCCCCAAGTAAAGTTTCGGGACCTCGAAATGTCCCGTTTTCAAAAAAAGAGCAACACAGTTATAATTTTTTTTAAATGTAAAAAATTTACAATAGTTTGTAGTACAGCCATTTCATATAACTTTGCTGAACAAATTCTAGCTTGATTTCGGTGCATATGGCTACAGCAGGTACTCCTTTCAACAACGTCATATATAAAAAAAACTTGATTTTTCAGGAGATCGTTTTTAATGTTTAAGATTATAATAAAATGTATTAAAAATAAATACTAAGCCACTTATTGAACATTTTACTGTGTATCACATCTTTTTATATTAGGTAAAACCTGGTTTTACTCCATTTGAAAAATATTTAGTTTATTAAAAAAATAATTAAACAATACCTTTTCTTCAAAATGCAAAAACAACACTTTCTGCCCTGTAGCTGGTAAATATTAAGTTAAAAATATGCCGCTTCTGCTGGGATATAGTACATTTCGAAAACATGCACAGCTGAAAATTGACGATTTTTGATATATGGCGTTGTTGAAAGGATAGAGCGATGTGTGTTTTTTTCTTCAATATCCTGTATGTTTTACCAATACCAATCAGTCTTTACCCCCAAACGTTCAAACCTCAATATCTCTACCACACACGGCAGGTTAGAGACGTAATTTTTCTATTGAAATTGACAGACAGACAGCGTTTCATCTTTGTAACATCCTGTATAAAATGATGTACTAATAATAATCCGTATTATTATTTTGTATCCCACATCTGCACACCATTTGGGGGTCAGGGTACAATGACACGAGGCTATGAACATGTTGGCGTATTATTGTTTTTTTCTTCAAAAATATCCCGATACGTAATTCGTATGCACACCATTTTGCCCACAAACATAAACATACATCGCAATATTTCGAGTCCGAATCTTTGCTCACTAATCTGGGTTTTTTCCACATACTTAGGAGTTATATTTTTTTCATATTTATGTCTCATTTTAGATGAAGAAGAATATGGAAGTCTGGGTATTTACAGGGCTCACATACTCGTACATTTCATAGAGGTATCTGCTAATTGAAAACTAACCCAACTCAACCATAGATTCTGCCAAGAACTCGCATATTTATGAAAGCTGTCAAATGAAAGAACATTTATATTTGTCCGCCTCCGTAGTGTAATGATCAGCACGTTTGGTTACCGTACTGACCCGGGTTCGATTCCCAGAGAGGGGTCAAATAAATAACAGTGATTTTGTCACTTTAATATTTATTCAATATAACCCTGAACTGGTACCTGAAACGGAGGGCTGATTAAGATAACACTGCGTTTATATGATGAAGTGCCCTATGCACCATCGGGTGCGGTTGAGGGCTTGAAGAATATATATATATATATATATATATATATATATATATATATATATATATATATATATATATATATATATATATATATATATATATATATATATATATATATATATATATATATATATATATATATATATATATATATATATATATATATATATATATATATATATATATATATATATATATATATATATATATATATATATATATATATATATATATATATATATATATATATATATATATATATATATATATATATATATATATATATATATATATATATATATATATATATATATATATATATATATATATATATATATATATATATATATATATATATATATATATATATATATATATATATATATATATATATATATATATATATATATATATATATATATATATATATATATATATATATATATATATATATATATATATATATATATATATATATATATATATATATATATATATATATATATATATATATATATATATATATATATATATATATATATATATATATATATATATATATATATATATATATATATATATATATATATATATATATATATATATATATATATATATATATATATATATATATATATATATATATATATATATATATATATATATATATATATATATATATATATATATATATATATATATATATATATATATATATATATATATATATATATATATATATATATATATATATATATATATATATATATATATATATATATATATATATATATATATATATATATATATATATATATATATATATATATATATATATATATATATATATATATATATATATATTCATACATATATGCATATTACAATTTAGAGTTTAAGTGATTCCAAAGTGAATATAATATAAACTTGCGGAAAAGAAATTGAATAATGTCATAATTCAGGAAAAACGCGGACATGTGTGCACATCATAAGAACCATTTTGGTAAACGAGTAAATTATTTGTTTATACAATCCATCTGTTATGGGAAGCGAGAATTGATGTACCTTTTGTCATTATATCCCACATGAAGTTTTTTTATTAATATTATTGACGTACGATGGTACAAAATGAAATATTATTGTATGAATTTAGCATAATATTAGGATATGATTTCATCAATTGATGCGGTAGTAATTTTGTGGTAATATTTATTCATCTATAAGGCCTTAGTCGCAATGATTGAATTCATTAAGCGCCCGGCAGCGCTGACAGCCGGTCGTCACTTCGCGTCCGATTTTTTTTTTAGAATATTTTTTTTTTCTTCTTCGTCTATGTTATGATGTCAAAAATTAATAGCAATAACATTATTGGAAACAGGCAGGCACCGTGGGATAGTTAGGTTAGGTTAGTTATTAATTCCCTTTAGTTTTTTCAGTCAGGTGAGTTATCCTATGTGAGGAATGCAGTGTGCATATTCACTCGTTAATGAGATTAGAAGGCCAAGCTTGCACGAATTGGGTAAGCCTTTGTTTTGTGCTGCAAGAAAGGCTTCTTGACACTGGGTGGCGAAAAAAGCTTATAAAGGTTCACTCGTCAGTTTAGAGAAACAGACTATACCTTACGTATAATCTAAAAATAATATTTTTTCATTCAAACCCTTATCCGCACCCCAATGGTGCATAGGGCGCTGCATTATATAAACGCAGTGTTATCGCTAACCCATGAAAGAAAGGTGATCAGCCCTCCACTTTAGGTACCAGTCCAGGGTAATATTGAATAAATATTATAGTGAAAAAATCACTTTAATTTATTTGACTCCCCCTGGGAATCGAACCCGGGACCTCCAGTACGGTAGCCCAGCGTGCTGACCATTACACTACGGAGGCGGAGGCATTCCTCGGTTGTATATATAGTATCGTAGACAGTATCCCCGCCTGTCATAAATAATCTAGTGCATGTAAACTGTTTTTTTTTAATAAATAAAAAAAAAAAGTTTTTTCAAAGCTGAATTAGGTTTTAAGTTAAGTAAATAGTTAGGAAGGAAGAGTGTATAATAAATTTATGATGCCACTGTAGTTGAAAATACGAGCAGAGGCATGCCGATGAAAACTTGGCAGGATCAAGTATGTCAAATACTTAAAAGCGGTCAGGTCATATACTTATAAGGCGTAGAATGTTTGCAAAGAAAGGGTGGGGTGGCGTTCTATTCTCTCCTAAATTACTAGGCCAAATCGTCATAGCGATAATATATTTTAAAAAATATACTATCCCTATGACGATTTGTTTAAATTCGTCAATTTAATTTATCTTACAAGTCGTGTTCTTTTAATTTTCGTTCTGCTCTAAGATGTCAAGGCTACTCATTTTTCCATTTTCTGTGTTATCAAAATTTTTTCCTCTGAACGGACCTGAACACACTGACAATACACATACTGTTGACAAGTCACATTTATACAAGCTAGTATGCAACCCCAAGTGCCACCATTAATCATTGCTGTTATTCTCCTGTTTCTACCCACTATTTATCTTCTTAATAGCTATTAATTCCTTCTTCGCTTTCGTTAAAAGTATCCACTCTAAATCACTAGAAATCTATGAATCTGACCGATTACTATTCAATCCATGATCAAGTTTATACCGTGTCGATTCCATGCGGTGCTCTACGCACCATTGAGTTTCGATGAGGTTCGAATGCAGATGCAAGAATTGCAAAAGCCCTGAAAACAACGAGGGTTAGAAATAATAAAATAATAATGAAAAGCTTCTTACCTTATGTTTTGTTATATGACTATTTACTGTACCTTTTATTGCTTTATATTTTACATTTTGCCCTGTGTTTTCTAGTCTGGTTTTCTGTCTTATTAACCTTAATTAATCACATGTCCCAAAAATGAGTAATGGAAATTACTAATAAGTCACATATCGCTCACTCCTTTCAAGAACGTCATAAATCAAAAATCGTCAATTTTCAGTTGTGCATGGTTTCAGAATACCCAAAAAATGTACTTTATACCAGCGAAAGAGGCATATTTTTAACTTAATATTTACCCGCTACAGAGCAGAAAATGTTGTTTTTGCATTTTGAAGAAAATGTATTGTTTAATCATTTTTTTGAATAAACCAAATATTTTTCAAATGGAGAAAAAACCTTCAGGTTTTACCTAAAAATATCTCTTGCACAGTAAAAAGTTCAATAAGTGGCTTGATATTTATTTTTAATACATTGTATTCTATTTTTAAACTTTAAAAACGTTCTCCTGAAAAATCAAGTTTTTTTTATTTATGACGTTCTTGAAAGGAGTGAGCGATATATAATAGCGGGAATATTATGTATGTGACTTATGGATGTAATGTCTAAATAAATAAAAATAAGTATACGGTGCCGTGAGTTTCAGTGTACCCAGTCTTAATAGAACAGTGTAATATATATTTACGAGTTCTGTTTGGGATTATTTCGCAGGCGATATCCCAAGATACTGGGTACTGTTAAATTACTACACCCTTTGTTCTTTTTAATTAATTCCAGTAATTATGCGGCGTTTTTATTACTCTGAAAATTTAATTGAAAAGCCAAAATTACCATTTTGTTAAATAATGTTTTTTGACGGTATTATAAACTCTTTGTTCCGAATGTGCTGGAAAATTCGAACTATTATATTATATTAGAGCAATTATGAAAGTAATACTTGCTTATATAGTTTTACTAAGAGAGATTAAAGTCTAACTAACTATCACGCCGCTTCCCGCAGGGGTAGACAGAGGGAATAGAATCCACGCTACTCTTCCTTGCAAACATTCTTCACTTCTTCCACATTCGTGCATCTCCTCATACATACCCGACGATTATTTCGACTCCTGATCCCGACCGCTATCAAGTATTTAACAAACCCGATCATGCCATGTTTTCCTCGGTCTTTCTCTGCTCCTTTGTCCAACTACATCCACATCATGTATTTGTTTTAGCGTTCTTTTCTCACTCGTTCGTTCTACATGTCCAAATCATCTCAAACACACCTTACTTAATTTCATCGATAACGCTCACCTCAGCTTTGCATTATTTTCTTATTTCACCATTTGAATTTCTATCATACATCGTTGCCGCACATTCGTCTGAGAGGTCGCATTTTGACTGCACTGTTGTGTACTATTTTTCGACATCTTAACAAAGACGAAGAAGAATATGAAAGTTTGGGCAACTCCGTTGTGTATTGGTTTCTTATGTCCGTACGTAAAATATCAACATTTTTACAGAAAAATTATAAAACTTTCAATTCCGCTAAAAAAATACGTAACACAATTTATCGTTTTCATTATATTAAAAATGAAACACATGTAAAATACCACTTATTGAGTTTTATTTCATTACACACGACTAGTTTCGAAAACTATAGATGTATTCACCTGTTGATGAAAATATATGTAGTTTTCCAAACTAGTCGTGTGTAATCAAATAAAACTCAATAAGTAGTGTTATACAAGTGTTCAATTTTTAAAATAATCATCAACATGTCATTCCACGAAGTTAATGCCGAATCAATAAATAATATTTTTTCCTATTTTTTTATTATTGTTTTTTTTTGTTCATCGATTTAATTTCTAAATGACATCTAGTATGACTAACAAAAAAGAAAGTATTTCATGTCGTTTTTGACTCGTAACATTTATTGCTATTTTTCGATATTCATCAATATTCATCCAAAATGCTAATTTTATTTTATTGCCGTTATTTATTCTGTATACATACATAGTTGCCAATTTCCAAACAGGTTTCCTCACATTATAAACGCGTTAATTAATAATAAAAATCCGTTTAATTCAAGCTTAATTGAGGTTGTTTTTATAAATTTATCTTATGAGAAATTTATATTACTTTTTATAGTATTCATTCGATTCTAATTAGGATTTTAAGATAGTGAGAACAAAAGTATGTGGGGCAATATTCCATTAATCACTACACATTGTATTTTTATAACAAAAGTATTATTAATAATTTTTGCTATATTATAGTTTAAAAAATGTATACAATTCAATTGTCTGATTGGAGTAGGTACGTTAAATTTTTTTCGACATGTAAAGCCACACGTTTTACAAAATAAAGCACTTACATACCATATTATTTTTTGACATCTCATCAAAGACGAAGAAGAATATGGAAGTCTGGGTATTCACGTTGCTGACGACCGTCATAGGCTGGTTTAAGCGATCACTTTACACACGTGTAACATTCACCGATTCTACCCATTATTGACAAGCACACTACTCAAATTCTTTGAAGTTCTATATATATGAACCAATTTAGAAATCTTGTTTTTGAATCACTAGAACTTTACTATAGACATCTATTGTGAGATGTAAAGAAACTTCTTAGTATGCAGAAACTCTTATATTAGTATGTGAGGTCCGAATCCTGGATTATAATCACACACATGAGAAACGCCAGAAAATATTATTTTCATTTTGATTATTTTAGCTTATAATTTGACCAGTTAATTTATTTATAACATAAATACAATGCAACGTAAATGCCCAAACTTCCATATTGTTATTCATCTTTGATGAGATGTCAAAAAATAATATGAAAAATAACTCCTATAATTGGAGATAATCCAGATTTGTGAACAAGTATTTGGACACACTCAAAATGTTGCACTTACATACCATTTATACTCGTATTCACGAATGTTGTTAAAATTTGACGTCTTTACAAAAATATTTGGCGATTCCCGACTCTACTGGTTTATTATTACCCTCATCCACTAGTTTATTATCCATAAAGTCATTAAAAAGGAAACTAAGTATAAAAGAGTTTTATATAATTACTGTACAGTGCAGTAATTTGAAAATGCCATAAGGCGAAACAACTGTCACAAATTTTTTTTTAAATGTGTTTTTTGTAGTAAAATACAATTTAGCAGAGCATTTTAATGGAAGCAGGTTGTACAACTTTATTTCACAATAATCAAAATTCGATTGACTAAAAAAAGTATGTGTTAGATTTTGATTGATGTTTCTGTATTTTATTTATTTATTTATTTTTTGTTTATTTCAAAACATATAGATGTCTTTCTAGGAAAATCCATGGCGATTCCCTGATTCACAATATTTTATTTTATTTATTTATTTCAAAACATATTACATACATAAATCATATATACATATAATATTCCCGATGAGTGATTTCTATTTCTCATTTTGGGACATGGGATTAAGGTTAACAAGACTGGAACACAAATAATAAAGTAACAAAAAAGATTTTTTATAAATAACCAAAACTAATACTAATACATGGCAAAATATAAAAACAATAAACAGGTATAATAAATAGGCACAAGAAGCATATTTAAAAGAAATAAATGAGAAAACATAAGGTAAGAAGCATATTTAAAAGAAATAAATGAGAAAACATAAGGTAAGAAGCATATTTAAAAGAAATAAATGAGAAAACATAAGGTAAGAAGCATATTTAAAAGAAATAAATGAGAAAACATAAGGTAAGAAGCATATTTAAAATAAACTAGTGAGAAAATATAAAAAAAATGAGAAAATATAACAAATGAGAAAATATAAAAAACATAAGGTAAAAACAAAATAAGAAAATATGACTAATCACTGCATAGGTATATATATATATATATCTTTCCATAAAGTACCTTCTCAGATCATTTATTTTGGATCCCCGGATGGGTTTTATTTTATATATCTTGTAGTTCTATGTACGCTTCCATGAAGTGTGTTAATTCGCTCACTCCTTTCAAGAACGTCATAAATCAAAAAACTTGATTTTTCAGGAGAACGTTTTTAAAGTTTAAAAATATAATACAATGTATTAAAAATAAATATCAAGCCACTTATTGAACTTTTTACTGAGCAATAGATCTTTTTAGGTGAAACCTAAAGGTTCTTTCTTCATTTGAAAAATATTTAGTATATTTCAAAAAATAATTAAACAATACCTTTTCTTCAAAATGCATAAACAACACTTTATGCCCTGTAACGGGTAAATATTAAGTTAAAAATATGCCGCTTTTGCTGGGATATAGTACATTTTCTGGGCATTCCGAAAACATGCACAACTGAAAATTGTCGATTTTTGATTTATGACGTTCTTGAAAGGAGTGAGCGAATTGTGATTTGTATGCTTTTCTGATATAGTATGGTAGTAATTATAATCTTCCACACCCGATTTTAAATTATGTATCAATTTGTCACTCTATGATTTTATTAAGTAATTGATACTTAATTCGGGCGTCTATTCGACTACATCATATTTAATTTTCATGTTGAAACTACACTTAGCGTCGTTTAAGTAATCATTTAAATTTATGTTTATTTCCACGTTACGCCCGTGCCGTTTCCATAAAATTCGCATAAACAATAATGAGTCCATCGAGAGGTAATGGGCAGAGGCGGCTCGTGGGAGGCGAATCATACCAGATACGTGATAAGTGTTGTTATTTGATACCTACCATTATTGTGTTCGCGCGTAATTTGTATTTTGTACCAATCACATTTCGCCCGCCTTTTAGTGTAGTGGTTAGCCCGTTTAACTACCGTGCTGGAGGCCCCGGGTTCAATTCCCCAGGGGGGAGGTGGGTCAGAAGAAATATAAGTGTTTTTTACTCTAATATTTATTTCATATTACCTTAGACTGATAATTGAAGCGCAGGACTCGTCACGTTGCCTTTATGTTATAAATATCAAGTTAACATTACATCAATTTGATGCAGTACCATATGCCCCATTGGGTGCGGATATGGGATAGTAGCAGTATATTTTCTGTTTTTTATTTTATTTATTAAATTGAGTTAAAATAAATTATAAATTTAAAAAAATATTTAAATTTTTATAATAGTGTCGGATTGTGGTCCTTTGGTTAGTGTCGCGGACTCTTGAGTCAGAGTTTCAAGTTTCGAACCCACTCTATCACATTTGATACCTATTTATAATAATGAGCTGCTTAGGCTCACCGAAATAGTATGAAATGGAAGTGTTTTGAATATTGAAAGCATTAACTTTGTGGATCATATTGATATATTATTTCGAGAAATAAAAAGACTTTGTGTTTTGATCCACTCACATTTTTATTAACCAACTAGTTTCGGCAACAACCTGTTGCCCTCTTTAGGGTTTCAGTCATAAATTAAACTCCGAAGAGGGCCACAGGTTATTGCCGAAACTAGTTGGTTAATAAAAATGTGAGTGGATCAAAATACAGTCTTTTTATTTCTCAAAATAATATGAAATTGAAGTATATTTGTAAATAATAAAAAAACAAACTTGTATTTTTTTTAAAAAAAGAAGAAATTATCAGCTTGAAAGCGGTCGTGTTAATTCGAAAAATATAGTGAGAAAAAAACATTTAATAAGGGATTTTAGTGTAATATCTTTCTATTCCCGGAACGTTTTTACATGGAAAAAAATGAAAATATCAGTCTGCGACCTTTCCGAAAGGTTGAACCATTAGACGCCAGTAGTGTTTACTCTGCCAGTTCCTTCCTACACTAATGGGTCGACAGCGCTAACACTGCAAGTAGCAGGATGCCATTAAGAAAATGTCACTTGCTCCACATACACATTGTCGTGTCTTGTGTATGGAATGACCCTTCCCTTGTGTGCACTTCGCGCACTCCTTTCAACAACGTCATATATAAAAAAACCTCGATTTTCAGTTGTGCATGTTGTCGGAATGCCCAGAAAATGTACTATATCCCAGCAAAAGCGGCACATTTTTAACCTAATATTTACCATTTTTAATTAATGTTTTACTTAGTAAATACCACTATTTCTTAAAATCTACTGAGACACGTGTTTCGATGCATTCCGCATCATTTTCCCGCTACAGGGCAGAAAGTGTTGTTTTTGCATTTGGAAGAAAAGGTATTGTTTTAATATTTTTTAAATATACTAAATATTTTTCAAATAGAGAAAAAACATCCAGGTTTTACCTAAAAAGATATGTTGCACAGTAAAAAGTTCAATAAGTGGCTTGATATTTCTTTTTAACACACTTCATTATATGTTTAAAATTTAAAACCGATCTCCTGAAAAATCAAGTTTTTTTGATAAATGACGTTGTTGAAAGGAGTGAGCGACTTGTGTTACAGTATTGTAGCGATAAGATTTATTTTATAATCCATTACCAAACACATTTTAATATAATTATGAATTATAATATAGGGTTCATGAAATAATATTTCAGAATTTCAACCCTCCAACTCCGGACATTCGCTCGGCGTGTGTATGATTATACTATCAGTCCTAATAACACTTGATTGTCTCGGTCGCGTTCGCCACACTGACAACAGCGTCTGATCGTTGCTCACTTTCTGGGGGGGTGACCTCAGCCGTTCGGGCCAGAACGTGACGGTACTGTTAACACGGGAATGTCAATAGGAGATCATTGCCGACTTTATTGGATGACGTATTTCTTGCTCGAAAATATGAATGATCTGAATGCATTGAAACACGTATCAGAATAGATTTTGAGAAATGGTAGAAAAACTATGTATTTTTTTATTATTATTTATTAATTCGGCATTAACTTTGTGGAATGACATGTTGATTATTTTTTAAAAATTAAACACTTGAATATACCAATTGATGAGTTTTATTTTTATATACGACTAGTTTCTAAAACTTACAGATGTTTTCATCTTCTGATAAAAATTCAAACTAACCAACAAAAAATATATGTATTTTGTCAAAAGATATGTATAATTGATTTTTTTTAAATTTTATTAAAAATGTATAGATTTTACCACATAGTGACTGCCGAAGCATATAATACAAAAAAATCAGTTCGGGCAGTTAATTTGCGGTAAAATCTATCCATTTTTATTATAACTTCTACTTGGTGAATACCACTATTTCTAGTTGTATTTACTTCTTGTGTAAAATTAGAGATATTTACTAAGTAAAACTTAAATTAAAAATATTAATTATCAACACCCTCATTCGTCGTTAATTTTGTGTAATACCACTTTAAAGTGGATGAATGAAAAGGAGAGTGTTATATTACCATATCACAAAGTTGACAGTGCTTTTAATATACAAAACATATTAATTTTTCTTTAATCAAAAGTCTTAAATAAGTATTTTTAAAATCTAAAAATAAATGTTTTTTTTATTCAACGTAGTGCTTACATTGTTTTATGTAAAAAAGTAAATATGTTACATTGTTTTATGTAAAAAAGCCGTACAATATCTATCGTACAAAAGATAATACCGCTCACTCCTTTCAAGAACGTCATAAATCAAAAATCGTCAATTTTCAGTTGTGCATGTTTCCGGAATGCCCAGAAAATGTACTTTATCTGAGCAAAATAGGCATATTTTCAACTTAATATTACCCGCTACAGGGCAGAAAGTGTTGTTTTTGCATTTTGAAGAAAAGGTATTGTTTAATTATTTTTTTAAATATACAAAATATTTTTCAAATGGAGAAAAAATCTTCAGGTTTTTCCTGCTAAAAAGATTTGTTGCACAGTAAAAAGTTCAATAAGTGGCTTGATAATTATTTTTAATACATTGTTTAATATTTTTAAACTTTAAAAACGTTCTCCTGAAAAATCAAGTTTTTTGATTTATGACGTTCTTGAAAGGAGTGAGCGATATGTACCACTTTTACAATATAAGAAATTGGGCGCCTAAATAAAGGCAAAACTATTTGACTCGTTTGAGACTTGTATGGAAATAAATAATTCGACTAGGTGTGAGAGTCGAGGTCGCTAGATATCGACAGCACTAGGTATTATTGTATCAAAAACGGGTTTAAAATTATATTTATCCCAACTTGCAATATCCGCTTTATCTGAGCTGTAAATTATCGTATTTTCCATGTACAGCGCCCCACGAAAGTCGATGTCACTATCACAAAAATCAAGCCATTTATTAATCTTACTTTAAAAAATCTTCTTCTTCTAACACGTGTGGTGCATAGGGCACTGCATCGTATTGAAGCAGTGGTATCTTTATCATCAATTACACGAAGGCAAGGCGATCAGTCTCGCGCTTCCAGTACCAGATCAGAGTGTTACTAAAGGTATACTTTTAAATATACAATTCAGTACGCGACTGGCTGTGCGAGAAGCCACACGTGTGTCCGCTCACATTAAAAAAATGAATATGTATGTAAGTTATAAGTTACATTGGTTTTGTACTGATCCACGTCCAAAATATCCTTAAAAAAATAAATAATTTGTCCGAGCAATTCATTCATTATTTTCATATGCAATTTTTTTACCTGTTACTCGTCATCATAGAAGAATAACTTTGATATTTTATAATTATTTAAATATAATATTTTTTTTAAATCTCACCTTCGAGTCATTGCAACCATTCGCTCATCAAATGACGACATCATATTATTCTGTCTTATGAATTCGTCATCGGGCAATAAAAAAGTTATATTTTTTTAAATCCGGAAGTAACCCGGTAGTTTTGTGTCACCGTGTGATTTCTAGTACGTATTTACATCGGTATGACACCGTTTATTAGAATCGAGATATCAAATTACGTCACATTCGGTCTCACCTACTATTGTGATATTCAGACATTCCTGAATATCTACTAACCTACACACACAAGCTGTATATTAAAAAAAAAACATAAATTGTATACATTGATTTAAATCACAATTTTAAACATATTTTTTTCAAATTGCAAAGACTCACCAAGCCAGCTTGTGTGTCTTGTCGGTGGAGTATTTTTTTAATACATTTTTTATTGTTTTTAACCATTTTAACCTAATATACACACAAAAAAGAGAGAAAAATTAAGAATATAAACATTTTACAATTTTCATCAAATTAACTCATGACCATTCACCCATTCCTTTATTTTGCCTTTTTTCCATATTTTATTTTGACCTCTAACATCAATCGGCAACAAATTAAAAATGTTCGGAACGATATATTGCAGTGTTCGACTCCCATATTTATTGTTGATTCTAGGGACTATCCAACCTTCGTTGTGGGTAAATCGTGTATCATGGTTGTGTACTAAAAGATTTCGATTTTTTGTCTACGATCCATGGCGATTGCCTGGTTCACAGTGTTTAAAAATAGTTTTGTTTATAGAAGCTTCTATGCTATAAGATAATATAGTATATATGATAGGGAAAGTAATTTTTTTTAAATTACCGCAACACCCAGACCAATCGAAAATAAATACATCTCACCAATACATGTCTCTAGTGAAGTTCTAGTGATTCAAGAACAAGGTTTCTAAATTGGTTCATATTATTTATAGAACTTCCAAGAATTTGAGTAGTGTGGTTGTCAATAATGGGTAGTATTGGAGAAGGTTACACTTGTGTAAAGTGATCACTTAAACCAGCCTATGACGGTCGTCAGCCCCGTAAATGCCCAGATTTCCATATTCTTCTTAATCTTTGATGAGATGTCAAAAAATAATATGAAAATAACTCCTGTAATTGGAGATAATCCAGATTTTATGAACAAGTATTTGAACACACTCAAAATGTTGTACGAAAATAAATCGTTTTTCAAATCCATTTTGTCATTGGCGGGAATCGAATCCGCGACGCCGATCCCATCATTTTATTTAAGATTGTCCAATTTTGTATTAAAATAATTGAAGTAACGACATTTTTCTTTAATTGCAGACACATCGTACGAGAAGGCGTGCAGGAGCGGAGCGGGCGCCGAGGCGGGTGCTCCGGGCGCCGCGGGCGCCGCGCCCGTGGGCAGCCCCTCGCGCCTGGCGTCCTTCTTCTTCTCCAAGCGCTCGCTGCGGGCGAGCCCCCTCAAGCGCGCGAGGAGCGCCGCCAAGCTGGCGCCCCGGGCCCCCCTGCGATCCTCACGGTTTGTCAAAGTGCTCAATATACCCGATAACTTTTATTAATCTCGTCATCTTCACCAACCTCGTCATCCTCACTAACCGTGTCATCTTTACTAACCTCGTAATCTTCACTAACTTTGTCATCTTTACTAACCTCATCATCTGCAATAATCTTTACTTACTTTGTCATCTTCACTAACCTCGTCATCTTCACTAACCTCGTCATCCTCACTAACCTCGTCATCCTCACTAACTGTGTCAGCTTCACTAACCTCGTCATCTTCACTAACCTCGCCATATTCACTAACCTCGTCATCATTCATCTTCTATGAGGTTGACCAATTCGTGATCTCCAATAAACCCCACTAACCTTGTCATCTTTGTCAACTTTACCATGTTCAATAACTTCGACTAATTCGTGATCTTCAATAGCGCTTGTCACCTTTGCTAACTTTACTATCTTCGATGACTTTTGATTCATTGGTGATCTATAATTGCCATCACTAACGCCGTAGTCTTCGTCAAGTTGTATCATCTCAATTAACTAATTTGAATTATTAAAAAAATTACTCACCTCATCATCTTTAATAAACTCAACTATACCTATCATCTTCCATTGAAGATTTATTATCTTCACCAACTTCTTCTTCACTGAACCCATCTTTGGTAACCTTCACTTATCTCATCCTCTTAGGTAACCTTCACTAACCTCATCCTCGGTAACCTCCGCTAACCTTTTGTTACCTCATCCTCTTCAGTAACCTTCATTACCCTCATCCTCTTTCATTAACCTTCGCCTTCAATAACCTCAACTAAGGCGAGTTATTTTGTTTTATTTAAATTAAACACTTGAATATACCACTTCAATGAGTTTTTTTTTATATATATGACTAGTTTCGTAAACGACAGATGTTTTCATCATCTGGTACAAATTAAAACTAACGAACAAAAATATATTTAGGTGTATATATAGGTTAATAAATATAGGTAGGGGGGTTAAGGAACAACATTTTTTGTAAAAGGAAACATTGATAATAATGGTGACGTATTTTGAAACAGTATATTATTAATCAATGTTTTATCTGAATTAAAATTTTTATGTATTACTAAATTTTCTAAATTATTCATGACTTGACCTTTATTTTTAATTTTTTTTATTTTTATTTGAGTTATTTTGTAGTCACGAGGTCACAACCCTCAGTGCCCTGTATGAATGGAATTATAGCTCACACTTGTCCCCTTCCCTCAGGTCCCACGAGAGCCTGCTGTCGTCGCCGCTGTCGTGCGGGGGCTCGGTGCGTGGGGGGGAGGTGCGCGCGCTGCACGCCTCGCTGGCGGGGCGCCCGCACTGCTTCCTGCTGCGCCTGCCCGGGCCCCCGGCTGGCACGCGCCACTTCGCCTGCGGCTCCCGCCTCGAGAGGGACACCTGGATACACAGGTATGTCGCGACGGCAAGCCTAGATGGTTCTGAATCAGATTAAGTGGAACAACTTTCAATGGATCTTGGTAGGGTCAGCTAGGTCACGCTATAACAAGCCTAGATGGTTCTGCATCAGATCCAGTGGAACAACTTTCAACGGGTCTTGGTAGGGTCAGCTGTGTCACATGGCACTGATTACCAGCTAGTACTAGCAAAAGAATATGCTTCTTGAAGCTTAAACCGAGGCCCAGTTTCTGATATTGAGAAAGCTCAAGGAATTTTGCATTTACGCATGTGAAGTTCCTCACTAAAACGTTATATTTCCATTTTAAGTACAGGCGGACCTCAACTTTCGCACATGATTGGTTCCTGAAAATGTGTGCAAAAGTTAAATGTTCGAAAGTAGATGGATGTAAAAAAATATAATAATAAAAAAACACCAAAAATTGTACTTAAAAATTTATATTTATCAAAAATGCCTAAGTACATATTGAATAAAAAATACATTTTCTTTATAAACTTGTCAAGAGTTAGTTGTATTTTACTATTTTTTTTCTATTCTTCATAGAGAGTTCTGTAACATGAAGTACTATTTTGGATCGCCCTATGCACTTTAGATATGTGTTCTCCATTGTGACCACATTCTTCCATAATTCGGTCATCACATTAACTTTTTTCACCGTACGGACCTGGTTCATATGCATTTCAAAGTGTGAAAGGCAAACAACTGCACGGAAACTTTGGCATTATTGAAAAAAATATATATATTGTGCAAAATAGCGAACTGTGCGAAAGTCGAATGTGCGAAAGATGAGGTCCGCCTGTAATCAGGAATTCTAGCTTGTAAAATTGTTACGATTTGGTGCAATTTAATGATTTCATAATGGTTTAACAGACTTGCATTTAAAGGATTTTTGTGCAATATTGGAAATGTAACTTTTTGGTGAAGACCAACATACTCGGCTGTCCAAACTTAAAACGCAATAAGGGACTTTTTTTTTGTAGTACGTTTTTTTTGCATTTTTGGACTTAGTACAATCTACTTATGACATATCGCTCACTCCTTTCAAGAACGTCATAAATCAAAAATCTTTAATTTTCAGTTGTGCATGTTTTCGGAATGCCTAGAAAATGTTCTATATCCCAGCAAAAGCGCCATATTTTTAACTTAATATTTACCCGCTACAGGGCAGAAAATGTTGTTTTTGCATTTTGAAGAAAAGGTATTGATTGAATATTTTTTTAAATAAACTTAATATTTTTCAAATGGAGAAAAAACCTTCAGGTTTTACCTAAAAAGATCTGTTACACAGTTAAAAGTTCAATAAGTGGCTTGATATTTATTTTTAATACATTGTGTTTTATTTTTAAACTTTAAAAACGTTCTCCTGAAAAATCAAGTTTTTTGATTTATGACGTTCTTAAAAGGAGTGAGCGATATGGCTCTTTCTTCAGTTCTACACTACAGAGCGGTTGAATATGTTTTTTTGTATGATCATGAATCAGAATCATCAAAATACTGACTGTATTTTAAAAAGGAATGTAGAATAGTACTGTTTACAAACTAGAGCTAAAATATCTTAACACACTTGGGACGGGAAAGTTGGATGTTGGCTACCCATTTGGTCGATTAGTGCTTAAGGACGGGAAGGGTATTTTTACCTTCGGCACTGGCCTCATTTTAAAGGCAGAAAAGAAGGAATTATCCTAACTAACTAACTAACCATCACGCCGCTTCTCCGCAGGGGTAGGCAGAGAGAATAGAGCGCCACACCACTCTGTCCTTGCAAACATTCTTCGCCTCTTCCACGTTCATGCATCTCCTCATACATATCCGCCGATTGTTACGACTCCTAACCTGACCGCTTTCAAGTATTTGGCATACCTGATCGTGCCATGTTTTTCTCGGTCTTCCTCTGCTTCTTTTCCCACTAACATTCGCCTCATAAATTTGTTTTACCGTTCTTTCGTCACTCATTCATTCCACATGTCCAAACCATCTCAACACACCTTTCTTAATTTTATCGATAATGCTTATCTCAGCTTTGCATTCCTTCCTTATTTCACTATTCGCACATCTATCATACATCGTTTTGTCGCACATTCTTCTGAGAGATCGCATTTCGACTGCATTCAGTCTACTTTCATCCTTCTTTCAGAAAAGAAGGAATTATCCAATATTTTAATATGAATATTATGTACCAATCTCAGAAGGTTGGTCCAAACTCTATGTACACAATTGGCTCACTCCAAACTCTAGCATGATGCTAACTAGTATACTACAGAGGCACAGGTGAGAAAGTGGTGAATGTCATGCAGCATATAGAGTTATCACTGAAACCAGCAAATAATGCGTCATAGGGCCCTGTAAATATCCACACTTTCCATCTCAACAACATAAAGAGAGAACACTCTCCATTCCTTGCCACAACACAGCATTCCTCAGTAATTCCTTTACTGTCCGAGCGGCTAGACTCTGGAATGAACTACCTCTACACATAAAAAATGCACCTTCTATTTTAACCTTCAAAAAACGCCTGAAACATCATTATCTTACCTTAGAACCCTAACTGTCCATCTCCTCCTCCCCTGACCCCCCCCCTCTTCCTATGCCTTCCTTACTCTATCGTCATTTTGATTTTCTATTCATGTTACCCTGTTTAAATTCTTAATTTGTAATTATGCTCTCTTATGTTTCTTAACCTGTTCAAGCATTATCTCCCCACTAATTTCTAACAGACATCAAAAGGTACAAGCCTAGATCGTTCACACTAGTCTGTTGGTTCACACTGGTTGGTTGGAAGATATTGCTTTATAGCAATAAGCCCGCCAATGTACACACATATTGTACAAAAATTTCAAATAAATAAATAAAAATTTTGAGATATCGCTCACTCCTTTCAACAACGTCATATTTCAAAAATCATCAATTTTTATTTGTGCATGTTTTCGGAATGCCTAAAAAATGTACTATATCCCAGCAAAAGCGGCATATTTTTAACTTAATATCTACCGGCTTTCAACTACGTGTACGCAATTATCTAATCCCGTCGCCAGCTGTCCGCAGGCGTAAAAAATACCCATCTAAAAAGTGTTAATTACCTTTAGATCTTCGGATCTGCGATGCGATGGGGCAAGTGAACAAAGCTGCAGCCATCTCAGGATGCCTGAAAAATGCTATATGGAAAAACCCTGAGATGAAGATCGGCAGCAAGATCAAGATATACAAAACTTGTGTCCGACCCATCATGACGTATGGAATCCAAAGTAGAGCAGACACCGCTGCCACAAAAAACACGCTTAGAGTGTCAGAAATGAAGACTCTGAGAAGCATAACAGGCAAGGGTCTTCGAGATAGACTGAGAAATGCCAAGATCAGGGAAATATGCGAGATCGAAGATGTCGTTAGATGGGGAAGGCAACGAAGAAGACAATGGTATGCGCATGTGAGGAGAATGGAACCATCCAGACTCCCCCACATCGCATTGTACGGCCAACCCCATGGTAGACGACTCCCGGGCAGACCGCCAAAGAGATGGGCCGATAGCTGGGAATCGACGTCGCAGGAGGCTAATCCCTCTTAAAAACAGGCCGTAAGGCCTATAATAATAAGAAGAAGAAGAAGACCTTTAGATTAAGAGCTAATCAGCCACCCTATTTCATCATTTTGCTTAGATATTTCGAGTATCACTACAATTTGTGTTGCTCGTGTGTTGCAGCCTCCGAGCATCCTTGCAGGCGGAGGGCGGAAACAACGTGAGACGGACGGAGAGATCCCTTCGCCTCTATTTGCTAGAGGCAAAAGGACTTCCGCCCAAGAAGAGGTACTACTGCGAGCTCCTCATCGACTCTACTCTCTATGCCAGGTAACTGTTTATTATTATTTTTTTTTGTGGTCAAGGGATCTTGCATCCCTTATGTCACTGCGATCATATATTAGGTCTATTGTGACCTCCCTCTGTATTACAGCTCACTGCCGAGACCTACATGAGTCATGTAACTCACGACTTGTTAACATGTGCTTCACCTTCTCGGAGTCCAGTAGAGGTCCTCCAAGGATGTGACTCCGTTTGTGAGAGAGTGCGTCACAATCGTAGAGAATGTGGATTGGCGTTTCATTATCCTCAATACGAAATCTGCATACTGGGGAGTCTTGAAGTGAGATTTTTGTCATGTTTTTCCTCAGTCTGCAGTGTCCTGTCAAGGTCCTGGTTAGGATCCTTATTTGTGTTTTGCTAAGCTTTAGAGCTTCTGTTGTGAATTTCCGCGACAGGTAACTGTTACTTACCATTCATTATTCTTCTTCTTCTAATTATTATATGCACTCAATGGTGCATAGGGTACTGCATCATATAGACGCAGTGTTATCTTGATTATTAATTGTTCGAAGGCAAGGTAATCAGCCCTGTGCTTCAGATACTACAGAAGTGATAACCACCCATATTTATCTTTACCCCCCTGGGAATCAAACCCAGGATCTCCAGCACAGTATCCAGATGCACCAACCACTACACTACGGAGGCGGACAATTCATTAGTTCATACCATAACTTACCATTCATAAGTTCATCATGATTATCGTTTACTATTCATTAGTTCATGACGATATTATCCAAATCCAAGGGCAACTCTAAAATTTAGACTTAACTCCACATACGGTGTTTGAAAATGATGCAGAATGTATCAAAACATGTGTCGCAATATATTAATAAAAAAAAGTAGTATTTACTGAGTAAAACGTAAATTAAAAATAAACAAAACTAGTTTTGAGAACATGTCGCTCACTCCTTTCAACAATGTCATATATCAAAAATCGTCAATTTTCAGTTTTGCATGTTTTCGGAATGCCCAGAAAATGTACTATAACCCAGCAAAAGCGGCATATTTTTAACATAATATTTACCTGCTACAGGGCAGAAAGTGTTGTTTTTGCATTTTGAAGAAAAGGTTTAAGGAAGAAAGGTAATCATTTTTTTAAATATACTAAATATTTTTCAAATGGAGAAAAAAACCTTCAGGTTTTACCTAAAAAGATCTGTTGCACAGTAAAAAGTTCAGTAAGTGGCTTAATATTTATTTTTAATACATTGTATTATATTTTTAAACTTTAAAAACGTTCTCCTGAAAAATAAAGTTTTTTGATTTATAGCGTTCTTGAAAGGAGTGAGCGATATATGTATTTTAAAAAAAAGTGGTATTTACTGAGTAAAATTTAATTTAAAAACACTTAAATTTAACCGTTTGAGTGCCAAAAATGCATACAGTTTCTTGTAAAATGCCACCAAAAAAACATCATTTTTTATGAAACTATATATTTTTTTAAAACCCCATAAATTCTTTGAATTTTCATGAATTTTGATGATTTTTTCGGTGTTTTATTAAAGAATGTCGAAATATTTGAAATAAAACGCTTGTATAAATGAATACAGTATTTTATTTAGAAAAAAAGAAAGACAAAAATGAAAAACAAAAGAAAATCAACAACTGTGCTTTCCTGCACACGCCGTGTGGACACCCTTCTTACAATAAGCACAAATAGTCGTTGATCTACGCAGCCCAGCACCATCTTTATTACTACAGACCACACAGCGACGTAAATTCTTTCCTGGAAGCTTCTGCAGTTTGGATTTATGGAATAAAATTGTTGAAGAAATTTCAGCTTTTTTTTTTGTAGGTAACCATTCCCTTTCAATCGATTCAATTATTTTTGATGTGAACTCGTGTCTTGAAATTTTTTTGCCTTCATTATTGATTGAATATATTATATATGCGTTTAAAACCATTCTTCCAAAAATGTTAAATGTTACCTTTTTCCAATATTTCAATGTTCTTCTTTCATCTAAATATACATACAACATTTTATCAGACTCATCTATTCCGCCCATGTATTTATTGTACTCATGAATCATCTGTGGTTTTTCTGTTTGCGTTTCGTATGAACCCCTATATTTTTTCACTGTGACGCCACTCGTATTACTATTTGTAGAAATTAGGATGACCGGGTGTTTTTTGGTTTTTTTATCTCGATATGAACAGAGAAGAATGTCGTCACTTTTATAATAATTAGGTTTTCCAACTTGAGACACTTGTGCCTCACGTGGTATATATTTCCTGTTTCGACGGATGGTTCCTGTAATATACGTAATTCTTTCCAATAAAGTCTTAGCCAGTTGAATGCTTGTAAAAAAATTGTCAACAAAAATATGATAACCTTTGTCCAGGTAGTTACCAATTTTTAACAGATTCATTACTACAACATGGCCAAGGCCAAATTTTTTTGTATCATCCTTGTCTTGCTCTAATTTTGCTCCTCGGTAACAAAAAAATGCCAAGCAATAATGGGTTATGGAGTCGCATAACATCCAAAACTTTATTCCCCATCTGTGGTGTTTTTTGTTGGGGAGATATTGTTTGATTTTTGAGTGGCAATGAGTCCCTACCAATGACTCATCAATAGAGAGCTGGCGATTAGGGATATAATGGCGTCGGAAAACTTCATTGGCATGGACAACTATCATATTGAATTTTGCACAGGGGTCGTAGTCTGGATGATTGGATGGAGCCAAGGTGGAATTATCAATTAGATGAAAAAATTTCAAAATTATCTGAAATCGGTTTCTTGAGAACATTTGTTTGAACCATGGTATGCCCCTCGAATCTGTACTCCAGTAGGAAACAATTGACGGTCGTCGTGTAATACCCATTTCAAGTATGACCGCTATGAAAGCCTTCAATTCCAATACAGACACCGGTTTCCAAGCCTTTGCACGTGATTTGTTTCGTAAAGTGTCAGAAGAGTTTTCAAGAAATTGTTGGGCATATTTGTTGGTTTCATTTTTTATCGTTGTTAACAGAATGACATTAAAAAATAAATCAAAATATGATATAGGTTTGGAATCACGCGGAGGAGGATCCCGAAGTCCAGGCGTTTCGAAAAAATGAGAATTTTCGGTAGAAAAATTGGTTCCGGGAGGTACATTTGTAAATGAGTAATTTCTGGTGTTACTCTCCATTTCTTGGTCACGATCAGAAGAATTACTGGAAATTCGCATCCTGCGGTTGGGAAACACGGATATGACATCACTCTCACCAGAGCTACTCTTACTCGAACTTGAATTAGAGGAGTGGAAATCGTCGCTCCCGCTATCAGACATTTCAGAGGACGCGCTCGACATTATGTTTTTTAAATTAACTAAAATAAAAAAAATAATAAATGAATCTGAAATTTAAACGGTTTACTACGATCTTACAACTATTAAGATAATATTAGAATAATATTTACCAACGCCGCAGCACCACACCCTACGTACGCGCGAATCAGAGCACGACTGACGCAATCGACGGAAATCGACGATCGGCAATCTTCGTTAAAACACGAATCGACGAAAATCGACGATCGGCAATCAAACGGTTAATATTATTTTTTGACATCTCATCAAAGATGAAGAAGAATATGGAAGTCTGTCGTCAGCCCTGTAAATGCCCAGACTTCCATATTCTTCTTCATCTTTAATGAGATGTCAAAAAATAATATGAAAATAACTCCTGTAATTGGAGATAATCCAGATTTTGTGAACAAGTATTTAGACACACTCAAAATGTTGTAAACTTTAATTTAAATTTCGATTTGGGTTTCAGAACGTCCAGCAAGCTGAAGACCGACCTGTGCTTCTGGGGCGAGGTGTTTGAGTTCACGGGCCTGCCGCACGTCAGCCTCATCACTGTGGATGTCTACAGAGAGCCGGACCGGAAGCCCCGGAAGAGGGACAAGAGATTCCTCGTCGGTAAGACCACCGTCACCTGATTGGATTCACTTTCATATTAAGTCCCTGCTCCGGATTCAGATCTTATGGCCTCGCCACAATACACATTTATGTTCATCCTGTAGAGTAAGGGTGGCTAACCCGCGGCCCGCGGGCCGCATGAGGCCCGCCGGGTGTCTACTTGCGGCCCGCGGAGCAAATCACATTTTTTTCCTTTAGTATACACAAAACCACCAAAAGAACATTCCATCGTGCGTTGTTCGTATCACATCCCATATATGGGAGTATTTCACCATCATGACAATTTCAAGACCCATAATGGCATCAAGTAGTAAAGACGTTGGACTAAAGAAAAGAAGTGTAACAGAAGAACTGAGAAGTTTTTAAGACAGACGGACTATAAACTATTTTTTCGTGGAATTCAAAACAAAGCCAACATGCCTGATATGCAATGATTCTGTTTCTATCTTGAAAAAGCATATTATAAAAGTAACATTAAACGGCATTACGAGGCTAAACATGCAAATAAATTTGAAAAGTACCTAATAATGTAAGTAATAAATATGTTTATATAATATATATATATATATATATATATATATATATATATATATATATATATATATATATACATATATATTTATATGTATATATTCTTACTCGCTCTCGCGATGTGTTTCCGGTTATGGATCAGACAGTCTTCATCTCGGAGGTTCGAAGTCGAGATTTTGTTCTGGAAGTATCTGCTCTTGCCTCAACACACGTTTTGTATATTTTCATTTTACTTCCAGTGTCAAATTAGCAGTCAAAATGATTTTTTTAAATATTGTAACGAGACCATGTCGGTTTGGGATTTGAACGGAGTGATGCGTCACCTTGCAGGGTCGGTGAAGATCTCGGTGGCGGAGCTGTGCGCGCGGCAGCAAAGCGAGCGCTGGCACCCGCTGGAGGGCGGCGAGGGCGCCACGCTGCGCGCCAAGTGCCGCTACCAGAGCCTGGAGGTGCTGCCCTGCGCGCGCTACGCCGCCTTGCTGGCCTGCCTGCGAGCCAGCTACGGGCAGCTCGTCGAGTACCTCGAGCCCGTCATAGGTGAGCTTACTCCGAACATACTCTTATACCAAACCATCTACCCCGGGCATGTCAAACTAGCGGAGTGTTTTTTTTAATTTCCATTTATTTTAATTCTTCATTGAAATAATTTTTTTGTACGGTAACATATCGCTCACCCCTTTCAACAACGTCAATGATCAAAAATATTATGCGATATGTATCCCATACCGATACAATAGATTTGAAAATCTCTTTATAATAAATTTTATTGTATTCATAAAACCTTCTTATTAACTTTCTAGTGTCGTATTGCACAAAGTTGGAATTATACTTATTATACAAAAACTTATTATTAAAATCATATACCCTTTACTATGACCTAAATTATATTGTATACCCACACACAGGCCATGCCTTTGTGGGATATTTTTTTGTATTTATATATATATATTTCATTAATATTGTTTTGTATTTTAATTTATGTCATGTAATGCAAAAGAATTTAAAGTAAAGAAAGAAGAAAAAAAACTTTCATAATTGAATAAGATATATCGCTCACTTCTTTCAAGAACGTCATAAATAAAAAATCAACAATTTTCAGTTGTGCATGTTTTCGGAATGCCCAGAAAATATACTATATCCCAGCAAAAGCGGCATATTTTTTACTTAAAATGTATTTACTCGCAACAGGGCAAAAAGTGTTGTTTTTGCATTTTGAAGAAAAGGTATTGTTTAATTATTTTTTTTTAAATACTAAATATTTTTCAAATGGAGAAAAAACCTTCAGGTTTTACCTAAAAAGATCTGTTGCGCAGTAAGTTCAATAAGTGGCTTGATATTTATTTTTATTATATTTTTAAACTTAAAAAACGTCCTCCTGTAAAATCAAGTTTTTTGATATTAGACATTCTTGAAAAGAGTGAGCGATATGATATTATTTTACTGACTGATGTGGTTGACTGTTACCAGGAGTCAAGAATAAGGAGAAGGTTATTGATAATATGTTCTTGACTGATGTGTTTGTCTGTTCCCAGGGGTGAAGAGCAAGGAGGAGGTGGCGGGAGCGCTGGTGGGCACGGTGCGCTGTGCCGGCGGGGCGGCCGCGGCGGCGCGCCTGCTGGCCGCGGCGGCCGCGCTGGAGGTGCGCCGGGCGCCGCACGCCGCGCTGGCCTTCCGGGCCAACTCGCTGGCCACCAAGGCCACCGAGGCCTACATGAAGATGCTCGGGGAGACATACCTGCAGGTAAGGGGGACCGATGATGTCTTTCCTACAACTTGTAAATGAATTTATACATTGAACAGGCTTGACCAAATTATCAAACATTAAAAAGTAATATTAAATAAACAAAACCCTTTGCTATTTCTTATATTTTTATTTATATAATGGACAAGATAATATTACTATTGTTTACTGATTATAAAATTCTGTCCACCTCCATAATATAATCGTCAGCACGCTCAGCTACCGTAGAATTTTTAAAGGTAACATGTAAGTATTATTTAATCGAAGAAAGAAAAAAAAAACACATGTTTAATATTTTTTTTAATAAAAATTAATTTAAGTATTACCAACAAGCATATTCACAAGTGTAAGTCCCTCTCCAAGCACAAGAGCTCAGTCTCTTTACTGGAGAGAACTGCATTTTTAATATAAGATTGTCAGTAGAAATGTTTAGAAAATGAATTGAAATTAAAAAACTTTTGTATTATTTTTTTTTTTTTACAAATGACAACTCCATAACATGTCTCTCTTTGTCCCCGTGCAGGAGACGCTGTGGGAGTGCGTGAGCGGCGCCATGAGCGGAGGGTGCGTGTGGGAGGTGGACCCCGGGCGCGGGGCGGGCGCAGGCGCGTCCCTGCGCCGCCAGCGCGCGCGCTTGCGCGGGGCCGTGGCGCGCGCCTGGCGCGCCGTCATGGCCAGCGCGCCGCGCTTCCCGCCCGACCTGCGCCTCTGCTTCCACGCCTTCCGGGAGAAGTGAGTCACACCTAACTACTACTTCTACAACTACCATCACGCCGTTTCTCTGCAGGGGTAGGCAGAGAGGATGGAACGCCACACTCTTCTGTCCTGACATACACTCCTCGCCTCCTTCACATCCATGCATCTAGTCATACATGCCCTCCGATTACGCAGACTTTTGACACCGCTAGATTTTAGGTTCTGATTGATCTGATCGAGCCAAGTCTTTTTCGGTCGTCCTCGTCCTGTTTTCCCTCTCACATTCGCTACATAATTTTCTTAGTCATTCTCTCGCTATCCATTCGCTTCACCTGTCCATACCACCGTAAAGAACTCTTCCTAATCTTTTCAATTATTCCTTGTTCAGCCTTACATTCCTTTCTTATATCTTCGTTTTTAATTCTGTCATACAATGATTTTCCACACATTCGTCTGAGGGAGCGCATTTCAAAAGCGTTCACTCTGCTTTCATCCTTCCTTCGCCAGTTCCATGTTTCGCTTCCATACATTAGTGTCAGTACCAGCACGCCGTTGTGAACCGCTAGCTTGGCTTCCATGGACATATTCTTATTTGCAATCACTCTGTTCAAAGCACCATTTATTCTATTCCCTGCATTCACTCTCCTCTCAATATCCTTATCCACTTTTCCATCCCTTGTGAATACACACACCTGACCATTAAAGAAAATAACTAAGGCCTCACTCTAACACATATCTTGTCACCGATGATCACACTAGAAAAAAGGATAAAATAAGACCGCTTCAATAAGAAGAATTTATGAAAAAAAACAGAGTCACAAAATTGTTAAATGTATAAGGGTTTAAAAATTGTTTAATGTATAAGAATGTATGAAGAGTGAAAAGAGTCTGAAAGAATTTAAAAATAAGTGTTTTGTGTACTGTAAGGAAATGTAAATATATATATGTAGATGTAGTAAATTGAGTGTATAAAATAGTTTATAATATGTAATATAAGCTACCTTAAGAAATAATATTAAAAAAAATAGTAATAATAAAAACTTGTATATGGGAATATCGGTCTGTATGTCCCGCATATATTTTATACTCGGCGAAGACCAAATGCCGCCTATACAATGCCTGCATTGCACCTGTTCTCTTATACGGCTGTGAAACATGGCACCTTACAAGGGCCCAGAGCAGCCGTGTACTAAGCTATGAGAATAGGTGTCTGCGGAGAATTTCAGGCGTGCGGTGGTTTGACTTTGTGAGGAATGAAGAGATATGGCGTAGGACGCAGCAAATCTTGGTCACAACTGTCGTCAAGAAAAGGCGATTCAGTTGGCTTGGCCATGTACTCCGAATGCCTCCCGAGAGCCGCCATCAAGCTTGCCTCTTTTACAAGGCATCAGGTTCCCGACCACTGCTGACAATTCGTCGGCAGTTTTGAAAATAAGCTTTTTTATTGAGCAGAACTCTTTTATTAGTATACATAAATAGTTGATAACAATGCTGTTTGTCATTTTCCAGGTTACGCTCGATGGAACGCGTGGAGCTGGCGGATCACCTCATCAGTGCGTCCGTATTCCTGCGCTTCCTGTGTCCGGCCATCCTCTCTCCCAGTCTCTTCGGCATCACGCACGGTAAGTTTATACCATCCTCCTAAATTATTTGGTCAGAGGCATCTAGTATTAACCTTTGGCCTCCCAGAGGTCCTTTACGGGAGCGTGGATTTGCATCGTTCAACAAGAGCGCTAATTGTGATGCATTTGTCCTATTGCATTACACTGATTTATAACAATAGTATTCAAAATATCAATATTAGCTTGCGTAAATAATGTCTTTGAGATACCGAACTTGAGTTTCGAAGGTAACCGCTTCTGAAACTGGTAGACATTATACAGTATTGAACAGATTTATTGTCACAAAACTTATATTTTACTTGTATTTTCAACACCCTTTAAAAAAATGTTTTGGAGGTGTTCCTCGTATTATGGACCGGGGCTGCTTCTTTCAGTAACTGAGATGATGAATAGCGAGAAGTATCACCCAATTCTACTGGAAAAGATACTACCAGAGATACAAAAACTAAGGTTAAATGGTAATGGAATATTTCAGCAGGATTTAACCCCCTGCCACAAATCGAAAAAAATGATGAAATTTTTCACACAAAAACAATGAACTGTGTTGAGCTGGTCAAGAATTTGGATTAATTGATAATCTATTGGCGATATGTAAGAATCAGCTCTCCAAAATTGATTGCACTACGGTGGAAAAGCTCATTTTCTCCATATTTAAAAAAAAAAAATATTGGCGGTTTCGCCAATAATGTTGGTGTTTACCCAAAATTGAGTGATACATGCCATACTAATGATTTTACTTAAACATTTTTTTGAATGATTTTACTTGAGGATACTTGAACGTTTTTGCCATACTTTTTTAATAATTCAAGTATGGTTTCGAGACGAAAAAATGGCATCCACGTGCCAAAACCTTATACATATAATAGATGCCAAGAAGAGTAAGATCTTTGATTGAGCCCAAATTAGATCATATTAAATATTAATTTGTGATATAACTAATAACAAAAGATTTTACAAATCTTTTTACGGAAATACAACAACAAAAAGTTTCGTTTAACCGGACCCACGCGGCTCGCATAACCGTATGTGTTTTCACAAAACATTCCCCATACGCGGCTGACATAACCGTTTGTGTTTTTACTTTACTCCAAGTTTCGAACCTCAGTTCAACTTGGAGGGATTTTTTCATGATGTGGAACTTTGTATAAAATAATAGTCAATCCTTGGCCTTATGACATCTGTTGAAATATCTGACTAATAATTTGTAACATCACAAGGATAAATAAAAGAACAGATCTCTCATTTTTCTTGCGGTCGGTAATTAGTCAGCACCATAATCATGCCCTATCGCCAGTGGGTAAGAGTGACACACGCATGGCCAGTGGGTAAGAGTGACACACGATGGGTGCTTTGATTTATTTATGTTACAATCTTATTTGCTTATATTAGGATATCTTTCAAGAATAATGTGACACGAGTGTATTATAGAGTGCCAAAAAGGCACAATGAATCCCATTGAACGTTTTTGCTTAGGAAATTAAATAGTTTCTTAACTAAATACATGATAAAAGTAATCATTTAAAAAACGGCGAAATACTGCCGCGCATGGGCGTCTCTCAGGAACAAAGTGAACGCGGTTAAAAGGTTAAATCTGTTGGATACTGTATATTTTAATTATATTATATTATATTAAATGGAAAATCACAAAGTTAATGCCTCAAATATAAATTATACTTTCTTTTATTGGCTCTGCGCAGTTATTCGAATAGAGGTTTAGATAAATCATCTCTCGGTTCCAGAATACCCCGACGAGAAGGCCGGCAGGAACCTGACGCTGGTGGCCAAGACGCTGCAGACGCTGGCCAACTTCACCCGCTTCCAGGGCAAGGAGGCCTACATGGAGTTCCTCAACGACTTCCTGGAGGAGGAGGCGCCCAACATGAGGTCCTTCCTGCAGGAGATCTCCGTAAGTGCCAACCTCACTCTAATATCTGTACTTTTTATTATTATTATTATTATTTTATATTTTTTTATTGTATACATTTATTTAAATCACAATTTTTAATGTTTAAAACTTTTTCGGCGCGTTTGGCTAACGTGCTGGAGGTCCCTAGTTCGATTCCCAAAGGGGTCAAAATAAATATGGGCGATTTTCATTCGTATATTTATTTTATATTACCCTGGACTGGTACAAGAAGTGCAAGGCTATTAACCTTATCATATCAATCATATCAAACCCTTATCCGCACCCCAATGATGCATAGGGCACTGCATCATATAAACACAGTGTTAACTTGATCGTTAACTCATGAAGGGAAGGTGATCAGCCCTCCGCTTCAGGTACCAGTCCAGGGTAATATTGAATAAATATTACAGTGAAAAAAACGCTTATATTGGGTTGATGCAAAAGTAATGACCGTTTTTTATGATCCCAGGTAAAAATTTTTTTTTTCATAAATTATGAATAGTATCTTCTTTTTTTATGATTCCATTGTATAAAGGATGCTTTCCCTCTACTTTCTATTCAGTTTTGGCCTGGCCAGAGTACAGTAATAACCCCTTGTATTTTTTCAAAATGTCGTTCGATAAAGTGCATTTACGTCATTGTTTACGTTATGAATTCCGTAAAGACAATACCGCGAGTGTGGCAACCAAAAACATTTGTGAAGTGTATGGAGCAGATGTCATCAAAGTTCGACAGGTACGAAGATGGTTTGCAAAATTCCGATCTGGAGATTTTTCACTCATTGATAAACCACGTACCGGGCGGCCATTGAAGTCTGATGACGACGAATTAAAAGTCATAATTGACACCAATCCACGTCTAACCATCAGGGAGATAGTGTCAATGATGGGAGTCAACCAAACAATCGCATTAAGACATTTGAAGCGTATGGAAATGGTTTCGCGGTACGACGTTGGATACCTCATCAATTGTCGGCTGCCAATTTATTGGATTGTGTTTCAATGCGCGTTGCTTTGAGTGCGAGACAAAAACATGAACCTTTTTTTGCATCGTTTGGTGACGGGAGTTGAGAAATGGGTCGTGTACAACAACGTGACAAGAAAAAGACATTGGACTATACCTGGACAAGCCCCATTAACAACTTCGAAGGCCGAAATCCATAAAAAAAGTTATACTTTGTGTTTGGTGGAATAATAAGGGTATTGTGTATTTTGAACTCTTGGAACACGATAAGACAAGTACAGCAGAACGATATTGTCAGCAATTATCCAAATTGAACATGGTCCTTCAAAAGGATAGACCAGAATTGGTAAACAGAAAAGGGTCAGTGTTTCATCACGACAACGCGCGACCACATGTGGCTATGATGACCCAACACAAGCTAAATGAGTTGAATTGGGATGTTATCTAGCATCCACTGTATTTTCCAGATCTTGTTCTTTCTGATTTTTATTTATTCCGATCACTGCAAAAAAATTTAAATGATGAAAAAAATTATTCAATACAGCAGGTAAAAACATCCCTTACTTCATTTTTCGCATTAAAATCCACGGAATTTTATACTACTGGTATAAATAAGTTGATAGAAAGATGGGAGAAGGTTATAAGAACTGATGGAAATTATATGATTTATCAAATAAATAATACACAAGAAAAAAAAATTAAAAAAATATATGTAAAAAACGGTCAAAACTTTTGCATCAACCCAATATTTATGACCCCCCAACCTTCAGAACGGTAGCCAAGCGTGCTGACCATTACACTACGGAGGCGGACAAAATACCTTTTCGTCATGTAATTTACGATCAAGATAGCACTGCATCACTACGATGCAGCGCCCTATGCACTAATGGGTGCGGATAAGAGTTAAATATCTTAACGTAAATAATAAAAGCAGAAATATTTCTCTTTTTAAATACGAAAAAATCCAGATTTTGTGAACAAGTATTTGGACACACTCAAAATGTTGTAAAAAAATACTATCAAATTAACACCGTTCGAATTGGGTGTGGTCGGCTCTCCACATAACATAACGTAAAACATAGTATGGGACATTTTTTTCGTAGTACGTTTTTTTTTGCAAAAAAAACATACTACAAAAAAATGTCCCTTACTGTGTTTTGAGTTTGGACAGGCCTGGTGCCCTAAGCACAATTTGGGTGCGACCAGACGTCAAGGGAAGAAGTCATCTTGTCTCTTGACGGGATCGCAGATGAGCTAGGTTGATGAGAGGGTTCGTTCATCGTGGCTATTCCCCTGTTCCAGAGCCTTCCGCCCGGAATGAAGGGCGCCCTGCAGGAGGAGTGGGGCAGCGGGTGTCCGGCGGGCTTCCTGGACCTCGGCAAGCAGCTGGCCTCCCTGCACGTGCTCTTGGCCGACTGCATACCCCGACTGTCTGCGCCCGCTCAACAGGTAAACATTTTTTATTCTTCATAATCTTTGTTTGCGTATTCCGGGTCTTAGAAGTCTGGGTATTTTCACAACTGTCAACTTGTCATTGACTATTTTAAGTGATTACTTTATACGTGTCAAAATCTATGGCATTTTCAATATAATTATTTAATTTTTTATTTAATATGGTTAAAAAAGTTTTTTTTATAGTTTTAATTAATTTTCTAGACATTTATTTCTACTTAACAATCTTAAAATTAATAACGCAGTTCTCTCCTATGAAGAGACTCAGCTCTTGTGCTTGGAGAGGGACCTACTATTTATTTTTTATTAAAACCCTTGTCCGCACCCCGATGGTGCACAGGGCACTGCGTCATATAAACGCAGTGTTATCTTGATCGTTTACACATGAAGGAAAGGTGATCAACCCTCCGCTTCAGGTACCAACCAGTCCAGGGTAATATTGAATAAATATTACAGTGAAAAAATCACTCATGTTTATTTGACCCCCCTTGAGAATCGAACCCGCGACCTCCAGAACGGTAGCCGAGCATGCCGACCATTACACTACGGAGGGTTATTTATTGTTTACGTTTGTCGGTAATATAATTAAATTTTTTTATTAACTATTTATTATTAACACGTTAATAATTTGAAAAAAATCTCACGTACATTAGCAAAAGTCTCTGCTAACTTACTAATTTCAGGCATAGATGTCACTTTTGAAGTTTATTCTGAAAAAATGTTTTGTGTTGTCATATACAATTTTTAGAAATTTCAGTAGCGTAGCTTTCTGATTCAAAAGTCAGGTTACCACTTCACTTGTGTTCGGAATAAGGATCTGCTGTTTGATTCCAGGAGCTGGATCCGCTGCCGAGCATCTTGGAGCAGCTGACGGAGGAACTGCGGGAGCAGACGGGGTCCCAGGGGGACCTCACTCTTCACTCTCCCTCTTCTGTACACGACAACATATTCAGGTACTGAGCTCTTCACTCTCCCACTTCCATACTTGACAACATATTCAGGTACTAGTTGGTGGCAATATGGGGGAATTCTAGGCATTCACGGATCTTTCTTCTTCTATATTTAACCTTTCGCGTTCAACGGCGATACGTATTTTGTACACCATATATAAAAATGATTTAAAAACTGGAAAAATGTGTATATTCCTAAATGTTGCTTTTATTGACCATAGTTGAAATTTAAATGTATCAATTTTGTAATGTTACCTATTATAAGTATCTGAATACGAGAAAAAAAATACATCGCAACTAACTATAAATCGCTATCGCTGGCGTAGCGGCACACCCACCCCGAAAGATGACTCGCGTCCAACTTAAAGAAGATCGGGGGAAACAGTATCAAATAAAGCACAGCACGCACGCACGCACGCACACACTGAGAAACGCTTGTGTATCCCCGATTTTTTTACAAATTATTTATTTCCGTCGCTGCAAATGAATAACTTTATATATATTACAATACTTTTACGTAATATGTAATTGTATTATGGAGGAATATAATAATTGCGAGCCCGTATCTCTTATTTTTTATATCGATATTCTCAGTATTAGATTTAAAGTATAGTAAATACATACATATCACCGAGATGGAATGATTAATATATTGTTTCGCTTTATTCTAGATTCAACGATCCGACATACAGTCCGTCAGCCGACAACACTCTGGTGCACAGCTCCCCGCTCATGGCGCGCAGCCCTGTTCAGTTGGGCACGGCCAGCTCCAGCGGCTCCAGCCAGCCCGACACGGCGCCGTCCTCGCTCCTCTCCCACAAGTCTGCCACGCTGCCGCGCAACAACTACAACTACAACTCCCAGTACAACAACCGGGAGCACTGCGTCAACCTGAAGCTGGTGCAAGTCGGCTTCGACACCAAGAACGCCTCCTCGCCAAGCCTCGCGCCCAACCCCCACTCTTCGCAGAGAAGCGTCGCCAGCAACCGCAGCACTGCTAGAGCAGTCTTCGCTGACCAGAACGGCGGGTCAAGAGACTTCTACAACAGAGAGAATGGAAACGTCCCAAAAAACCTCGAAGAACTCTCAGATCTACTGAGATACGCTGACGATCAAGACCATGAGCGCAACGACGAAAACCTTGTCAATCGACGAATCACTAATCACGACATCGTCCCCCAACATGTCAACGTCATCACCAACGCCAACCATCTCAACAACGGGTCAAACGTCTCCATCAGCGCTCTGTCCAATGTCGCGAGCTCTGGCTACCAGAGCTTCGCCACCTACAGCCAGAGCTCCAGCCCCGTCGAGCTGTACGCCGCACAGCCGGGCGCCGCCGGGTACTGCGAGGGCAGCCCCGCCCGCCACGCCAGGCGCCCCGGACAGATAATCCTGGACAATAGGAGGAACACTTACGGAAAAAACAACCAGCAACGATTCGAGTACGAGAAACAAAAGTTTGGCATTCAGAATTTCACCCGTGATACAGGAGCTGATTCGCCAAAACCTGGCGCTGGCAACCCTCTTACCTTCACTAATCCCGTCTACCACATACAAAATAGGACGGATGAACCATTCCAAAGGGAGGATAACGGTAACATTCAAAGACAGCCTCCGAAACGTAGCGTCTCTACTACATCCAGTTCTTCTGTCGAAGAAGATGACACCACGGACAACGTAGAAACCAACTCTGACGGCAAAAACAAAGCGTACCGCGAGAGGTACGCTCACTCCAAGCAGAGACGCACCGCCCGGAACTCGGACAAGCAGACCAGCACAGCTTACCAAGACTTCCTGAGGCACTCCAAGTCAAATGCAGAACCGCAAGCCCACAGAAGGCTGGTAGGAAAATCAAGGAGCAACGGTTCCGAACTATCGAATGCAGACAACAAAATGGACGTTGAACCCGTCCCGCCGTTACGACGCACCGCAAACTCGCGTCTACCGCGAACCAATCCGCTATCATCCTACAACCAATCAAACCTGATTGCGAATAAAAACAACGTAACGCATTTCGGACAGAATGCTTCCGAATCCGGTTACCCTAATTACGCCCGGAACGATTCGAGATATGTGGAAACCCAACGCCCGGATTCGAATGTGGAAGAGACCAATAAAGAGATGTACCGCCTGCAGATATCCCGCAGCCAGAAGGCGCTCTACGACCGGAATAACCTGGACCACTTCAGCAACTCCAACCTGCCCAAGGTGCTGGAGAAGTACGATGGGACGGGCAGCAGCGTCAGGAGCGAGCTTCAGGCCGACGGAGCCAAGAGTAATTTCAAGAACAACGTGGACTATGCGGCGTTGCGGGTGACGGAGAATGGCTACCCCCTCGAGAGAAACTTCTCTTCCAAAACTAACCTTTCCAGTACAAGGTTAGTCTTTTTTCCACCATTTTTTAATCAGTACCTGAAGCGGAGGGCTGATCACCTTTCCTTCATGTGTAAACGATCAAGATAACACTGCGTTTATATGACGCAGTGCCCTATGCACCATTGGGGTGCGGATAAGGGTTTTATTATTATTATTTATTATATGTAAAACATATATTACAAGAACGTATTCATATGTCCTTCCCGTACCCGATATTGTTTACGTTTGACGTATTTATGCGTCCCGCCCGGTTAACAGGTTAAGGAGGATAATAGGAAGTATTATGGTGGGGACTGCCCGGAGTTATTTGGTCGTAACGTAACATGTTACGCTCGTAACATGGATGCTCGCCGCGAATGTTACGTTACGACCAAATGCGGAGGTCAGCCCCCACCTTTAGAAGGTGTGTATGTGCTTATAATGTGAGTTACTATTGCTACTCACCCCTCGGATATATATCTTGCTGTGTTGTCCCTTGTACCGTGGACTGATGGGCCACTTGGCGGTGTTGCAGGGTGAACGAAGAGACCCGGGAGGAAGTAGCGGAGCTGGCCGTGCGTCGGCTCAGCCTGGAGGGCGGCGGGGAGTCCTCGAGCGAGCAGGAGGACGGCAGCTACCACACGGCCGGCAGGCGCCGGGTGCCCAAGAACCACCGCACCATACACCAAGTAAGGACTAATCCTGCAATCAGTCCATCATTGCCATTTCAGAATTGTCTGCCGTGCTAGTCGGGGTTGTGGAGATATCTGTGTACCGTTGGAATTGGATCTAGCTGACCAACCGAACTTTCTTCTTCTTCTTTCTGTGCCACTTGTAACAAAGATCGGCGATCATCATGGCTATCTTCAATTGTGATACTGCAGCTCGGAACAGAGATTTGGTGCTTCTGCCAAACCATTGTCGTAGGTTTTTCAGCCATGATGTCCTTCGGCGTCCTTGAGTTCTTCGCCCCTCAATCTTTCCTTGTATGATTAGGTGGAGAAGACGATATTTTTCATTTGACAGACATTGGCCAAAGTCAAACCATCCATTTGTAGTTCCTGGCGAATGGACTCGTTGGTGCGTCTAGACACTAGACACATGCATCTTTCAGAAGCTCAAAAGCATCAAGTGGCCAACGGTGTTTGTTTTCCTGTTTGCAGTACGAGCGTGAAATAGAGCGCCTCAAGTCGTCGGTGGACATGCTCCGCCAGAAGCTGGAGTCTGTGGAGCTGGTGGAGGAGCCCAGCGGCCGCGGCACCGACCTGGCCGACTCCAAGATGAAGGGAATCATATCCAGGTGAGGAGGATTTCATATTCATGAAAAAATTCAGAGAAAAATAACAATAACAAAATGTCATTACCATTATTGATGTAGCAGTAGTAAAAAAGATGATACATTCCATCAAAATATCAGAATCAAAAATTAAAAATTTCATCAATTGATTCGGCAGTCACTTTGTGGTAAAATATTTCCATTTTTAATTTAAGTTTTACTTGGTAAATAGATCTATTTATACTACTATTTTTAGTGGTTTATAAATGATGGTACCTACCAAGTAAAACTTAAATAAAAAATAAATAAAAAACTATCAGACTGCCAACCTACTCGAAATTACTGTCATATTACTTGTAGAGGTCCTCACCAAAATGTTACATTTCATTTTGTCGCAACTAAAATTTCGACAGAATACTGTAAACAAAACAGATTTGCATTTAAAAGATTTTTGTGTGAAATATTGGAAATGTAACTTTTTGGTGGGGACCTCCACACTTATACTATCACGAGTCTGAATCAACATCATCATGAGTGGCAAAAATACAACAATGTCAACGTTACCTGTTATTCCAGACTGCTGGGAGTAGAAGAGGAGCTGCGCCACGAGCAGCGCGCCATGGCGGCCGCCCTCAACCGCAAGCAGCGGGTCATCGAGCGCCAGGGCCAGAGGCTGGCCGCCCTCGGCGCCGCAAACGCCAGGCTGCTCTCCGCGCTGCACCACCTGCAGCCCGACATCGCCACCCCGCCGCTCCTCGCCACGGGCTACAGCATCATCGGCCACAGCGAGACGCTGCTCAACAACCTGCAGGCGGACCTGCGACCGCTCTACGATAATCCCGTCACGCAGCGGTCACAGGAACCCAAGATACCGCCTTACCGCGAACCACCTGCCGCTAACTATGGGACCTATCAGATAGCTGCAGAATCAAAAGATCCGGTCAAAATCGAAGATAAGAACAAACCGGAGCTCGGAGATCGCTTTAATAGTTACCAAAAGGTTGATGATAGCCCGCCACGACAGGGCATTGAAAAATCCCCGAGCCGACAGTTCTACCGTGACGAACCCATCAAACACCATCCTGTGTATAACACAGACAAAGTCTCCGATCAGATCTTCAACGAAAAAACGTCTCCGCAACACCAGATATTCGCCAGCGACAAATCGCACCAGTTCTACCACGACAAAAATGACAACGTCCACTTGAACAATCTCCGCAACATCGAACGCTCCTCTTCCAACCGGCAGCTATATTTGATAAGAGACGACTCCTCAGATACGCGCCAGCAGATCAACACTACCAATGCGCAGAGCGACGACTATCGCTACTCTCAGAACGACATCAATCGCAACAGCGATCCGCTGAGCTCGCGGAGCTACAGGGGGCCCGGCATCGAGATGACGCAGCAGTTCATCCAGGCGGAGCGGCCGCTCGTGCCGGCGGAGGGCCACCAGGCCGTGGTGGCCACGCAGCCCGCGGTGTACTACGCCAACCCATAACATTGTCCAGGGGTCGAGGCGGAGGCCTTGACCGTCGATTATAATGAGTTGCTTATATGACCTGACTACAAGAGTCCCCGATATGGTCATTGAATACAAATTGCCTGTTTGTGACCATTGTTAGATCACACAGAAGCTAATGCTATTGAAATTTGTTGATATGGCAATTCACTACCAAAATTTGCCAATATCGCTCACTCCTTTCAAGAACGTCATAAATAAAAAAACTAAATTTTTCAGGAGAATGTTTTTAAAATTTAAAAATATAATACAATGTATTAAAAATAAATATCAAGCCACTTATTGAACTTTTTACTGTGCAGCAGATCTTTTTAGGTAAAACCTGAAGGTTTTTTCTCCATTTGAAAAATATTTTGTATATTTAAAAAAATTATTAAACAATACATTTTCTTCAAAATATGCAAAAACAATACTTTCTGCCCTGTAGCGGGTAAATATTAAGTTAAAAATATGCCGCTTTTGCTGGGTTATAGTACATTTTCTGGGCATTCCGAAAACATGAACAACTGAAATTTGACATTTTTTTATTATTTAATACGTTCTTGAAAGGAGTGAGCGATATGGCCATTGAATACAGATTGTCAACGTGGCCATTTGGTGCCAAAATTTGTAGATGTCACGATTTGATACAAATTGCCCACGTGGCCTTTTATCATCAAAATTTGTTGATTTACCCATTAAATACAAATTGCTTATGTGGTCATACACTACAAAAAGCTGCAGATGTGGCCACTGACCATTAACGGCATTTAAAATAAAAACCATTCTAAAAAGTCTACAATTTTTTTCATTTTAAGTCTCAGTTACAATCAGATGACTGATCCATAATGTTTGGAGAACTCATTATAACACTCAAATAATAAAAAAATGTACATATTTTTATGTAAATTTTAAATTCTGTTTGAAAGTCCCTTCATCATATTGAATCATCACAGTAGAATAATGCATTCACGGACTTATCACCTAAAAAGATTATCAATTTCTGACATATTTTTAAATAAATTAAAACGGTGCAACTTAAAAAAAAATTGATTCTAGTTTACAAAAATCCATTTTATCACATTGAATCATTTGACTGTCCAATGTTTTTTTTTTAAATTTTGGACATATTATTTCGTCTTTCTTTACTAGAATTACAGATATCAAAAGGGCCTCCAAATGTTTAGCAAATATACAAAATGTCCGTGGTTGCTATAAGTAATATTTTTATAAAAATTTACAGATTTAATAAATATACATACATAAGAAATATTTCGAATAAGTCCACTTTAATTTTTTTGTTCAATGAATTTTTCTAGACGATTGATTCATAAATTTAGACTTTCATCTTGTGACCATAACAAAAAAGGCACATCTTATTTATTTTATGTATTTATTTTCAAATTAAAAAGCTAAAATTATAAATTTAAAATTACCGTTAAAAAGATAATAAAGAAAAAAACAGTATTAAAAATATTATAGTTTTAGATATTATACTTAGAAAATATGACCTCATTTATTAAAAGTTTAAAAATTGTCACAGAAAAAAATTGTGTCGGAAAAAATGCATTTGCCATTTTTTTTTCTCAAATCAAAAAGCGATTGCTATTTTAAATAATTTTATTTTAAAGATTTTTTTTTGTTGAGATTTATTTTATTGATTGATTATGTATTTAATATTCACAAATTTGACAGTGGTAATGTATGTCCGTCTCCATAGTGTAATGGTCAGCACGCTCGGCTACCGTTCTGGAGGTCCCGGGTTCGATTCCCAGGGGGGGTAAAGTAAATATGAGTGATTTTTTCACTGTAATATTTATTCAATATTACCCTGGACTGGTACCTGAAGCGGAGGGCTGATCACCTTTCCTTCATGTGTAAACGATCAAGATAACACTGCGTTTATATGACGCAGTGCCCTATGCACCATTGGGGTGCGGATAAGGGTTTTATTATATATATATTTTAATGTATGTTAATTTTTATTTTGACAGAAAATTTAAAGAACTCGATTAAGTGAAATTTGTTAATTAAAAAATTACCATAATATTAAAAATACAAAATTATAATCCCTAATACATTGTTGTCGGGCAGTTTTTTCATCAACCCCTACCCTAATTAGTATACTAATTAGGGTCATATACTAATCACATGTAACCGCTAACCCAATTCCCATCTGTACAATGTTTTTGGGGCCTTGCGCCCTATCAAAAGTAAGCAAATAGAACGCTTATAAGCGTCTCCCGCTCTCTACCAACAGTATGTAAAAGACGCTTTTAAGTGTTTCCCGCAAACAATATGTTAATGAGAAATTCAATAATTAAAAGCAAAATTACGATAAAAAAGTAATTTTTTAATAAAAAATTGTATTTTTTTTCAATTTTGTTATTTTTTTATCAATTACATGTCATCATGTTGATTATTTTACGGATTATCTAATATAAAGTATGGTACATTTTCTTAATGTTATGGTTTATTCAATTTTGAACTAACAGACTTTTATAACATATATTTGATTTGCAAAATGCATATATGTAAGTGCTTAAAATATATATATTTATACCAAAGAGTCGAAAATCGTGTCACCAGTTATTATTTTTTAAATGTAAAATTAATAGTATATAAGAAATTAAAATATAAAAAATTGTATTATTTTCTTTATATTTTTTGCCATTTTATAAAAAATTAACGTTTGTAGAATTAATTTGACTTGTATTTACTATCTTAAGTTTTCAAAATATGATTCTTTATAAAAACGTCTGCGAGAATTTGATTTGGTATATTTTTCATTTTGATAATGTAGTGACATCTGTTGTAGATATTTTGTACTACGTTAAGCTAATATCCAAACCACTTAGTTATATTACAATTTTGTATAATTTTTCATGGAGAATATCAGTAAACGTACAAATAATAGAATACGGGGATCTGAGAATGTTCACTTGTTACGAAACATTTGAATATTATTTTTCAAGTAGCGAAATAACATGAAACCAAATTTATGCGTTATCTGTAATTAAATATTATTATTAAATTAATAAATAATTAATGTTAAAAAAAAAAATATTTTTATTATAATGTGTAATTATAATGTTTTGTGTATTTTTTGTTGTTTTATTTGTATTCTGGTGTACATTTTTTGTTTTATTGTATTAAAACTCAAATATATCAATTTAAAAATAAATATTTGTAATAAAATCAACAGTGTTTTATTAATATGTGTTATCAATTTTGACCTTTATTTTATAATGAAAGATTCCAACCGCATTTCCAGATCTGATACAGAAATATCTAGGCTTCCTGACAGACCTTCTCTTGCAAAGCAATTTTTTTATAGTCACAAAAAACGCGCTTAGAGTGTCAGAAATGAAGACTCTAAGAGAAACATCAGGCAAGAGTCTTCGAAATAGAATCGAACGAAATGCCAGAATTAGGGAAATATGCGAGATGGAAGATGTCGTTAGGTGGGGAAGGCAACGAAGAAGACAATGGTATGCGCATGTGAGGAGAATGGAACCATCCAGAATTCCCCACATCGTACTGCACGGCCAACCCTAAGACAGACCATCAAAGAGATGGATTGATAGCTGGAAATCGGCATCGCAGGAGACTAATCCCTTTTATAAACAGGCCACAAGGCCTACACCAAGAAGAACTAAGAAGTGAAAATTATAAGAAAGGTGAAACAAAATTGTATACCGTATGGGGCATGGTATGGGTATACTTGAACTTTGATGTGTTACTTGAGCCCAGTACAAAAAAGAGATTTAAATCTGTATTTGGTCTACAATAAAGAATGTATCGTGACAATAAGTGTCACCTGTCATGGAAACAATGAATCATGTCGATACGTTCATTACTGTGTAGACCAAATACAGATCAATTTTTGTTTTGTACTGGGCTCAAGTAACACATCAAAGTTCAAGTAGCCCCGTTCTACGGTGTACTGATTTTGCTGTGGATTTACTTTTATTATCTTTCAATGTTAATATTGTTTAATATATCAGACACTCGATTATTCACCCTTCGGATGAGCTGTCAATTTTTAAAGTGTCTCAACTTACGCTTAAAAGGAATAAGCTAAACAAATACTTGACAAATTTCTTAACTGATGGCGCAACAATCCGTCATATAGTTACTTCACAAAATCTCGACTTGGAACCTCGGAGATGAAGACTCTCCGATCCATAACCGGAAACACATTGCGAGACCGAGTAAGAAATACCGACATCCGGAGCATGTTTAAGACGGAGGATATCGTGAGGTGGGGACGACAACGAAGGCGATACTGGAATGATCATTTAAACAGAATGTCAGATGACAGACTTCCACGTATCGCCCTTCAAGGAATCCCTGAAGGACGCAGACCCCCAGGCAGACCTCCAAAAAGGTGGAAAGACAGCTGGGATTCAACATCCCAAGAGCTACAAGCGGAGGCATAAACAGATCCTTAGGATCTACAAAAAGAAGAAGAAGAAGACAAATGTATCGAAAACCTTTCCGGTATGCGGAAGCATCCAGTCGCAACAATATAATACTCAAGTGGTAAAAACAAATGCATTTTTGACATCTCAATATGGATGAAGAAGAATATAGAAGTCTAAGTATTTACAGGACTTTTAACACACATGGAACATTCGCCAATTCTACCTATGATTTTACTAAATGCGTGCTACTTAAATATTTACAACTCCTAGATTGACCAATCTTGTGACATAGTACATGTGAGTTCACAACAGCCATCTATGTTGGATTAAGGAAAGCAAACGCTTAATAAACACTAAGCCCAGACTCTTTTATTTGTATGAACCCCAGATTCATGTACTGAGAAACGCCTGAAAACATGATTTTCAATTTTTTATGTGGCTTATAATTTGACCAGTACTTTATTTATAACATTTTGAGTGTGTTCTCAAACACACATCGCTCACTCCTTTCAAGAACGTCATAAATCAAAAATTGTCAATTTTCAGTTGTGCATGTTTTCGGAATGCCCAGAAAATGTACTATATCCCAGCAAAAACGGCATATTTTTAAATTAATATTTACCCGCCACAGGGCAGAAAGTGTTGTTTTGGCATTTTGAAGAAAAGGTATCGTTTAATTATTTTTTTAAATATACTAAATATTTTTCAAACGGAGAAAAAAACCTTCAAGTTTTACCTGATTAGATCTGTTACACAGTAAAAAGTTCAGTAAGTGGCTTGATATTTATTTTCAATACATGGTATTGTATTTTAAAACTTTAAAAACGTTCCCCTGAAAAATCAAGTTTTTTGATTTATGACGTTCTTGAAAGGAGTGAGCGACATGTGTAAAGTGATTTTACTTTAACAGGTCATAAGCCATACCCAGGACTTCCATATTCTTCTCCGTCCATGTTGAGATGATAAAATTGTAAAAATAACTACTTAGTACAGATAATCCAGATTTGTGAACAAGTATGTCCAGATTCTTAATATAATTTTATATTTACTATCATCACTGGGAACCATATCCCAAATAGTTAAACGCCACTTCACTATGATACCGACCACATTCGACCATAGATTAAAATATTTTTTTAAAGGACATATTGGGATAACAAAAGACACAACTGATTGGCGACGTTTTTCTTTAATATGTAAATACATATATTTTATTTATCATTAGTATTTGCATACCATAATCCACATAAAAAAGAGACTAAAATTAAATATGCTAATCGTTTTATATAAATTTTTAAACGATAAATTACCCAAATATTTCAAGGATAAAATAATGTTGTAACAAAAATTTTCATGAACATATTACTAGAAATAAGGATAAAATAAGACTGCCATTGTTGAAAAAAACCGAGTCACAAAATTGTTTAATGTATAAGGGTTTGAAAACGTATGATGAGATGGCCTGAATGTGTGAAGAATGAAAAGAGTCTGAAAGAATTTAAAAATAAATGTTTTGTTTACTGTATGAAGATGTAAATATAAACATATGATATGTGTAAATGTGTATATGTGTAAATTATGTGTAAATAATAGTTTATATTAGTGAAATATAAGCTAATTAAATAAATAAATTAAAAAATATGTATACGCTTGAAGTAGCATCTTACGAAAATAGCGCTGTATAAATTATCCAAAATTATTATTATTGTTATTATGAAAAACATAACCTCAAAAACCAAACGTCAAAAGTCCCGCCTCGCGTTTTCCCGCGCGTTTGTCTATCGCCTCCGCCTCGAGCGGGAACGAGCGCGACCGCGACGGCGCTATGCTCCGTCCCGCTCCCTCCCATCCACTCCGTCCGGCGGGACATAGCGGCAACAGGGCGCGGTTCGACGACCCCGGCGATGTACAATACATACATGTATTGCACGCACACCGACACGAGCAGACAGCTGGCTGACGCACATAGTCAATGATAGAGGTTGCGCGTGTGCGCGTGTGATGTAAGAATTGTCATGACTCGATGGTAACGCGTCAAAACCAAATTACGCATCGCGTTTTTTTTAATCGTAATTGATGAAATGTAAAAATAAATACTGCGATTTTCCAAAAATATATATTTTTTTCATTTATTTGCTTATTGGATGATTTTATATAGCTCCGTTTTCGTGGGAAATCACCTGAAGGGCGCTTTACGCTATAAAGCAATATTAATATTTATTTTAACTCTTTTACGTACCCAATGATGCATAGGGCACTGCATCATATGATATGACGCATCGTTATCTTGATCTTTGAGACACGAAGGAAAGCCCTGCTCTTCAGGTACTAATCCAGGTTAAATATTGCATTGCCATAGACATGAAATAGGGCTGCCAATAATTTAGCAATGTTACCAATATTAAAATAAGTCCAACGTTTCTGTGACGTCAATCATTACCAACTTACGAAAACAACGTATTTACGAAGGCGAATTTTCCACAAGAAAATTATTAATGTAAATATTGATTATATCGGCTGTTATAAACACGAAACGAGTCTAATACAATCCTACATATGTTGAATATGTTAAATTAGATATTCCTCCCGTCTGATAATGAATCCATTGATGAATTATATTATTGCGAGTAAGGCCTTAATATATGGAACAGGTATATGGAACATTCCGTATATTTGGAAAGTATGTTTTCTGGAGATGGAAAGGTTGACAAACATATACGAATGCTTGGAACAAAGTGATTGATGCACTGAAATCAGTTAAAGCAAATAAAACCCTGAAAGTAAACTGACAGTACTTAGCGGAATCCTGATTCCAACCCTAGAGTATGGAAAAGATTCATAGAGTTGGCAAAAGGAGGATGGAAGTAGACTGAAAGTAGTCGAAATGCGATTCCTTAGACGAATATGCGGCAAAACGGTGTATGATAGATGTTCGAATGGTGATATCGCTCACTCCTTTCAACAACGTCGTATATCAAAAATCGTTATAATCATGTTTTCGGAATGTCCAAAAATGTACTATATCCCAGCAAAAGAGGCATATTTTTAACTTAATATTTGCCCGCTACAGGGCAGAATGTGTTGTTTTTGCATTTTGAAGAAAAAGTATTGTTTAATTATTTTTTTAAAAATACTAAATATTTTTCAAATGGAGAAAAAACATTAAGGTTAACATCAAAAGATCTGTTGCACAGTAAAAAAGTGGCTTGATAATTATTTTAATACATTTTATTATATTCCTTATTTTTAAAAAATCTCTTAAAAATCAAGTTTTTTTATTTATGATATTGTTGAAAGGAGTGAGCGAATTGTCACAATCTTGATTTTTATGTGTTTTTAACAATAAAATACAACTTAGTAGACTCAAAAAATCTGTGTTTGAATTAAAAATTAATACATAAACGATTAATAATAATGTTACCTGGATGTAGAGACAATTAAGTTGAAAATTAATGAATACCGAATATCCTGAATATTTCAGTGATTGAAAAAAAACGTTGAATTATATCTATTGAATAAAACTCATCCGTCGCAAAAGTCAAGACAATACTACTTTCTTTCACGAAACTTTCAGCGATTTTTCGTAACTTTTTTCAGCGAAAATGTCTAATCTTTCGCGGGTCGTCGTGCGGTACGCACTTTAATATAAATATATACATTTTATCTTTGTCGAATTTCAGCGAGAGGGTGAAGACCTTCGGAGGATGTTGCCCTGTGCGTAAATTGCGCACAGTTCTTGTCGAATTTCGTGAAAAACCTCCATCCCATAGGCTTATGGCTTGGGATGGGGGGAAAGGCCAGTCGTTATACCATGAAGTCTCCCCATCTGGAGTATTCTCCCAGTTTAACTTCTCATTTGTACTGTAATATTGATATTTCTGATCGTTTCAGTGTTCAAATATGTAATATTTTCATTGAATAATTATATTAGATGTACTGGGCCAAGCGTTGCTGAGGATCTAACTAACTAACCATCACGCCGCTTCCCCGCAGGGGTAGGCAGAGAGATTAGAACCCCACACCACTCTGTCTTTGCAAAGATTATTCGCTTCTTCCACGTTCATGCATCTCCTCATACATGAATCAAGGAAAAACTTATTATTTCAATACAAAAACGATGTTAAAGCAAAAAATTGTAACCCGTGAACTAATAATTTATATACAATAAAGAAAAAAGCTATATAAAATGTATACTTACACACAGGCCATCCCTTTGTGTGATTTTCTTTTGAACTACATTATGTATTTTAATTTTTTATGTTTATTTTTTTGTACTCGTATTTACTTATATTAATATAAAAAAAAACTAACTAACCATCACGCAGCTTCAACGCAGGGGTAGACAGAGAGAATAGAGCGCCACACCACTCTGTCCTTGCAAACATTCTTCGCCTCTTCCACGTTCATGCATCTCCTCATACATACCCGCCGATTGTTACAACTCCTAACCTGACCACTTTCAAGTATTTGGCATACCTGATCGTGCCATGTTTTTCTCGGTCTTCCTCTGCTTCTTTTCCCGCTAACATTCGCCTCATAAATTTGTTTTACCGTTCTTTCCTCACTCATTATATTAATATTGTTTAAGGATTTTCAAAAAAAAAGAAAAAAAGAAGCTAGGTCATCGAGTTCCTCTTTTATTCCTGGGTCACAACGCCTTGTGGTGGCATTGACCGTCAAGCCGTTGGACAAATCGATATATTTCGAAAGGTGTAACACCCCATTCCATGTACTAAATACAATACTATGGGATTATGCCAATCGTCATTCTGAATCAAAACTATCCTAAGCCACATCAAATTTCAAACATCAAAACACTCTCCTTTTCATCCACTGTTCACTTTGTGTAATACCACTTTTATAAACACTTATCAGTGACTACCGGTTTCGGAAAATCACTCCATCATCTGGTCATTAAAATAAAATTATTACGATTTGACATTTGTAGTAAATCGATTTATAAAAGTGATATTACACAAAGTGCACAATGGATGATAAAATGGCCTCACTTCAACCAGCGAATAAATCTTCAATCTTTCACGCTACTTTATAATATTCTTTTTTTTACCTAACGTCCAAGTGACTCTGAAATCTAGCTACGGCTTATGCAACACCGCTTATCATGACCCCACTCAGGCTTCAACTTTATAAGTTTCATAGCCTATGCCTACTCGTGAGTGGATTTACTCTTTATGTTTAAAGTTACTATATGTAATTTCATGTAATTCATGAGTGAAAATTCTGGGCAAAAACACTCGCGTTGTTTATTAATTTTGCACGAATTGCCTATTGTACCCTTAAGGAGGGTATTCGATAGCCCGCAACTTTATATACCTTCTTTTTCTTACTATATTACGATATGTAATTTCCAGTAATTCATGAGTGAAAATTCTAGGCAAAAACACTCGCATTTATAATATTCTCACAAACCAAATGCACCTAAATATCAATCAATCAAACCCTTATCCGCACCCCAATGGTGCATAGGGCACTGTGTCTTATAAACGCAGTGTTATCATGATCGTTTTACACATGAAGGAAAGGTGATCAGCCCTCCGCTTCAGGTACCAGTCCATGGTAATATTGAATAAATATTACAGTGAAAAAATCACTTATATTTATTTTACCCCCCTTGGGAATCGAACCCGGGACCTCCAGAACGGTAGCCGAGCGTGCTGACCATTACACTACGGAGGCGACTAAATATCTGGCTGAAAACTTTATATACCTCTCAAATGTGGTGAGAAAAAAATACTTAGAAACATTTTTATAAATGTATATATATGTATGTATGTATATTTATAAATATATTTTTAAACTTAACACCTAGAAAAAAAATCCTTTAACCACCCTTATTAATAATTCCTCTCCTTTCCTTCTCCTTCCTGCTAAATCTATTATTTTTATATAATACCCTTTTTTGTTTAATCTCTGAATGTTTTTTTAATAGTTTTATAACATAAATGTGGAATTGTTTAATTGTTTTTTTTTTAACGTAACTATTTTTTGTTAATGTAATGTAATGTTTACTATTGTTAATGTAACTATTGTTTATTATATCATTTTTTATATGTAAGCTGTACAATTCCCGAATAAATAAAACAAATAAAATTAAATTAAATTAATTACCTGGCCTTCGTGATATTAACGATCAAGATAACACAGGGTCGATTCACATTGTTTTTTGGCAGTGAACTTCTCAAAACGATGATGGCTAGAAGTGATAATGGATTTAGGTCATATTGATAAAAGAAAAATGTTAGATAAAATATTATATTATTTTGAGTTAATCACGTGAATTTTTAAATTACACTTGATTTTTTTTAGTGTTGAAATATTCACAACATTTTAAGTGTGTCCAAATACTTGTTCACAAATCTGGATTATTTCCAATTACAGGAATAATTTTTCTTATTATTTTTTGACATCTCATCAAAGATGAAGAAGAATATGGAAGTCTGGGCATTTACGGGGCTGACGACCGTCATAGGCTGGTTTCTGTGATCACTTTACACATGTGTGACATTCATCAATTCTACCCATTATTGACAACCACACTACTCACATTCTTGGTAAGTTCTATATATCGCTCGCTCCTTTCAAGAAGGTCATAAATCAAAATACTTGATTTTTCAGGAGAGCGTTTTTAATGTTAAATATTATAATACAATATATTAAATATAAATATGAAGCCATTTTTTGAACTTTTTACTGTGCAACAGATCTTTTTAAGTAAAAGCTGAAGGTTTTTTCTCCATTTGAAAAATATTTAGTATATTTGAAAAAACAATTAAACAATACCTTTTCTTCAAAATGCAAAAACAACACTTTCTGCCCTGTAGCGGGTAAATATTAAGTTAAAAATATGCCGCTTTGGCTGGGATATATTACATTTTCTGGGCATTCCGAAAACATGTACAACTGAAAATTGTAGAATTTTTTTTATTTATGACGTTCTTGAAAGGAGTGAGCGATATATGAATCAATTTTCATCTCACCAATAAGTTCTAACAATGTTTCAAATTGACGGTCGTCAGCCCCGTAAATGCCCAGACTTCCATATTCTTCTTATAATAATATTGAAATCTTTAGTTTTTGACATTAAATTGTACAAAATACAAGATGTACAAACAAGTGTAGAAGTGGTCAGGTCAGGAGTCGGAATAATCGGCGGGTATGTATGAGGAGATGCGCGAATGTGGAAAATCCGAAGATTGTTTGTAAAGTCAGATTGTTGTGGCGTTCTATCCTCTTTGCCCACCCTCGGTTTTAAAGAAAATTTATTAGAGATTTATCGTATTTTGAGGGAGGGTCCATATTATGGAATATAGTAATTAAATGATCGTTATTATTTTTTTCTCCGCCTCCGTAGTGTAATGGTCAGCACGCTCGGCTACCATTCTGGAGGTCCCGGGTTCGATTTCCAGGGAGAGTTAAATAAATATAAGTGATTTTTTCACTTGAATAATTATTTAATATTACCCTGGACTGGTACCTGAAGCGGAGGGTTGATCCGATCACATTTCCGTCATGCGTTGGCGATTTACCGTCCGGCAGTCCGGTTTTTAAAAATAAAAGCGACTACGACTACAATGTGTTCACGCACCCATCAAGAGCTCCGATCCGATGGACAAAGACGGACAAAAGCACAAGCAAATCCAAGCCAATCATCCGTTTTATCATGCTAATATAGCTAAAATATTATAAATAGGTTACGCTTTCCCGAAAGGGTTGAGTATAAACTCTGCCTACTCATGTATAAATCAATACACAATATGACTCCAGAGTATCTTAAGGAGCTGTGTATTCCAGATGAATTGGTTGATAGACGTCTCACGCTTCGATCGGCTACAACAGCTGCCATGGGCAAAGTGATCTTACCAGCTCGCAACCAACGCACTTAATTTGGCGAGCGTGCCTTTGCTGTTGCAGGACCGACGGCGTGGAATGCTCTTCCACCAATGGTTAGAAATAGTGAGAGTGAGATGATCTTTCGAAAAATACTAAAAACAAATTTGTTTGCTAAATCATTTCCACCATAATATTTTCCCCAATTCATTCACAGTGATGCGAACTTGAGGTATTATTTTACGAAAATGGCGCTATATAAGTTATCCAAATTTATTATTTTTAATAGATTTATATTATCCACTGACACTTCGTGATGGAATTGCATTTTTAATATATTATTAGATTAAAACCAATATTTTTAGCTTTTCCACTTTATTTTTATTTGACCAGCGACCGGGTTTTGTCGTTACCGACGAAACCCGGTCCAGTCTGATGATGTCGGTAACGACGAAACCCAGTCGCTGGTCAAATAAAAATAAAGTGGAAAAGCTAAAAATATTGGTTTTAATCTAATAATATATTTTATTATTTTTATTATTAACCGGACTGCCGGACGGTAAAATTCCGTGTAGTGTACAAACGCCCTTAGTATGAACATATTATTCCTTAGGCCCTTCATTATGTTAACACCAACACCTACATGAGAGATGTGGTGTGTGTGTGTGTGTCGTATGGAGGGCTGTTACCCTCCGCCGTCGCATATAACCCACTGGCAATGAATCCTGAGGGGTCAATAACCTACCCTCACTATCCAACACTCACAGGCAGGGGTGCCTTACGCAGTAAGGGAATTCCGAACGACCAAACATCCCTTTCCTTGCCAGCCGATTTACGTACTTCCATTTTTATTATTTATTTTCTCTCTATCGTATAGGGTAGGTGTAAATATGTATATATATATATATATATATATATATATATATATATATATATATATATATATATATATATATATATATATATATATATATATATATATATATATATATATATAGTCCGTCTGAGTAGTGTAATGGTTAGCATATTGGCTACCACATTGAAGGTCCCGAGTTCTATTCATAAAATGAACGTGTTTCTTCATATTATTTTTTGACATCTCATCAAAGATGAAGAAGAATATGGAAGTCTGTCATAGGCTGGTTAAGTGATCACTTTACACACGTGTAACATTCACCAATTCTACCCTTTATTGACAACCACACTTCTCAAATTCTCGGAAGTTCTATATATATATGTATGAATTAATTTAGAAACGTTGTTCTTGAATCACTAGAACTTCAGTTCAGTTCTAGTGTTTTTTCACTTTAGTATTTATATATACCATATATATCAACCCTTGGCTGGTATGTGTAGCGCACCTGACTGATCAACTGCCGCAATATAATTAACGATCAACTTAACATTGCATCAATTGGCATAGTATAATTAACGATCTACATAACTATGCACCATTGGGTGCGGATAAGTATCAAAAGAATATAACTATGTTATAGATCTCTCCATACAGACGAAGGATCTATTATTTTTTTTATCTTAATTATACTATTAGTTTTTTTTAAATGTTTCAAATTAGTCCGAATTTTATTTCACCTTATTTAGGTTTTCACTTCACTGCATTTTAAAGAGAAAGAAATTTTACTGTCCGGCATTTCAGTTAGCGTGATAAAACGGACGGCTTGGATTGGCTTGTGCTTTTGTCCATCTTTATTAGGATCCGTGCTCTTAACCGGTGCGTGAACACGTTTCGCGTAAATTCGATCACGCTAAACTGTCGTATTCGCTTTTATTTTTAAAAACCGGACTGTCGGACGGCAAAATTCCGCGCAGTGCACAAGCTGGCTAACTAGTGAGTGTTTATTTACAACTTTTTCATACAACAATAATATGACGGATTACATCATGATTTTGTAAATTGTGTAACAAAATTACGTTGCATATGGTACAACGCATATTCCAGACTTTTATTTTTTATTATATTGTCAAACTAACCTCTGTTCCAACTCCTAAAATATCTCAAATTATTTTTATTATAATTTGAAAGACAGAAGAAAGAAGGTAAAGCAATCACAAAGGAAATATTTTCAAAAGCGGACATGAAGTCAAATTGAATTTATCATTTATTATGGGTAAGTCTTTATTTTTTTTTTATTTTTTTTTTCATTTTTTTAATTGGATAACCAACAGAACATTTAACAAAAATATAAAAAATAAAAAAATAACATTACATTTAGAGGTTTTCACTTAAGTAATTTAAAAATAAAAATTAACTGTCATGTATATAAAAGTATAACTATAGAATAAACTTACATTACATGTTTTTATAAAATAATAGTAATTTTTTTATCAACTAGTCAAATAGACATCAACAATATTTGTCTTAAACGTATTAAAAGAAACATTATGGATGTCTATTTCATTAAGCATTACATTGCACATATCTCAGGCTTGATTTAAAAATGAATTTTGGTAGGACTTGTGTGCATTTTTGGGATTTTAAAAAATCTTTTGTTTCTGGTCTGTGCTCCCGGGAGTCTAAAATTGATGAGCGATAGAAGCTCTGGGCAATCTACATAATTATTAAAAAAAACCCTCATTCGCACCCCAATGGTGCATAGGGCACTGCGTAATACAAACGCAGTGTTATCTTGATCGTTTACACGTGAAGGAAAGGTGATCAGCCCTCCGCTTCAGGTACCAGTCCAGGGTAGTATTGAATAAATAGTACAGTGAAAAAAATCACATATTTATTTCCCCCCCTGGGAATCGAACCCGGGACCTCCAGAACGGTAGCCGAGCGTGCTGACCATTACACTACGCAGGCGGACAGATGATTTTAGGTGATCATGAATTCTAGCTAGAAAATTTGTTACGTTTTGGTGCGATTTAATGATTTCATATTGGTTTAACACAGGATTGGTCACGTTTTGTGGCAACTTTAACTAAGATTTCAATAGAATACAGTAAACAGAACAGATTTGCATTTAAAGGATATTTTGTGCAATATTGGCTATGAAAATATGTGATTCAAATTACCTCCGCTGAACACAGGTGATATTCTTTCCAAATGTCTCTTTCAAGTTCACTTTTTTTAAATAACTTTTATCATACTTATTTTCACGACTTCACTCACTTACACTTCACGACAAACTGGCAAAAATAAATTTTATTATTAATAAAATTGAATTAAAAATTGTGAAATAAAATTACGCCATAATTAGAAATTCACACCAAATGAGTCAACGCTGAAATTTCAGATCAACATTTTGAAAAGGTAAACGATTTTTTTTATATATTTTTAAGAATTTCATTCGGATAAAGAAGAATATGGTTTTCTGGGCGTTTATAGGGCTTACTACATATCATTGGCTGGTTTGAGAGATTACTTTATACACGCATGACTTCTACAAAACTATTTATTATTTGGCATTGAATTTGTAGAACTCAATATATTTTATATTTTAAATATTAAAACATAACACTTATTTTAACGGTCCAATAAGTTTTTTTATTGTATATTTAAAAGCATATTTTATTTTTTTGATATTTGTTTTATAGTAGTATCTATGGTTGATCTAAGTAAACTTTAATCTATGTATTTAATCTATGTTGAGATGTCAAAATATAAAAATAAGTGTTATTCCTACTAAAATTTATTTGATATTACCTTACACTCGTACCTGAAGCGTAAAACTCCTTATTTAAAAATCTAGGAGTTATTTCTTCATTGCATAAAGTTTATTTTAACACGTGTAAAAAGTGATCACTTAAACCAGCCCATTTCACAATGAAATTGTTCCTTTGTTAAAAGTCTTAAATCTGTGACGGATGAAAACATGTTTTTGCTATAATTTTTTTTTACCACAAATGGCAGCGCCATCTGTCAAACGTAACAGCAACTCACGCGGTACTAAACATTTTTACCACAAATGGCAGCGCCACCTGTCGAACGTAACGGCAACTCACGCGGTACTAAACATTGCTCATATTATTGAGTTTACCTAAAATACCTTTGGATCTGTATTGGCGTTATGACGGGTCGTAAGCCCCGTAAATGCCCGGATTTCTCCATTCTTCATCTCAGCTGTCCAAACTCAAAACACAGTAAGGGACATTTTTTTGTAGTACGTTTTTTTTTGCATTTTTGGACTAAGTAGATTCTACTAAGTCCAAAAATGCAAAAAAACGTACTACAAAAAAATGTCCTTTACTGTGTTTTGAGTTTGGACAGCCGATCTATGCTAAGATGTCAAAATGTACATATATTTCCACTTATTAAGTGGTATTATACACATTTCCAGATAATTCGCTGTTATTTCACGACACTCATCACGAATGATGTCTAATTACATAAATATAGTGTAGTTATAACATTTGTCGCTATATATAATCGTAACACCAAAATATGACCCACACAACCATGCCCCGACGCACACACACTGGCGCCCACCACGTAACAACGTACTATCTGTTTCACGGAGGAACTATATGCGTACATTGTACGGGGCGGTACGAGAAGACTGCAAGTCCAAAATCGTAAAAAAAATAAACTTAATATGTATGGAACATCTAAGAATTTGAGTAGTGTGGTTATCAATCATGGGTGGAATTGGTGAGTGTTACACGTGTGTAAAGTGATCACTTAAATACATATAAATGAATTTTTTTTATTATTATTTGTTAATTATGGTTTTTAAAAAGTAGGGTTTTTTTTAAATAATTTAATTCATTACGCAGATATTTTTAATTTACATTGTTAAAATTAATTACACTGTTCTCTCCAATAAAGAACCTTAGCGATAAAACTTATTTGTATTGTATATATACATATATATACATACTTATATATATATATATATATATATATATATATATATATATATATATATATATGTATATTTATATTTATATATATATATATATATATATATATATATATATATATATATATATATATATATATATATATATATATATATATATATATATATATATATATATATATATATATATATATATGATCCAATTTCGAAACACTGTGCTTGAATAATGATGTCAAAAATAATATAAAAATAACTCCTATAATTGGAGATAATCCAGATTTGTGAACAAGTATTTGGACACATTCAAAATGTTGTATAAAAATAAATTGTTTTTTTTTTAAGTGATCACTTAACCAGCCAAAGACAGGTCGTAAGCCATGTAAACAGGACTTCCATATTCTTCTTCATCTATCTTAAGATGTCGAATTCACAAAATATATATATTTTGGACTTGTTCCCTCTCGATTCTGCCCCGTCCGCGATGCAAGGCCCGCGTTTTTTCGTGAAATTTCGGACTTGGAGCCTTCCGGTGGGCGAGGCTCTCCAGGAAGGGACTCCAGGAGCATGTAGCCGGGGGGATAGTGGAAGAGGCGGGGGGTGCATCTGGCCGGGGGGGGGGGAGGGCTCGGCAGTTGCTTGCCGAAACCCGCGTCGAGCGCGCGTCCGCGGAGAGCGACGAAGAAACGCGAGCGAAAAGCGATGCACAGGAAAACGTGGTCGGGAAAAAATATACGAGTGTTTTATGAGTGTGTGCATGGTGGAGAAAATTACAAAAAAAATACCATAAAAAATTGTGATTAAAAAAAAAACATTGTACTACACAATATATAAAGTTTTTTTTTATAAAAATACCATGAAAATTATGAAACAAAAAATTATTCATTAAATTCAGTAAATTAAAATTCAAACTTTTTTCCCACTTTTGTGCCATTTTTTCTCGTTTCTAGTGTCTGATGATGTCAGTAACGACGAAATATGGTCACTGGTCAAATGATATACATGTGGAAAAAAATACCATAAATATTGTGATACACAAAATTATTAATTAAATTTAGTAAAATAAAATTCATAGTTTTTTTCTCACTTTTGTGTCATTTTTTGTCGTTTCTGGTGTCTGATGATGTCGGTAACGGCGAAATATGGTTACTGGTTCAATAAAATAAAAGTGTAAAAAAACTATGTAGTTTGATTTTTTCATTTCATTTTCATTATATCAAATGCAGTTAAAAATGTGATATTTAAATTTGAAATATAATGTATAAAAATAAAATAAATTCAATTTTTTCCATTTTTATTTAATTTGACCAGTGTTTCGTCGTTTTTGGTGGCTGATGATGCCGGCAACGACGAAACCCGGTCATTGGTCAAACAAAATTAAAATTGTAAAAAAACATTAAATAGTTTTATTTTATTATTATAAATATAGTAGAATGCAGTTCCACCAAAAAACAGTTTTTTTGCTGTGACTTTTTTTTTTAAACTCCTCTCTCGCATCCAATGGTGCATAGGGCACTGCATCGTATTGAAGTAGTTATCTTGATTATTAATTACTAAAGACACGGTGTTCAGTTCTGCGTTTCAGTTATCAGTCCAGGTGGTGTAAAATAAATGGTTTTGTGAAAAATAGCATATTTTTATTCTGACCTTCTTGGGAATCGAACCCGGGACCTCGAACTCAGTAGCCAAATTCGCTAACTACCGCGTTACTTCTATTTCATTTGACCAGTGGCCGGCTTTGTAATTACCAACATTATCAGACTGGTAAAAGGCTAGACAAACAGGGGTTAGGATCGATGATTTTTTTTTTAATTCTGACCAAACGAATTGTATTGAATGAATATATCTTTTTATATGTACATATGTATATACATATATAATTTTTTTATTTAATTAATGATTTTACGACAATTTTCGACATTTTCCACCTTCTAAGTATGGTGGTAATCCCTTTTTCTATCGTACATGAGGTGTCGGATTCGATTCGTGGAGTGGTTAAAATATTTGTGTTTTATTTTCCTCCAATAATTGTTGAATAGATACCCTAGACTAAACCGTAAACGAATGAACGCTAAGATCACCAACCCTTCGTTAGATAACTAATCAAGATAACACAGGATCGATTCGATTAAGTGCCCTATGCACCATCCGGCGCAGAGAAATCGGAAAAATTATGTCTTACACGTTTTTTTATCTTTTTTTTGACAGTGAATTTCTCAAAACAGTGATGGCTAGAAGTGATAATGGATTTAGGTCATATTGATAAAAGAAAATATTAGATAAAAAATGGTATTGAATTGAGTGAATTGCGTGAATTTTTCAAATTACACTTGAAAAAAGTACAGTGTGTGCAAGTGAAGTGCCATAAGTATAAAATTGTATACTGTCTGTATCGATAAATGCATACTTTTTTGTATATATTGTATTGTGCGTAATTCGATAACAGAAATTACACATCGCTCACTCCTTTCAACAAAGTCATGTATCAAAAACTTGATTTTTCATGATCGTTTTTAAAGTTTGAAAATATAATACAGTGTATTAAAAATAAATATCAAGCCACTTTTTATTGTGCAACAGATCTTTTTAGGTAAAACCTGAATGTTTTTTCTCAATTTGAAAAATATTTAGTAAATTAAAAAAATTATTAAACAATACCTATTCTTCAAAATGCAAAAACAACACTTTCTGCCCTGTAGCGGGTAAATATTATATTAAGTTAAAAATATGCCGCGTTTGCTGAGATATAGTACATTTTTTGGGCATTCCGAAAAGATGCACAGCTGAAAATTGTCAATTTTTTATATATGACGTTGTTGTAAGGAGTGAGCGATATATATACATACATATATATATATATATATATATATATATATATATATATATATATATATATATATATATATATATATATATATATATATATATATATATATATATATTTATATATTTATATATATATATATATATATATATATATATATATATATATATATATATATATATATATATATATATATATATATATATATATATATATATATATATATATATATATATATATATATATATATATATATATATATATATATATATATATATATATATATATATATATATATATATATATATATATATATATATATATATATATTTATTTCCGGGATGAAATAATAACGTTTTGATACTCGTATTCAAAATTCCCATTTAAAAATAATTTTAATACCTTGCTATATAAAGCCCATACAATTTAGAGACTAGGCCGAATGTGAATTCCTATTAAAATTTAATTTTGCAATAAAAAGTCCAAAGAATATACAAATTAGCCCGGTTCTATCCTAATTAAGATAAATTCCAGTCACCCTGTATCCAATGTGCTTAAATCATCTCTAAACGCATCGTGTTTCGTATATTTTTTTATGAATTCCGTAATTTGTGTATCCCGTCGGAGTTTAACCCTGCAATAAAAAGTCCATATAATTTAGAGATTAGGCCGATTCTACCTTAATGAAGTTATATTACATATGATACCCTGTGTTCGATGTGCTTAAATCAATGTAAACGCATCTCGTTTCGTATATTTTTTGACAAATTCCATAATTTGTGTATGGGTAGCAGTTTGATAAGATAAAGGTCGATAGTATAGTTTTGGATCCAATCCTGACTCATTTTGGTGCATAGGGCATCGCATAAGAATGACGCTGTTTTAACTCGATTGTCAACTTTATAATGGCAGGGTTATTAGTTTAAATCTAGGAATAGAATATTTTTATTGTAAACACTAGGTCAGTGGGAGGGACATATAGGAAAGGAAATGGAGGATTCATAGTTGGTACTATATGAGAGGTAAACGAAGGTAGCAGCAGGCTAGCATAATTGATCATATTACCAAATTAGTGATTAAATGTTCAAATTATTATGATATTTAGTTAACAAAAATTATATATGTATTTAACAAAAATGTTAAACGCTTTATTTTCAGTTTACCTTGTACATATTCACAGTTAAGCTTAATTCCATCATTTTAATGCTGACACGTGTTTCGACGATACTTTTTTCGAAACACGTGTGAGCAATAAAAAAAGATGTGACGTATTCGATAGCAGTCAACTGTTATCTAGGGTGTTGGTTTAGAATTGTTTGAACTGTGTTTGTGAAGAGCATTCTTGAAAAGGAGTGCCACTGACTTTTGTTTTTATTGGTCTAATTTAAAAGATATGAAATCATCAACGTTGTGTGAAAAATGCAAGTTATTATAGGTATTTTGAATTGAAATGAATTATTAATTATTTTCATTGAAAAAAACTTATTCATTAAATGCCAACAACGCGCATTTCATAAAGCGGGTTTAATTAGTAAAAACAGTAACATGTGCATAGTGTAATGCATGGGTCGGTAACCTTTTGTTGTAAAAGGGCCAAATATTTTTCATGGGGATCAGTGCGGGCCGTACTTGCAGTAGGGATACATACAATATTTATATACAATTATTTTAGTTTTAAAAATAAAACGCTAAGTGTATATTTTAACGACATTTATAGTATTTCATAAAATCAATGAGATTCCCTTCGCTCCCTTTCTCGCTTCCTTTCACTCGATTGTGTATAATATCGTCCGTCATGTGCGTTGCGGCGAGAATCTCGCGGGCCGCACCAAGATGTCTCGCGGGCCGCATGCGGCCCGCGGGCCGCAGTTTGCCGACCCATGGTGTAATGTATTAGAATTAGCTAAAGAAAACCCATATGATATAATATATCTTTTTTTTCGGCAATTGTACAGCTTTACATTTAGTAAAAGTACATAATAAAAAAATAGTTATATTCGTTAGTTAGAATATAATAGTTATAAAAAAAGCCAATTACACATTTATGTTATAATAACGATCAAAATCATCACTAAATAAAAAATAAAATATAAAAGAGTGGCAGTGTGTGTGTGTGAGGAAGGGATATCTTTCATGTAAGATAGTGAATAATTAACTCATTTCATTAAAAAAAAAATCAATCGAAACGCACTAATTCATTAATTACCAAAACGCGCGTTTGTGAAAACAGAAAAAAAATTTGTAGGATATACATACTTATATAGGTATATACGTAAATGTAAGGATAAATGAAAGGTTACATATATAATAAAACTGAATTTCATATATAATAGTGAAGAATTCATTATTTTTTGACATCTCATCAAGATGAAGAAGAATATGGAAGTCTGGGCATTTACGGGGCTGACGACCGTCATAGGCTGGTTTAAGTGATCACTTTACACACGTGTAACATTCACCAATTCTACCCATTATTGACAACCACACTACTCAAATTCTTGGAAGTTCTGTATATATGAACCAATTTAGAAACCTTGTTCTTGAATCACTAGAACTTCACTAGAGACATCTATTGGTGAGATGTAAAGAAGCTTTTTACTAAGCAGAAACTCTTATATTAGTATGTGAGGTCCGAATGTTGATCTTTGATGAGATGTCAAAAAATAAAATGAAAATAACTCCTGTAATTGGAGATAATCCAGATTTTGTGAACAAGTATTTGGACACACTCAAAATGTTGTAAGAATTCATTAATTAATTTTTTTTAAACTTTAATCGAAACGCACCAATTCATTAAATACAAAAAATACTAATGTGATTTTTTTTAAATAACTATAAAATAAGTGGAGATACCCAGATATGTGAATAAGGATTTGGACTCACCAAAAAGTGTTGTGAATGCCAAATTTTAAGTAGAAATTAATAAGTTAAAATATTAGGAGTTGAATTTGTGTAAACAATTATTAAATTACCTTAAATTGTTCATTGATTACAAACATATCTCATTTAGACCAATATAAAATAATCGCTTGGTTCGTATTTAGGAAAATCATTGTCGAAAGCATGTAAGTGTTGCATGTATAAGGTGATTGGGACAAAACTGCACACACAGTACTCGCAGTACTCGCACAGAGATCGAAATATCGCTTTTTCCTGTGAAATATCGTAATAAACAATCAGACCATACATAGCTATAATAATAATACAGTAAAACCTCTATATAACAAATAATTAGGAGTTGGGAGTGTTCGTTAAAGCCGAAACTCCGTTATATAAAAATAGATTCAAAATAAATTTTAAAAACTTTTTTTTCGAACACTGTATTTAGTTATAAATAAACAATACAAAACACAAACAAAATTCTATTTAATGCCTTCAAAATAGATTTTTTTATGTATTAATTTTGTCTTGTCCGCCTCTGTAGTGTAATGGTCAGCATGCTCGGCTACCGTTCTGGAGGTCCCGGGTTCGATTCCCAGGGGGGTCAAATAAATATAAGTGATTTTTTCATTGTAATATTTATTCAATATTACTCTGGACTGGTACCTGAAGCGGAGGGCTGATCACCTTTCCTTCGTGTGTAAACGATCAAGATAACACTGTGTTCATATGAAGCAGTGCCCTATGCACCATTGGGGTGCGGATAAGGGTTTTATTATTATTATTATTCATTTTAAATCAAAAACAGATTTTTTGAGTCTACTAAGTTGTATTTTATTACCAAAAACACATAAAAAATTATATTGTGACAATTGTTTCGCCTTGTTAGGGCATTGATTTAAAATTAATACATAAATTAAAACGGAGTTCTACAAATTAAACGCCAAATCAATAAATACATTTTTTTAACCTGCGTGCTTTGTCTGGTGAAATATGTGGTATCAGTTCGATTCCCACCACATTAAAATAAAAATTCAACACTGTATTTTTCAAAGCATTCACCATTTAAAAATTAAATTTTAGCATATTTTTTTTAGTTTTTTTATAAATAATGCTATATTACGATTTTTACAGGAAAACTCGAATTAAGAAATAAAACTTTACGAAATTAATAAAATACTAACTTGGTTTTTAACATCTTATAAAACAAACATAAGTGAATAAAACCAAAGTTTGTGTTTTTATTTTTTTTATACAGTTTATAAAATGTGCCACAATCATAAATATACTTATATAAACTAAAAAAATATTCCAATTATATTTTATATTACGAATATAATTGAGAAAAATGTGTTAACTATTATTTGATTTGTGGTATAGAAAAATAACATCCCTGTATATTTAAAATAGAATGTTGTGTGTCCTAAATAGACCAAAAAAACTATTTTTAATGGTGAAATTCTTGTATGCATAAAAAATGTCTAAAAATTAGATTTTTTATAGATTTTTCCTTGACCCACTGGGTGGAAAATCGCGGATAATCCTCTTCCCGGTAAATCGAGAGTTTGCCATGATTGTACAAAAATTTCACCATTATTGAAATGCAATTATGTATGTTAGATAACGCACATTGCATGAACAATGCACAAAAAAATCCCTGTTGAAAAACAAGGTACTTATTATAGACGAGTAAAAACAAGGTACTTATTATAGATGAGAAAAAACAAGGTACTTATTATAGACGAGTAAAAACAAGGTACTTATTATAGATGAGAAAAAACAAGGTACTTATTATAGACGAGTTAAAACAAGGTATTTATTATAAATGAGCAAAAATGAGTAAAGTACTTATTATAAATGAGTAAAAACAAGGTACTTATTATAGACGAGTAAAAACAAGATATTTATTATAAATGGGTAAAAACAAGGTACTTATTATAGACGAGTAAAAACAAGGTACTTATTATAGATGAGAAAAAACAAGGAACTTATTATAGACGAGTAAAAAAAATGTACTTATTATAAATGAGTAAAAACAAGGTACTTATTATAGACGAGTTAAAACAAGGTATTTATTATAAATGAGCAAAAATGAGTAAAGTACTTATTATAAATGAGTAAAAACAAGGTACTTATTATAGACGAGTAAAAACAAGATATTTATTATAAATGGGTAAAAACAAGGTACTTATTATAGACGAGTAAAAACAAGGTACTTATTATAGATGAGAAAAAACAAGGTACTTATTATAGACGAGTAAAAACAAGGTACTTATTATAGATGAGAAAAAACAAGGTACTTATTATAGACGAGTAAAAACAAGGTACTTATTATAGATGAGAAAAAACAAGGAACTTATTATAGACGAGTAAAAAAAATGTACTTATTATAAATGAGTAAAAACAAGGTACTTCTTATAGACGAGTTAAAACAAGGTATTTATTATAAATGAATAAAAATGAGTAAAGTACTTATTATAAATGAGTAAAAACAAGGTACTTATTATAGATGAGTAAATACAAGGTAGGTACATATTATAGTAAGGTAAAAACAAGGTACACTCTGTTCACAGATATTTTACCTCTATTTTTTATTTTTATTTATACTTTAACTAATTTAACTATTAAAAATACATACTTATTTTAGTAAGGTAAAAACAAGCTACTTATTTATAAAAAGGTAAAAAATAAAGATATAAAAAAATGTTTGTTTTCAAATGGAAAAAAGCAAATATTTACTTATTCTTATTTATAACAAGGTTAAAAAGTTAACTTGGGTACCGAATCCCAGTCCTGAATAATGTAACTTATACGTTATAATATTTTATAAAATTTTATTTCAAAACTTGAAAATTTTCTGACCACTTACTTAAGTTAAAAAAACAAAATACAAATTTATATTGTATAAGGCCAGATAGAAAACGCAAGATAACGCTGCATCAATACTGCAATATCCTATGCACCATTACGTTATAAGAGGATACTGAAAATAATAATTCAAACATATCGCTTCCAAAATTTCGGAAACGTATCGATATTTTTTTAAGCTGTTTTTTTTAATGCATTTTTTAATTTTTTATATTTAAAATCAAATTAGGATAGGCTTATGTAAATTATTTTGAAGCCATCGTTACTCGTTTTCCCCGTATGTTTTAGATGTATGTGTCGTAAAAGGGAGTTTAAAAAAAGTGTTGTGTATTTCGCCTGTCACCTTTAGAAGACACCACACAAAAGGTAATAATTGAAAAATCATTTTGCTTCACTAACTAACTAACTGACCAATTATCACGCCGCTTCCCCGGGTAATTCATACGAATAAGATACAATGATTAAGGAAACACTTGTTTTTATACCACTTGAGTTTTATTAAAGACTATTAGTTTCGGAAGCTAAACTTCCATCGTCAGGTCTGAATAATAACTAAAATATAAAATTGTTCTATAAATAAGGAGAGGGGAAAGTTAGGGGTAGGGGGTTAGTCAAGGGGCGGAGTTTGAAAATAAAGGAAAAATGGAAAGCAAAGGTGAAGAATTTTGAAACAATAAATTATTTAATAAATTATTATTAGAATTTAGGTTTCAGTAAGATAGACAAGATTGCGAGTAAGGTAGACAAGTAAGTAAGGCAAACGAGTAAGATATACAAAACATACCTAGGGTTCTCGGCTGCCCAAATTTAAAACACAGTAAGGGACATTTTTTTTGTAGTAGGTTTTTTTTTGCATTTATGGACTAAGTAGACTCTACTTTTTTAAATTTGGACATCCGTTCTCTCTCTAACACTCCTAGGGTGAAAAGCAATGAATGAAGAAGAATATCAAGTAATGTATGGAAGTGAAACATGGAGTTGGCAAAAGAAAGATGAAAGTAGACTGAATGCAGTCGAAATGCCATCTCTCAGAAGAATGTGCGACAAAACGATGTTTGATAGATGTTCGAATAGTGAAATAAGGAAGGAAAGCAAAGCTGAGACAAGCATTATCGATAAAATTAAGAAAGGTGTGTTGAGATGGTTTGGACATGCAGAACGAACGGTAAAACAAATTTATGAGGCGAATGTAATTGGAAAAAGGAGCAGAAGAACACCGAGAAAAACATGGCACGATCAGGTATGCCAAATACTTGAAAGTGGTCAGGTTAGGAGTCGTAACAATCGGCGGGTATGTATGAGGAGATGCATGAACGTGGATGAGGCGAAGAATGTTTGCAAGGACAGAGTGGTGTGACGTTATATTCTCTCTGCCTACCCCTGCGGGGAAGCGGCGTGATGGTTAGTTAATTTTTTAGTAAATATCAACTAATCTTTGTCATTTTTTCAGGCCTCGACCTTCCAGCAGAACCTCCACTATCGCTTTCTCCACCATCTTGTGACAAGCGTGTTTGTCAACAAGCGAGCAGTCAGGCTGCTAGCTCTGCGTAATGCGGACGCATGTCGGAAACAGCGAAAGTGATCCAGCGACCAAAAAACCCGGTCTGCAATCGTAGACCCTCTTGCCATAGAGAGAACATCTTGCCAAATCATTTTGAATGGCTAAATCATTACAAAGTGTGTTTTTGTGATATTTTAAGCCAGTGTTGCGTTTAGGTCAGTTTCAAAAATCAAAAACTAAACACAAAACGACACATTTGCCATATAAATCAGATCTAGTTTGTAATTTTTAGTCAAAAAAATCAATATTTGCGTGTCTATAGATGTACTAAAAAAATAGACACTGCAAAAAGTGAAAAATTTAAGTTTAAAGTTGAGTTTTTAAACATGGACATGAATGTTATGTTGATTCTTGCCAAATTAGCCAAAGATGTTTAGTTTTTCCAACAATTTATTAATAATAATATAATAATAATAAAAGCTTAGTAAATAAACCAAAGAATAACAGAAATACACTGTAAATTGCCATTAAAATAGTATTAATCCGGTTCTAAAGATGTTTGCCGAAGAGAAATTTGTAAAATTTTATGCGTAAATATTTTGTGATTCACGAGTAATATAAAATTTGCATTCAGCCAGCTTTCTATTACCCAAGAGCGAGATTTCTTCTCTGTGTTACTAAGTATGTGACTATATATCAGCTAACTCGAGATATATCTATGATATGTGGAAGATGTATCTAGTAACGGGATCAATGACACGCGAGAAAGCAGATGTATCATAATCCAAGCGGCATACAGTTTAGTTTTAATGACAACGAACATAAACAAAGAAATCCGTAAGCGAGACAGCTTTAAAAGTGAACGCAGAACCATTTCGCACGCAAAAAAACTCAGGCAAAATTGAAAGTAATTATTACATTACCGCAAAAACATGTGAAGTGCTGTGAGATTGAATCCATTTCAAAAGAAATCCAAAAAAATACGTGTGTTGTGATCCAAAAAAAACAGTTGAAATCTATCTGAAAAAAATCAAGTGTCAAAATTTGGTGCAGTGATTTTTGTGGTGTGTTTGTGAGGATTTCACTCTTCTGCCAAGGATTGTGGTAGCTCTAAAGGATAGAATGCCAGGACCGCCTGCTCCCACTTAGGCCCAACTTCTGGGCCGCTAAAATGTAAGTGTTTATTTCATTTTTATAATAGCTATTTTATTTATTTATATGTTGTAGTAAAAATATATTTCAATTAAATGTGATATAATGTATATATATATAAATATATATATATATATATATATATATATATATATATATATATATATATATATATATATATATATATATATATATATTTATATATATATATAAATAAACATGTGATATGTGAATGTGTGTGTGTGTGTGTGTATATCGTAAACGAATTTGATCATCGTTTTTATTATTGACTTATCACTTATTTACAAGCATTAAATATTACGCTCAGTATAGTTAGCTTCATTTATTTAATTTATTTGCTAAAAAAATCGTTTAAACACGATTAGTTTCGAGAACATTAGATGTTCTCATTAAGAGGTAAAACATAAACAGTTTGTATTTTCACATGTTAATGAGAACATCTCTAGTTCTCTACACTAGTCGTGTTTACATTAACAAATTCAAGTAATTGCGGGTGCAGCAACGTATCTTCAATAAATAATCCCAAAATACATTGAAAAATATTACATTAAAAATGCGTTGTACTTCAGCTGTTCATTTATAGCGTCTGAAGTGTACATCTGCAACTGACACATGCGCGACACTATTATACATTTTGTCGTTTTGTATCGTTGTGTATATGTCGCTCTGTACTACTCCCGTGGCGTCAGAATGTAAAGCTCTCTTTCTCCATCTCTACGTTATATCTTTCTTTTCTCTCGTGTAACGAAATGTACCTAGCAAACGTGACGCGTCCTTGAATTTTCACTGTCTAATCTCGTCGAATTATCGGTAGTCGAATCGCCGCCTAAAAAATCTCACTCCAAAAAATATTAAAAATATAAATGCTAGGTAAAAAAATAAATTTGTAATTTGGTCCTTAATCCAAAATAATCTATTACTACTCCGTGTATTAAGGGCGTACTCACAAACATACAATTCAGTAAGCGACTGTCTGCGCAAGGGGCAAGACGTGTCTCCGCGCAATTTTTATTTTATTTTAGAAAATATATAGGATTTGATATTTTTTAAGAATATACAATATATTGAATTTTTTTTATAACTTTTTAAAACTCCTTACCTTCCAATAACTTTTTTTTCAAACTATATATCGTAGGTGTACTGTCAAAAAATGTAAACTCGAAAATATGCAATTTTGACTTAATGATGCATATTATAAAGTTCTCAACGTTTTATAAACTGGCAAAATACACTAAGTAGTTTGAAATGTCATATCGCTCACTCCTTTCAAGAACGTCATAAATCAAAAATCGTCAATTTTCAGTTGTGCATGTTTTCGGTATGCCCAGAAAAGTTACTATATCCCAGCAAAAGTGGCATATTTTTAACTTAATATTTACTCGCTACAGATTAGAAAGAGTTGTTTTTGCATTTTGAAGAAAAGGTATTGTTTTATTAATTTTTTAAATAAATATAATATTTTTCAAATGTACAAAAAACGTTCAGGTATTATCTAAAAAGATCTGTTGCGCAGTAAAAAGATCAATAAGTGGCTTGATGTTTATTTTTAAAACATTGTATTATATTTTTAAACTTTAAAAACGTTCTTCTGAAAAATCGTTTTTTTTTATTTATGACGTTCTTGAAAGGAGTGAGCGATATATATGTGGTTGTAAAAGTAAATTCAATTTTAAATTTAACAACGGGTATTTTATTCAGACCAAAAGCTTTAAATAACAGGGACTGTTCAAACAGGGATTTTAGAGTTAACGTTTTTAGCCAGTATTCCCACGATATTTATTTCGAAAAAATATTTATTTCGAAAATACAAAAACGGTGTTTTAAGAAAAAAATTCAATTACTTAAAATACAATTAATAATAAAGTCGTGGGCTATCGAATATCCCGTTTTAAATTGTGTCGGGTTGTGTTCCCGTGGTTAGTGTCGCGGACTCCTAAGTCAGAGTTTCTCGGTTCGAACCCACTCTACCACAATTTGATACCTACATCTAATAATGAGCCGCTTAGGCTCACAGAAAAAGTATGAAATTGAAATATTTGTGTAAATAATAAAAATGTTTGTCAGTGTAATGGTCAGCACGCTCGGCTACCGTTCTGGAGGTCCCGGGTTCGATTCCCAGGGGGTGTCAAATAAATATAAGTGATTTTTTAACTCTGATATTTATTCAATATTACCCTGGACTGGTAACTGAAGCGGAGGGCTGATCACCTTTCCTTCATGTGTAAACGATCAAGGTTAACACACTGCGTTTATATGATGCAGTGCCCTTTGCACCATTGGGGTGCGGATAAGGGTTTAATTAAATTAAATTAATAATAAAAACACAAATATTTCCCTTTAAAAAAAATCACTTCTGATAGTAACCTTGTAAAAATACTATGTTTTCGTATTAACATTCAGCAATGTGCTTTGAAACAAAGTTCAATGTCATGCAGTTGGAGTTTATTGCGTGGATTTGTTGGAATTAAATAAAAAATGCTGAAAGATGTGTAATTTAAGCAAAAAAAGTTTATAATACAACTAGATGATGAAAAAAAGTAATTATCACAATGTAAAAGTAACAATAAGACGTAAAGTTTCATGACATGATTGAATATAATGATCAGCACGCTCGGCTACCGTTCCGGAGGTCCCGGGTTCGATTCCCCGGGGGGTATCAAATAAATATAAGTGATTTTTCACTATAATATTTATTTAATATTACCCTGGAGTGGTACCTGAAGCGGAGGGCTGATCACCTTTCCTTCATATGTTAACGATCAAGGCAACACTACGTTTATATTATTATTCTTCTTCTTCTTCTTCTTTTTGATGGCTTTTCACCCATCTTGAGTGTTATAGTTAGTGTCAAGTTATTGTGCGTTTATATGATGCAATGCCCTATGCACCATTGAGGTGCGGATTAGGTTTTTATATAGGATATATATATATATATATATATATATATATATATATATATATATATATATATATATATATATATCCTTTATATATCTCCATTCATATAATGAATATTCAATTAGCATTCAATCAATTTAATTTATTTAATTTTTCTATTCGTTCAATTCAAAGCAGTGCCCTGTGCATCATAAAGAGCGGACATTGGTTAGTAGAATAAATAAGTTAATAAATTGTTGTGTCAAAAATTTATATTATTAGCTTTAAATTGACCATGTACACTACGAATGAGCGTTATTTTGACTAAGGGGTTTCAAAATGAGTAAGGGTTAGAAAAAACTATTTATAGGGGAAAATTTTGGAAGCGCTGTTGACTCATACAAAATTTTTGTGAAATATTTATACAATTTTCGCTAAACGTGTTTTTGCTAAATGTCACATTATAATCCTTGAATTCATATCAAATATGTTAAATATCTCACTCCTTTCAACAACGTCATAAATCAAAAAACTTAATTTCTCAGGAGATCGTTTTTAAAGTTTAAGAATATAATAAAATGTATTAAAAATAAATATCAAGCAACTTATTAAACTTTTTACTGTGCAACAGATCTTTTTAGGTAAAACCTGATGGTTTTTTCTCCATTTGAAAAACATTTTGTATATTTAAAAAAAATAATTATACAACACCTTTTCCTATAAAAGCAAAAACAACGCTTTCTGCCCTGTAGCGGGTAAATATTAAGTTAAAAATATGCCTCTTTTGCTGGGATATATTACGTTATCTGGGCATTCCGAAAACATGCACTACTGAAAATTGTCGATTGTTGATTTATGATGTTCTTGAAAGCAGTGAGCGATATATCTTATTCAATTATGAAAGGTTAATTCCAACTTTGTGCAATACGACACTTTGGTATTAGAAAGTTAATAGGTATGTATTATAAAATGTATTATAAAGAGATTTTCATATCAGTTGTATCGGTATGGGATACATATCGCATAGAGGCAGGAGCAATGAACGATAACAGTACATAGATTATAAGGTAAGGATCCTAATACCGTACCTATGTTAAAAATTTAATTAAAATGTACCTATATGTGTAATTCACAGCTATGGACAATTTCTTTCACCTTCCAGACAGATTGACGACGATTCAAAAATATATCCATCATTATCAATATCATATTAATTATCACTATGATTATCATATCGCTCACTCCTTTTAAGAACGTCACAAATCAAAAATCGTAAATTTTCAGTTGTGCATGTTTTCGGAATGCCCAGAAAATGCACTATATCCCAGCAAAAGAGGCATATTTTTAACTTAATATTTACCCGCTACAGGGCAGAAAATGTTGTTTTTGCATTTTGAAGAAAATGTATTGTTTAATTAATTTTATAAATAAATTAAATATTTTTCTAATGTAGGAAAAACCTTCAGGTTTTACCTAAAAAGATCTGTTGCACAGTAAAAAGTTCAATAAGTGACTTGATATTTATTTTTAATACATTGTGTTATATTTTAAACTTTAAAATCGTTCTCCTGAAAAATCAAGTATTTTGATTTATGACGTTCTTGAAAGGAGTGAGCGATATCATTATTCTTTTTTTTTATATTATATATTTTTTGTACTTGCAATTATAATATAACGTGAAATGCAAAAGAATTTTTAATAAAGTCAAAAAATAGTTTTATCGGGAATATCGTAATATCAAAGGCATAATTTTTTTTTTGTTTACCACAGTTTTTAAAAATAAATCGATAGTCATTACATTGTGAGTGAGCCAGAAACAATTCTTGTTCTTATTTCTGTTTTATTCTAATTTTCTAATTAACTGACGACATTAGGATCCCAAAAGAAGATACTAGTAACTCGTGACGATAACGGTAATAATACTTGAAACTAAAAATAACTGGGGTTTAAGTCAAGATAGCAGCGTGAACTTTAACCGTGAAATTCAAAACGATTTCTTTGTGAAAATGACAGGTAAAATATATACCTACATAGTAAAGTACATACATAGTATGTTTGGGACAGGTAAAGTACATACATAGTTTGTAAGTTACCGATAAAGTATTTAAAGTGAAGTACATATATAGTTTGATTGTGACAATTACAGTACACAGATAGTTTGTTTGTGACAGGTAAAGTACATACATAGTTTGTATGTTACACGCAAAGTATATACATAGTTTGTATGTTACACGTAAAGTACATACATAGTTTGTATGTTACACGTAAAGTACATACATAGTTTGTATGTGACAGGTAAAGTACATGCATAATTTGTATATGACCGGTAAAGTACATCCGCAATATGTATGTTACATGTAAAGTACAAACGTAATTTGTTTATGACTGGTAAAGTACAAACGTAGTTTGTGTAAAACAGGTAAAGTACATACATAGTATGTTTGCGATAGGTAAAGTATATGTGTTGTTTGCTTGTGACAGTCAAAGTACAAACCTAATTTATTTGTAACGAATTATTTATGACAGGTTGAAAAAATAGTTTTTATTTTGTAAAACGTTGAAGATTTTTAAGATTTTACAAATAACACGTATCAAACATATTATTAATCCAGTATTTATTAAAAGCTTTCTTTCGTTTGTATATTATATTTCGCGGTTTACTGGCAAAAACCTTAAATTCGAAAATATCCAATTTTGACTTAATGACGCATATTTTAATGTTTTCAACGTTCTATAAACTGGCAAAATACGAAAGTTTAAAATGTCATATCGCTCACTCCTTTCAACAACGTCATATATAAAAAATCGTCAATTTTCAGTTATGCAAGTTTTCGGAATGCCCAGAAAATGTACTATATCCCAGCAAAAGCGGCATATTTTTAACTTAATATTTACCCGCTACAGGGCAGAAAGTGTTGTTTTTGCATCTTGAAGAAAATGTATTGCTTAAAATTTTTTTAAATATACTAAATATTTTTCAAATGTAGGAAAAACCTTCAGGTTTTACCTAAAATGATCTGTTGCGCAGTAAAAAGTTCAATAAGTGGCTTGATGTTTATTTTTAATATATTTTATTATATTCTTAAGCTTTAAAAACGATCTCTTGAAAAATCAAGTTTGTTAGTAAATGACGTTGTTGAAAGGAGTGAGCGATATGTATAAAGTGATCACTTATATCAGTCATTCCATTAGTTCACAAATATTTCTTTTTTGGAGAGACAGCATGAAATAATATTTAAATTAATTCATTCTTCTTTTTAAATAGTTTTTTTTAAAAACTTTTTTGTATTAATATTATTAAGGGGCTATTTTTGGTCGAATCCATGGCCTTTCACAATTGTCATTAATGTTATTACCTATATTAAATAAATTATATTTTTATTATCCTCGAAGTGACCTTAGCTACTAGGAAGCAAGTGCATAGTCGCCGCGCAGTTATACGACTTATGGTGATAATGCGTTTACATGTATAGAAATTCAAATTTCAAATATCCATAGCGGAACTTCTCCGGCTAATGAAGATCCATTCGTTCCGTGAGATCGTTCGTTCCCCGAAATCAACTGTATTTTTTAAAATTCTTTTTTGACATCTTAACAAAGATTAAGAAGAATATGGAAGTCTGGGCATTTTCGGGGCTTACGGCCGTCATAAGCTGGTTTAACTCAAAATGTTGTACCATTATTTCTAATAAAATACGTACAGTTCTGCTGCATCTCCTTCGTCTTATTCCTCATTACTGAGGGTTGTGACCCTTGTGCATCCATCGTGTGGGGATCTTCCTCTCCCTCTCTTCCCCTCCAGGCTACCGATCATAACCAGTCGTTCCAGGTTATCCTCATTGCCACGAAGAACTGAAGAATCTCTCGTGTACAGACACTAGCCAAAGTCACTAGGTACACATGGTTTTGTGCTAATATCAGCATGTGTGATACCTATGACCTACCGCGAGTGATTTTGCCTAGAATTTTCACTCATGAATTACATGAAAATATATAGTAACTTTAAATGTAAAGAGTAAATTCACTCACGAGTAGGCATAGACTATGAAACTTATAAAGTTGAAGCCTGAGTAGGGACATGATAAGCGGTGTTGCATAAGCCGTGGCTAGATTTCAGAGTCACTTGGACGTTAAGTAATTAAAAAAATACCTATGACCTATAGACCTCTATGGTAGGGACATTTTTCTTCATTTCTCGACGCAAGTTCAACGAAATGGTTTGAAGTTCACAGCCGGCAGGCGGTCATGTTGACCTTCAACTCGTGTGACACCGACACGAGACGTGACACCGCCTTCCTCTAGTTATCACATGAGTTATGCGACAGTTGTCACGACGGAAGGGTTCCACGTTCAATCGCGTAGGCGCCGATTGTCAATGTGCTTTATGTCGCTAAATATAATAAAATAACAACAATACAGCTTTTTCCAAAAATAAGGCATTTTACTTGACCAGTGACGCCTCTCAGTATTTGAAATAGTTCGGATCTTGTAAACATTAAAAAATTGGTCTCAGCTAAATAAAAGAAGTTGCTCAAATCAACCATAAATGCTGCCGAAAACTCACACATGAAACGTCTTGGGATTATTATGATTTATGGAATGTATAATTAAATTTCTGTCCGCCTCCGTAGTGTAATGGTCAGCACGCTCGGCTCGGCCGTTCAGGAGGTCCCGGGTTCGATTCCCAGTGGGGTCAAATAAATATATGTGATTTTTTCACTGTAACATTTATTGAATATTACCTTGGACTGGTACCTGAAGTGGAGGGCTGATCACCTTTCCTTCATGCGTAAACGATCAAGATAACACTGCATTTATATGAAGCAGTGCCCTATGCACCATTGGGGTGCGGATAAGGGTTTTATTATTTTTTTATTATTATAATTTAAAAAAAAAAGAAGAGTAATGTGGTTTTCAATCATGGGTAGAATGGTGAATGCTACACAAATATAAAGTGATCACTTACAGCAGTTTATGACGGGTCGTCAGCCCTGTTATATATATATATATATATATATATATATATATATATATATATATATATATATATATATATATATATATATATATATATATATATATATATATTAATATATATACACATATATTTATATATATAAATATATATATAAATATATATATATATATATATATATATATATATATATATATATATATATATATGTATATATATATATATATATATATATATATATATATATATATATATATATATATATATATATATTTATATATATATATATATTGTATATACATATCGCCCACTCCTTTCAAGAACGTCATAAATCAAAATACTTGATTTTTCAGGAGAACGATTTTAAAGTTTAAAAATATAACACAATGTATTAAAAATAAATATCAAGCCAATTATTGAACTTTTTACTGTGCAACTGATCTTTTTAGGTAAAACCTGAAGGTTTTTTCTACATTTGAAAAATATTTAATTTATTTATAAAAATAATTAAACAATACATTTTCTTCAAAATGCAAAAACAACATTTTCTGCCCTGTAGCAGGTAAATATTAAGTTAAAAATATGCCTCTTTTGCTGGGATATAGTACATTTTCTGGGCATTCCGAAAACATGCACAAGTGAAAAATTGACGATTTTTGATTTATGACGTTCTTGAAAGGAGTGAGCGATATATTTACAAATTCTTACAGTAAACAAAACATTTATGTTTTCCTTTCAGACTCTTTTCATTCTTCATACATTCAGGCATCTCATCATACATTTTAAAACCCTCATACATTTAACAATTCTGTACATACATGTACATATATAGATACACGAGTAAGTATGACACGATCTATTTCAGATCTATCCACATTCATTGTCCATATATCGCTCACTCCTTTCAAGAACGTCATAAATCAAAAATCGTGAATTTTGAGTTGAGCATGTTTTCGGAATGCCCTGAAAATGTATTACATATATCCCAGCAAAAGGGGCATATTTTAAACATAATATTTACCCGCTACAGGGCAGAAAATGTTGTTTTTGCATTTTGATGAAAAGGCATGGTTTAATTATTTTTTTTTAAATATAATAAATATTTTTCAAATGAAGAAAAAACCTTCAGATTTTACCTAAAAAGATCTGTTGCATAGTAAAAAGTTCAGTAAGTGGCTTCATATTTATTTTTAATACATTGTATTATACTTTTCAATTTTAAAAACGTTCTCCTGAAAAATCAAGTTTTTTGATTTATGACGTTCTTGAAAGGAGTGAGCGATATAATACCTATTTTTGCATAGTTGCGTTCTTTAATGACTATATGTATGATGGTTGTGCAACTTTATTGCATAAGTGTATAAGCTTCTTTAGCCAAAACTGTTGAGGACTTAATTAAGGAGATTCGTGTACCAATTTTGACCCAACACGACGCGAACCTGGGATCACGGTAGACACAAGCAGAGCACTATGTTTGCGGACTTGAAAAAAACATTTTATACAAGTACAACTCAGTTTTATAAGCTGAACCGTTTAGCGATTCAGTGAAAGTTCAATATCATTATGTGGAGTCATTGAACTGCAAATCAACACAATAATAAAATACCGAGACACTTAGTTCTACCTCAAATATATATATATATATATATATATATATATATATATATATATATATATATATATATATATATATATATATATATATATATATATATATATATATATATATATATATATATATTTGAGGTAGTGTAATGGCCGCCTCCGTAGTGTAATGGTCAGCACGCTCGGCTACCGTTCTGGAGGTCCCGGGTTCGATTCCCAAGGGGGGTAAAATAAATATAAGTGATTTTTTCACTGTCATATTTATTCAATATTACCCTGGACTGGTACCTGAAGCGGAGGGCTGATCACCTTTCCTTCATGTGTAAACGATCAAGATAACACTGCGTTTATATGACGCAGTGCCCTATGCACCATTGGGGTGCGGATAAGGGTTTTATTATTATTATATATATATATATATATATATATATATATATATATATATATATATATATATATATATACATATATATATATATATATATATATATATATATATATATATTTATATATATAAATATATATATACATAAATATACATATATGCCGTTTCCCCGCAGGGGTAGGCAGAGAGAATAGAACGCCACACCACTCTGTCTAACATTCTTCGCCTCATCCACGTTCATGCATTTCCTCATACATACCCGCCGACTGTTTCGAATCCTAACCTGACCACTTTCAAGTATTTGGCATACCTGATCGTGCCAAGTTTTTCTCGGTCTTCTCTGCTCCTTTTTCCAATTACATTCGCCTCATAAATTTGTTTTACCGTTCTTTCCTCACTCATTCGTTCTATGTATTTATACACACACACACACACATATATATATATATATATATATATATATATATATATATATATATATATATATATATATATATATATATATATATATATATATATATATATGTATATACGATCTAAACTATGTAAGTATGCATCGGATTGTGGTCCCATGGTTAGTGTCGCGGACTCTTGAGTCAGAATTTCTCGGTTCGAACCCACTCTACCACAATTCAATGCTTATTTCTAATAATGACCCGCTTAGGCTAATAGAAATAGTATGACAACAAGAATTTTTGTAAAAATAAAAACACAAATATTCCACTTTTTTCAATCACCATGCCGCTTCTGTGCAGGGGTAAGCAGAGAGAACGCCACACCGATCTGTCTTGGTAAATAATATTCGCCTCTTCTATATTCATGCACACCTTATACGAGTACATACATACATAACCGGCGATTATTTAATTATACCACTATCATGTCAACATATCTTTTGTAATTTTATCAATGACGTAGTGCCCAATGCACCACTGGGTGCAGATAAGAGTTAGAAGAATAAGACTTATACCCTAGAAAATTAAATAATTGTCATGCAAACTTGAATTTTTTTAATCATTTTTTGTTATCAATGCGACCTTAATTCACTATCTCAAATCAGTCTCGACTCATTCATTTGTAGTTTATAGGTATTCTGTCCGATCTAGCAGACATTTGATGATGATGATAATAATAAATATATATATATATATATATATATATATATATATATATATATATATATATATATATATATATATATATATATATATATGTATATATATATATATATATATATATATATATATATATATATATATATATATATATATATATATATATATATATATATATATATACATTCATACATACATAGAGGAGGTCTTAGTATTTGGGTATTAAGTCAGTGGTGATGATCTTTCATAGGCTAGTTAAAGTGATCACTTTGTGCACGTGTAAGTTTCACCATTCCACCCATGTTCATTCATGAGGATAATGATGAATGTTGCACGTATGTAAAGTGATCACTTAACCAACCTTCGACATGGCTTGACTCTGGCCAAGGACACGTTGCGCGTGACAATGAGGATAGCCTGGAACGACCGGTTGTGATCGGTAGCCTGGAGGGGAAGAGAGGGAGAGGAAGATCCCACACCTCGGTGGTTGGAGCGCTACGTTCAGCGCAGTCAAGGGATAACTGGAGAAGAGTCATTGCTTCCACAAGGGTCACAACCGTCAGTAGACGAAGAAGATAGATATATCTTCGCCTAAGCACTGACTCTTCGATCTATTTGCCGTATCTAAGAACTGAAAGGTCGCCCCAAAAATAGCTCCTTCTATTCTCATGCATCAAACCGAAATGCAGTTGAATACTTTGTTGGTTTGGCACATCGATCCCAACCACAGAATTTAAATTATGTCAACCGAGACATCGACCCCGGACAATTTCGCAATGAGGTCTAAATATACCGCGTGACGCACTCAAATCGATTGATGCGTCGTTTTCTTGATCTTAAATAACATTATGGCAAAGCGAATTAGATTACTCAAATCCAAATTAAACTACCGTATTATGTAAAAAAAACTACTTAAGTATTCCATTCTAACATCTCAACGTAGATCCACAACGGCTGTCCAAACTTAAAACACAGTAAGGGACATTTTTTTGTAGTATGTTTTTTTCTCTGCATTTTTGGACTAAGTAGAATCTACTTAGTCCAAAAATGAAAAAAAATGTCCCTTACTGTGTTTTGAGTTTGGACAGCCGACAAGACACCAATGTATACTCAAAATTTTAACTAAGTAAATCACGCGAGGAATGTTTAGTAATGCACGAGTTGCTGTAACGTTCAACAGATGGCGCTGCCATACAAGTGAAAACTTCTTAACACAAGGTAAAAAAAATGTAAAATAAAGGTAAAAAATGTAGCTGTCACTACGAATAAATAAAAGAGATTGAACAATCGAATGAAGAAGAATACGGAAGTCTGGATATTTACAGGGCTTACAACTTATCATAGGCTGGTTTGAGTGATTCAAATTACACATTCACAATTTAGTAACATTCACAATTTTACCCAACGATTGACAACCACATAAATCAAATTTTAAAACAATTACCATACCATACTATTTTTTTGAGCTGTAGATTTTTTTAAAATCTTTTATATATTTATTTATTTCATAGATACATACATTTTTTTACTATATTTATTACGGCTATTTGGGCATGGCCTGTGTTGAGCCGAAATACTTAAATGTTATTACATATTTTTTTTAAATGATTATTTGTTTTTTTTTTTAATTATTAGATTATATACATTACATACAATACATACAATAACAATTTGCAGTAAAATAAGATACCATTATTCACAAATCCTTTCATGTGTGAGTTCTCGGTAGCATCTTTGGTTGATTCGAGCTAGCTGTTCATTTATCAGAGACACTTATTTTTAAATGTATACAAGGTCCTTAAAGTCATAAAAGTCGCCTAAAAACACGATTTTTCAGTTTTTTTTTAAGCTCATAATATCACTAGTTATTTTATTAACCCAGAAAGAATCAAAGAGAAACTCATATTTGTGAATAAGGATTTAGACACCCAAAATGTTGTGAATACTTTTTGATCAAATGTGCAAAAATGATGCATTTCGTCAATTGTTACGTAAAAATAACACTCCACTCTAACGAATATAATTTTTTTGTGATTTTTCTAATCACTGTATATTTTCTTTTCAGGTCATACATAAAAATAATTGCCATGTAAGGGGTTTATTTTAGTACATATTTTATTTATAAATATTTAGAAGAAAAATTGTTGGAGTGAAACTTTTTGAACACCCTAAAAATAGCGTCTGTAAAAAGGTTGTAAAATTTTTCAAAATTTGAAGAAAATTCGTATATTCCCTTACAGATGCGATGTTGTCAGCGAGAGGGAGATAAGAGAGGCCATTGTATGATAAGAAACGAGATGTCTACAGATGCGAGTGTGAAAGAGACACGCGTATCGCGTGTAAAAGAGACACAGCACAAACGCACCAAAATTCGTAAAAATTCACGTCTAGACGGAGACAAACCTATCGCGGATGAACGAGACGGCATAAAAAATGCATGTCTATTATTTTCCTCGCTGCGCCGTAAAAGACAGAGACACACATATCGCGCGTAAAGATGATAGAGACATTAACGCGTGTCTTTAAATTTTTTCGATTACTTGTGAAGAAAAGGATGCAGCTGTGCGTTAGAGGGAGAACGATATACAAACTTTGTAGGGGAATGAACTCTTTAACCCATTCACTCAGCTGTTTGAAGTCAATAACATTCAATTTATACTAAATAAATATTTAATTCTGGAGACGATACGTTATTTTATCGTCTCATTACATTGTCATCAGATAAACGATGAAATGGAAGCGTTGATGGTCTGAACATGTGCAGAAATAATAATAATAATAATAATACTTTTAGATAATTTATATAGCGCCATTTTCGTAAAATACTACCTCAAGGGCCTCGATATTAATCAAGATAATTTATGTATTGATTTTTTAGTCTACTTCACTACTACTTCTTCGTCTTCTTCAAACCCTCATCCGCACCCCGATGGTGCATAGGGCACTGCATCTTATAAACACAGTGTTATCTTGATCGTTGACACATGAAGGAAAGGTGATCAGCCCTCCGCTTCAGGTACCAGTCCAGGGTAATATTGAATGAATATTAGGGTGTAAAAATCACTTTAATTTATTTAACCCCCCCTGGGAATCGAAACCGGGACCTCCAGGACGGTAACCGACATTTAATACATGAATTAAAATGGAGTTCTGAATATTGAACGCCAAATCTTTAAATAAATTAATCAAGATGCATGATTCTAAATTATAAATCTAACTAACCATTGCGCCACTTCCTCGCATAGGTAGGCAGAGAGAATAGAACGCCACGTCAATCTGTCTTCAAAAAATATTCGCCGCTTCCAAATTCATGCAACCCCTCATACATACCCACAGATTATTCCAACTCCTGACCTGACCTCTTTCAAGTATTTCAAATACTTGATTATGCCAAGTTTTCGTCGGTCTTTCTCTGCTTCTATTTCCAAGCACATTTGATTCATAAATTTATGCGAATGCAGTCGAAGATATCAGTAGAGGAATACCGAGGAAAACTGTGCATGTTCAAAAAATTAATAAAATTAAAAATGCTCAGATTATATTCAGAATAATCGGCGGTTACGTTTGATGAGATGCATGAATGTGGAAGAGGCGAATAATTTTTGTAAAGATATAGTAAAGTGGCGTTCTATTCTCTCTGACTTCCCTTGATAGTAAATAAGTAAATTAGTTTTTATTATTTCTAGTTAGTAGTACATCTGCGTGATAGTAAATTAGTTTGTATTAATCCACCAAATCGAATTAGAACGGTTGATATGTTTGATTCAATTACAATTTTTTAATTATTATTTTATCACAACATTGAGTTCAATGACCTTAAAATCTCGGAAGTCGATTGACCTCCACACACTAATGGGTTAAAACATTTGCAGCTGATTAGAGAGAGACACAGCAATACGTGCGACTGCGACGGCGCCATACCAAAAAAATCCTCGTACAATACAAACAAGCGAGACCAGACTTTTCTACCGTCCGTGCGAGTGGGATGCAGCCGTACGCGCGAGCGGGACAGAGATTCACCGGGGTCATTGGGACAGAGACACGGCTATACGGGGTGAAAGAGACGACGATAGTTCGGCTGTGCGGTTTGACGCGGAGGACGGTCGTCGACCCGAGCGCACCTCACCTACATACACATGGAAGCCGAGCGCACACGGACATTGCCGAAGTGCGTTGACTCGACACCAACACTAGCGCACCGCATTCATTGTACTACAGAGCTTGAACTCCGAATAATAGTGTTCCAAATTTTTATTTAAATATTTATATTTAGAATTCCGTACGGAATTTGAATTCACATGCGTTCTGTTCTATATTTGAACATTTGGCAAAAAAAATTATAAACAATTGAAAATATTCATTTACAACATTTCGAGTGTGTCCAAATACTTGTTCACAAATCTGGATTGTCTCCAATTATAGGAGTATTTTTCATATTATTTTTTGACATCTCATCAAAGATGAAGAAGAATATGGAAGTCTGGGCATTTACGGGACTGACGACCGTCATAGGCTGGTTTAAGTGATCACTTTACTTACGTGTAACATTGACCAATTCTATCCATTATTGACATTATTGATATATTAAAAGCTTCTTTTCATCTCACCCATAGATGTCTGTAGTGAAGTTCTAGTGATTCATGAACAATGTTTCAAAATTGGTTCATATATATAGAACTTCCAAGAATTTGAGTCGTGTGGTTGTATATATATACATATATGTATGTAGATATATATATATATATATATATATATATATATATATATATATATATATATATATATATATATATATATATGTATATATATACATATTATATATGTATATATATACATATATATATATATATATATATATATATATATATATATATATATATATATATATATATATATATATATATATATATATATATATGTCCGCCTCAGTGGTCAGCACGCTCGGCTACCGTTCTGGAGGACCCGGGTGCGATTCCCAGGGGGGGTAAGAATAAATATGAGTGATTTTTTCACTGTAATATTTATTCAATATTACCCTGGACTGGTACTTGAAGCGGAGGGCTGATCACCTTTCCTTCATGTGTAAACGATCAAGATAACACTGCGTTTATATGACGCAGTGCCCTATGCACCATTGGGGTGCGGATAAGGGTCTTATTATATATATATATATATATATATATATATATATATATATATATATATATATATATATATATATATATATATATATATGTATATATATATATATATATATATATATATATATATATTTATATATATATATATATATATATATATATATATATATATATATATATATATATATATATATATATATATATATATATATATATATATATATATATATATATATATATATATATATATATATATATATATATATATATATATATATATATATATATGTGTGTGTTTGTATGTACATACAAATATAATATGTCGTAATGCGTGCGATTAAAATCGACATTGTATCCGAGTACATAAATATGTTCTCGGGTTGTCGCCCGCCAGTGAACTTGATAAATTAAAAATAAACGTTTAAAATAGAACGATTCGATAAGAGCATTGCCGTCCGCATTGCCTGGCCTCACTGCCAGAACGTCCTCAACGCGTCAATGTCCCCAAGACGTCCGCCAAGACGAGCCCTAGGGACGATGACTTGTAATGTCGCTAAAATTTGACCTTGTGCCGAAAAACCCATTCAAATGTGTTGTTACATCGGTACTGTGCGTCCTAACTTTATTTATTAATTAAACGGCTAATGCCTTTAACATAAAACATATCGCTCACTCCTTTCAAGAACGTCATAAATAAAAAATCGTCAATTTTCAGTTGCGCATGTTTTCGGAATGCCCATAAAATGTACTGTATCCCAGCAAAAGAAGCATATTTTTAACTTCCTATTTACCCGCTACAGGGCAGAAAGAGTTTTTTTTTCATTTTTACGAAAAGGTATTGTTTAAGTTTATTTTAAATATACTAAATATTTTTCAAATGGAGAAAAAACCTTCAGATTTTACCTGAAAAGGTATGTTGCACAGTAAATAGTTCAATAAGTGGCTTGATATTTATTTTTAATACATATTTTAAAATTTTAAAAATGTTCTCCTGAAAAATCATGTTTTTTTTATTTATGAAGATCTCGAAAGGAATGAGAGATATATATAGTATCTAATATAAAAATACACTAACGAATACACTTATAGAGAAACAAAAAGTCTTAAACATAAAATAATAATAAAATAACAAATAGTAAGCACTGGTAAGTACACGTCTCCTTCACACACTATCAGCGAGCAGCGAGAGAGAGTGAAACACAACGTTTACTTATTCATTTTTTTTACAAAAATGTTAATAAAAGTAGTATATAACCACTCACCGAGATTTTTATGTCTACCGGTTTCGAGACGTACCCGTCTCTTCGTCAGGACAATCACTACTACAGCATGCAAACAATACCACCCTTCACCACCATAGCACCATTTACACACTCAAAACTACACAAAATTCAACTACACAACGTTTACATTTATCCATTATAACATGGAGAAGAAATGCTGTCCTGCCGATGGTTATGCCTGTGGGAAGAGCTACCGCTATGCTGAACAATATCACGCTAGATATTGATCTGTTCCATGTGTCTGAGGGGGTATTCCGAAGCGGGATACTTAACAAAAGTCCTCCTGCTGAATTTTTATTTAAAATTTTAATGTATACACCTTAAATGTTTGATGTATATATTAATTATATATTTTTGTATTTGAATTTGATTGTCTCTTTTCTTCTAAGTTGCATTCCTACCCAACAAGATCTTCGGTCTCGCATACAGTCGTGTGCCATATTAATAGACCCATCAAGCAAATAACAATACAGTTACAATTATTTTGCTTTCATCACTAATCGTGTGAATTTTTAAATGTTTTTAAGTTAAATTATCAATTGTAGATACATTACGCATTCAATCAAACAAATTTTAACATTCTAATAATTTTATTATGTAGACAAAAAAATAAGAACGTGGAAGAAGCGAATAATGTTTGCAAGGACAGAGTGGTGTGGCGTTCTATTCTCTCTGCCTACCCCTGCAGTGAAGCGGCTTGATGGTTAGTTAGTTATATATATATATATATATATATATATATATATATATATATATATATATATATATATATATATATATATATATATATATTTATATATATTTATATATATATATTTTTATATATATTTATATTATATATTATATATTTATATATATATATGTATATGTATATATATTTATATATATATATTTATTTATATATCTATATATATATATATATATATATATATATATATATATATATATATATATATATATATATATATATATATATATATATATATATATATATATATATATATATATATAAATCTAAATATATAAACGATCTACTGAAAAATCAAGTTTTTTTTGATAAATGACGTTGTTGAAAGGAGTAAGCGATTTGTGGTTTTACAAATAAATTCAAGTAAAATTAAGTTTAAAAGCGGGTATTTTTAAAGAATGATGTCGGTAACGACGAAACCCGGTCGCTGGTCAAAAAAAATAAAGTGGAAAAGCTAAAAACATTGGTTTTATTCTAATAATATATTAGGGATTTTAGAGTTGTGATATAATAGTTGCTCGAAGGAAAGTAAAAGTCAAATGGTGTAACGCAGCTTATTGCGGTCATGTAATATTATTATTACCATAGATTCACAGACCATAGACAGTCTTGCTCCGGTCTGATTGCTTGTCTAACTGTTCTATGCACGTGGGCTGAAGAACGAAGCAGGAAATCTTGAAATTGAAAGTTTAACTGTGTGAACGAAACCGGCATCAAGATGGGACTACTTAGTCTGAAGTTGTCTTTTAATGATACTAAAACCTGTCTCACGTAGAATCATTTTAGCATTATTAGCTATGTTCGAATAAAGGCACATTATACTTAATTTTCTTTAAACCCAGGTAATATTCGTTCACTCCTTTCAACAACGTCATATATAAAAAAAAACGATTTTTCAGGAGATCGTTTTTGAAGATTAAGAATATAATACAATGTATTAAAAATAAATATCAAGCCACTTAATGAACTGTTTACTGTGCAACAGATCTTTTTAGGTAAAACCTGAATGTTTTTTCTTCATTTGAAAAATATTTAGTATATTTAAAAAAATAATTAAACAATACATTTTCTTCAAAATACAAAACAACACTTTCTGCCCTGTAGCGGGTAAATATTAAGTTAAAAATATGCCACTTTTGCTGGGATATTGTACATTTTCTGGGCATTCCGAAAATATGCACAACTGAAAATTTACGATTTTTGATATATGACGAGTGAGCTATTTGTAGTATTATATATTATATATTGAGTAGTGTGTTTGTCAATCATGGGTAGAATGGTGAATGTCACATGTGTGTACAGTGACATTTTTGATTTATGACGTTCTTGAAAGGAGTGAGCGATATATAAAAAAACGTATTTTTCAAGAGATCGTTTTTGAAGTTTAAGAATATAATAAAATGTATTAAAAATAAATATAAAACCACTTATTGAACTTTTCAATAAGTGGCTTGAAAAAGTTCAATAAGTGGCTTGATATTTATTTTTAATACATTTTATTATATTTTTAAACTTTAAAAACGGTCTCCTGAAAAATCAAGATTTTTGAAATATGACGTTGTTGAAAGGAATTAGCTAAATGGACTCGTTGGTGCGTCTAGCTGTCCATGGGGTTCGGAGTATGTGTCTCCAACACCCCATTTCAAATGCGTCAATTTTTCTCCTGCCAACAATAATAAGGAACTGGATCAAACTGAGAAAGATGTCTTGAAGGATCAATATTTCAATCAGTGAAGTTCTCTTGGTCTTTCAATCAGTGAAGTGGTATTCTGAGGTGTCTGAATATCTTGGTGTTTTTGTTATTAATTGCTTTGCGGCATTGAAAAGCGATCAATTACACACTTTTAATGATGTACATAAATCGCATTCTTCTTCTTCTGTGCGTGTCATATCAGTCGACTATCTTGAGAGTAATAGTCCTGGTCTTGGGCACCTCTAAACAGCGCCTCTACAGTCCTGATCTCTGTACTATGTCGTATATTCTGGAGCCAGGAGATCTGCCTTCTACCCACACCTCGCCGACCCTCTATTAGGTGGAATAGCTCGTAATTATCTCCTCTAGGCATGATTTTTCACTATAACATTAAGTCAATATTACCCTGACTGGTACCTGAAGCGTAGGGATGATCACCTTTTATTTTTATTTAATTATTTATTTATTTATTTCATAGATATATCACTTAACCAGCCTATGACAAATCATAAGTCTCCATATTATATTTATTTTTATTTTATTTGATTTGATCGGGAATTGTACAGCTTTACATAAAAAAATCAACAATTAACAATAATAAACATTACATTACATTAACAAAAAATTGTTACATTAATAAAAAAATAATGCCAATTAAACAATTCCACATTTCGCTCACTCCTTTCAAGAACGTCATAAATCAAAAAACTTGATTTTTCAGGAGAACGTTTTTAAGGTTTAAAAATATAACACAATGTATTAAAAATAAATATCAAGCCACTTATTGAACTTTTTACAGTGCAACAGATCTTTTTAGGTAAAACCTCAAGGAGTTTTTCTCCATCTGAAAAATGTTAAGTTTATTTAAAAAAATAATTAAACAATACCTTTTCATCAAAATGCAAAACAACATTTTCTGCCCTGTAGCGGGTAAATATTAAGTTAAAAATATGCCTCTCGAAAACATGCACAACTGAAAATTAGCGATTTTTGATTTATGACGTTCTTCAAAGGAGTGAGCGATTTATGTTATAATAACAATTAAAAACCATTCAGAGATTTAAAAAAAAGGGTATGGTTTAAAAAATAGATTTTTCAGGAAGGAGAAGGAAAGGAGAGGAATTAATGAGGGTGGCTAAAGGATTTTATCCTTCCTCATCCAAGTCGAAATGTCAAAAATTACATAGTAAATAAATATCAATCGAATGCCGAGGAATCTCTCTGCCTAGCGAATGTGTATGCCGGGTTATCTATCGGCTGGGCTCTCGGCGTGTGTTGGTGGGGTGTTTGGCAGTGTTGGTAGCGCGTGTTTGGGAGGACATTGACCCCCGCTGGAGGTCAATGTCCCGCCGGGTTCCGCGTCCGCCAGACCGGCGCGCGTGTGTTGGTGCGTCTCTATGTATGTGTGTGGGCCGTGACGTCGCGCGTATACTCTGTACGCGAGCTAGTGGTGTGCTCTCAGCGTGTGACGTAATAGGAAAATAATCTAGAAAAGGTCTCGATATTTTTATTTGTGAATTAAACAGAACAGTAACATGAAGTTCTTCATCTTCTTCAATTCAATTCAATTCCATTAAATTTATTCAAGAATTAATATATACATTACAAACTAACATTTAAGGCGTATACATTAAAAAAACAGATTAAAAAGTAGGCAAGAAGACTCTTGTTAAATGTGTAGAAGAATCCAGCTTCGGAAAACTCCTTCGGACACATGGAACATATCAATATCCAATCAATATTCAAGCCCTCATCCGCACCCCAACGGTGCATAGGGCACCGCATCATATAAATGCAGTGTTATATTGACTGTTAACACATGATGGAAACGTGATGAGCCCTCCAGGTATAAGTCCAGGGTAATATTCAATAAATATTACTGTGAAAAATCACTAATATTTATTTAACCTTCTGGAAATCGAACCTGTAACCATCAGTACGGTAGTCGGTGGTGTCAAAAGTTTACTTAAGATGTGAAGGAGGCTAGGAGTAAATGTCAGGATAGAAGAGTGCGGCGTTTCATCTTCTCTGCCTACCCTTGCGGGAAAACATAACATGACCAGTGTGATGATATCGGTAACTACGAAACGCGGTCACTGATCAAATAAAATAATTGCAGAAAAAAATAAACAGTTTTTTATTTTAAAACAAACTGTTAATTTTTGTAAAATGCAGAAAGAAATGTCAGTACAAAACTGGCGTTTTATCAAAAGATAATATTTCTGAGTTCAGTTAAATATTGTCAGTAATCACATTTTTTACGTAAAGGTATAATAACTTGATTATAAATATTCCCTTGATTGTAATATTCAAATGATTGTTAATAGTCAAAATAAATATTAGTGATTTTTCAGTCTTATATTTATTTTATATTACCCTGGACTGGTACCTGAAGCGGAAGGCGATCACCTTTCCTTCGTGTATTTAACGATCAAGATAACACTGCTTCTAAGCGATGCAGTGCCTAATGCACGATTGGGTGCGGATATGGGTTAGAAGACGAAGTAAATATTGGAAGTTATTTTCTGAAAATACATAATAATAAAAATAATACATAATATTATTTTTAACTTGATCACCTTTCCTTCGTGTATTTAACGATAAAGATAACACTGCTTCTATACGATGCAGTGTCCAATGTACGATTGGGTGCGGATATGGGTTAGAAGACGTAGTAAATATTGGAAGTTATTTTCTGAAAATACATATTAATAAAAAGAATAAATAATATTATTTTAAACTTCACTAAATTAATCGGACTATATCCACATTTCTATGTGTGCGTAGTGGGGCTGACGTAAGCACAGTTGTATGAATCAACCGTTTGCATTACTATGGGACGTACTATACGCCCATCTCTGTGTGAGTGATACACATTGAGAGTACTAGAGAAAAATGGACCAAGTATAATTTAATTTTAATTTTTTTTTTTTTAATTTTTTTTTTTTTAATTTTTGTTTTTGGATGAAATAAAACATGACACTGATAGAAACATCCTTTCACTTGGTGACTGACAAAAAAAGATATCAAGAAAAACATTTATTATTATTTTTTTCAATTCTTGTTATACAAGAATACATACATACCCAAATTCATTCATTAGTTCATTGATCCATATTCGCTTCCTATGAGGAGCATATGGATTCCACAAACTGCCTCCAAGCAAAATTATTTATTTAAAATTTAATGACAATATATGTATATTTTTGAGAACGATAACCAACACGTCGCTTCGTAGGCAGAGATAATAAAACGCTACGCTTATCTGTCTTTGCAAATCTTCAATCTTCGCCTCTTCTACATTTATGAATTTTCTAGAAATATTTATTTTCAATTGGTCTGGGTGTTTGTGATGTATTTTTTTGTATCTACATTCCCTATTGTTAGTTTATATATATATATATATATATATATATATATATATATATATATATATATATATATATATATATATATATATATATATATATATATTTTTTTTTTTTTTTCTCCATTCAAACCCTTATGCGCATCCCAATGATGCACAGGGCACTGCATTATATAAACGCAGTGTTATCTTGATCGTGAACACACGAAGGAAAGGTGGTCAGCCCTCCCCTTCAGGTACTAGTCCAGGGTAACATCGAATAAATTTTAAAGTGCAAAAATCACTTATATTTATTTGACCCCCCTGGGGATCGAACCCGGGACCTCCAGATCGGAAGATGAGTGTGCTGACCATTACACTACGAAGGCGGACAATATATATATATATATATATATATATATATATATATATATATATATATATATATATGTGTGTATATATATATATATATATATATATATATATATATATATATATATATATATATATATATATATATATATATATATATATATATATATATATATATATATATATATATATATATATATACACACACATATATAAACATATATGAACTAATGATAGGGAAGGTAGATACGAAAAATACATCAAACACCCAGACCAATTGAAAATCAATATTTCTAGTATTAGTTTTGTAATTTTGTAATTGTTGGGAATCGAATCCGAGACGCAAGTATCAAAGTCGAATGTCTACGTCAGTAAGTATTAATTTTTATGTTATTTACCAATTTCTCAATCACGAACCTTGACTATATAGAAGCGGCACATATGTATGGTCATCGCGCGCGGCAGAAAGTATAAGGAAATACTTTTTCAATTATTGAAAATATCGACAAAAACGTGTTGCTCTCGTGATGTTGCAATCCATTGCCAACATTCTAAAATGCTGTTTTTCAACTATCGAATTTCTTTTTTTATTGCAATACCATCAAATGTATATTATTTCCTAGGGTCAACATTTGCATTTATTCCATTTATCGGCTTTAAAATCTTTTCTAAATCCAACATGTATGGCTGTTGTGAACTCATATGCGTCTATATATAGATTGATCAATATATCTACGAGATCCGAATCCGATCCGTGTACTGTGGTTGTCAATATCATGGGTTGTCAATCAGCTTATGACAGGTCATAAGGCCTGTAAATTAAAAAATACCCAGACTTCCATATTTTTAATTACTTGATTCGGTAGTCACTTTGTGGTAATATATATCCATTTTTAATTACCTTAATTAGGTAAATACCACTATTTCTTAAAGTCTATTGTGACCCGTGTTTCGATGCATTCCGCATCATTTTCAAACACAGTACGGTGTTAGTACCGTATACGGTACTTTGTTATATATATATATATATATATATATATATATATATATATATATATATATATATATATATATATTTATATATTTTTATATATATATATATATATATATATATATATATATATATATATATATATATATATATATATATATATATATATATGTATATATATATATATATATATATATATATATATATATATATATATATATATATATATATATATATATATATATATATATATATATATATATATATATATATATATTTACATATATCTTCATTCAAACCCTTATCCGCACACACCAATGGTATCATACGCAGTATTATCTTGATTGTTAACACATGAAGGAAAGGTGATCAACCCTCCGCTTCAGGTACCAGTCCAGGGTAGTATGAAATAAATGTTATAGTGAAAAAATCACCCCCCTGGGAATCGCACCCGGGACCTCCAGAACGGTAGCCAAGCGTGCTGACCATTGCACTACGCAGTACGTACTATATATATATATATATATATATATATATATATATATATATATATATATATATATATATATATATATATATATATATATGCCATTTGCCTATGTCGGGATGGGTCGCCCGCTAACCTTGCGATGGCGGAGTGACGCGCATGCGCGTGCGGCCGCTTGAACTTGGACCGCGGGTACATCCCGTGACGTCATACTGCACCGCCGGGAGGTCGGCGACCCGGGAACACTATCGATTCTTCACAACCACCCGTGCTACCAGATACGCCTCTTTCGCTTGCGTGTATTTGTGCATACCCTGCTAAGGGATTTTAAATAGTTCATCGATTTAGCAATGGATCTTTGTCAGACGGGAGGAATATATAATTTAACACAGACAAATGCAACAATTTGATAAACAACGTTTATTTGTTTACAGCTGTATCCAATCACACTTTGCTGCGGATCAGTCTGGTCAAATGAAAAAGAAAAAAAAACGAAAAAATTTAATTCTAATATGTTTGAATTCACAGTACTTGTGAAGCAATAACCAAATTTTATTCTCAAATCTCATTCGTTTCATTCAAACCCTTATCCGCACCCTATGGTGCATAGGGCACTGCATCATATAAACGCAGTGTTATCTTGATCATTAACACATGAAAAAAAGGTGATCAGCCTTCCGTTTCGGGTACCAGTCCAGGATTATATTGAATAAATATTACATCGAAAAAATCACTAATATTTATTTGACCCCCCCTGGGAATCGAACCCGGGACCTCCAGTATGGTAGCCGAGCGTGCTGACCATTACACTACATAACTTACACTATTCAACATACTCAACCTATAAAGGAATGTATTAGACTCGTCAAGTGTTTATAACAGCCGATATAATTAATATTTTCATTCATAATTTTCTTTTGGAAAATTAGCCTTCGAAAAAACGTTATTTTCGTAAGTTGGCAATGAATGACGTCACAGAAACGATGGAGTCATTTTAATGTTGGTGTCATTGCTAAATTATTGGCGGCTCTATTTGTTGATGTCTATGGACCACCCTACCTAGGCAAAAACACTCGCTATCTCGCTAGAGGCATGAGTAAATTTAACTTCATATTACTTTCAAGAATTTTTCGAAACACCCTCATGCCTTGGTATTTGAGTGCATTGGTGTTGGTGGCTTTGCATACCAGAAATGGAGTGTGGACAGCCACGTGCTGTGTACACACGTGTCAACCGTACAATAAACTCAAACATATGTTATTTCTTCGTATGTGGAAATAATTTATGCATTTAGGTCCTTCTCAAGCCATGCTTACGAAATTCTTCTTAAAATTCAACGCTATAACCGAGGAAATAATATTAATTATTAAAAATAATTTGGATAATTTATATATGGCGTTATTTTCGTTTGTAACCATATAAATTAAACAAAAAAAAACATTACAGCCATACGGCTGTCCAAACTGAAAACACAGTAAGGGACATTTTTTTTGTAGTACGTTTTTTTTTGCATTTTTGGACTAAGTAGATTCTACTAAGTCCAAAAATGCAAAAATAGCATACTACAAAAAAAATGTCCCTTACTGTGTTTTAAATTTGGACAGCCGTATAGTGTGCATAACTGTTTTACAAATTTCTCTGTTAATCCGAACATTCCCAAATCCGAACAGGCCACAGCCAGATCAGTTCGGATTTCTGGGCTTCCACAGCAAATAACAAATATACTTTATGTATTAATTATTATCGAATTAAACACAGATTTTTTGAGTCTACTAAGTTGCATTTTATTGTAAAAAAAAACACATTATTTTATGTGTTTTTTATCAATAAAACACATCTTAGCAGTCTCAAAAATCTGGATTTGATTTAACAATTTATATATCTTTATATATAAATTTTTAAACGGTAAATTACCTAAATATTCAAGAATAAAATAGTGTAGACAAAATTTTTCATGAATATATTACTAGAAATAAGGATAAAATAAGACTGCCATTGTTAAAAAAAACCCAGTCACAATTTTTTTAAGGGTTTGAAAATGTATGATGAGATGCCTGAATGTATGAAGAATGAAAAGAGTCTGAAAGAATTTAAAAATAAATGTTTTTATTATTATTATTTTTTTCATCTCATCAAAGATGAAGAAGAATATGGAATCTGGGCATTTGCTTCTTTTCATCTCACCCATAGATGTCTCTGGTGAAGTTCTAGTGAATCAAGAACAATGTTTCAAAATTGGTTCATATATATATATATATATATATATATATATATATATATATATATATATATATATATATATATATATATATATATATATATATATATATGTATATATATATATATATATATATATATATATATATATATATATATATATATATATATATATATATATATATTTATGTAAATAAATTGTCTGGTCAAATTATAAGCTTAAATAGCTCACATACTAATAAAAGAGTTTCTGCTTAATAAAAAGCTTCTTCACATCTCACCAATAGATGTCTCTAGTGAAGTTCTAGTGATTCAAGAACAAGGTTTCTAAATTCGTTCATATATATAAAACTTCCAAGAATTTGAGTAGTGTGGTTGTCAATAATGGGTATTATTGGTGAATGTTACACGTGTGTGAAGTGATCACTTAAACCAGCCTATGACGGTCGTCAGCCCCGTAAATGCCCAGACTTCCATATTCTTCTTCATCTTTGATGGGATGTCAAAAAATAATATGAAAATAACTCCTGTAATTGGAGATAATCCATATTTTGTGAACAAGTATTTTGACACACTCAAAATGTTGTGAATAAATGTTTTGTTTACTGTATGAAGATGTAAACACAAATATCTGATGTAAATTAACCCTTCACTGCACAGTTCATCAAATTTTTTACATACCCAAAAGTTAATTTTAAAACGTTCTTTAAAATTGAAAGCAACCATTCTTTGTTGTTTCTGATTAGATACATTCATAACTCACATATCGCCTATTCCTTTCAAGAACGTCATAAATAAAAAATCGTCAATATTCAGCTGTGCATGTTTTCCGAATGCCCAGAAAATGTACTATATCTCAGCAAAAAAGGCATATTTCTAACTTAATATTTACCCGCTACAGGGCAGAAAGTGTTGTTTTGCATTTCGAGGAAAAGGTATTGTTCAATTATTTTTTTAAATATCCTAAATATTTTTCAAATGAAGAAAAAACCTTCAGGTATTACCTAAAAAGATCTGTTGCACAGTAAAAAGTTCAGTAAGTGGCTTGATATTTATTTTTAATACATTGTATTATATTTTTAAACTCTAAAAACGCTCTCCTGAAAAATCGAGTTTTTTTATTTATGACGTTCTTGAAAGGAGTGAGCGATATATAGTTCATAATTTAGTCAAAAGACGCGCTTTGAACGGCAAAATAATAACTTTACATGTCTCTCGAAGACGAACTGTCAATGCAGTCATGCAGTAGTGCAAAAAAAAGTCATGCAGTGAAAGGTTAAGTGTAAATAATAGTTTGTATTAGTGTAATATTATTATTATTAAAACCCTTATCCGCACCCCAATGGTGCATATGGCACTGTGTCTTATAAACGCAGTGTTATCATGATCGTTTTACGCATGAAGGAAAGGTGATCAGCCCTCCGCTTCAGGTACCAGTCCATGGTAATATTGAATAAATATTACAGTGAAAAAATTACTTATATTTATTTTACCCCTCTTGGGAATCGAACCCGGGACCTCCAGAACGGTAGCCGAGCGTTCTGACCATTACTCTATGGAGGCGGACAGTGTAATATTAGCTTATTTAAGAAATAATTTGAAAAAATTAAAATGTAGTTCTACAAATTAAACGCCATATCGACAAATAAAGAAATATACGTTTGTTCCTGTGTCTGAGTTGAGAATCCATATTCCCAGACCTATCCCAACACAGACGCTAGTGTGCAGTTTGCAAACTGATGCACTTTGCTCTAGTGTTGGGGCATCCTGTAGGAAATGCATTCGTAGCTATGCACTTGGGGAGGGGGCGTTTCCAGCTCACCTCCACCAACAAACCAGCGCAATAAACTGATTGATTTTAGCACATCTCATGATGGGTCGATCTAGCAAAAGTCGCGGGCAAATTTATAAGTATTAAACTAACTATCTAACTAACCATCACGCCGCTTCTCCGCAGGGGTAGGCAGAGAGAATCGAACGCCACACCACTCTGTCTTTGCAAACATTCTTTGCCTCTTCTACATTTATGCATCTCCTCATACATACCCGACGATTATTACGACTCGTGACCCGGCCGCTTTCAAGTATTTGACATACCTGATTGTGCCAAGTTTTCCTCGGTCGTCCTCTGCTTCTTTTTCCAACTACATTCGCCTCATAAATTTGTTTAACCGTTCTTTCTTCACTCAAACGTTCTACATGTCCAAACCATCTCAACACACCTTTCTTAATTTTATCGAAATATTAAATTTATCGATAGTATTAATATAAATAATAATGATTTTCTTCTCCAAACCTTTATCCGCACCCGGTGGTGCATAGGGCACTGCATCATATCGACGGCCCCTACGTTAAGTACTCCATCTACAAATCTGTTACTTTACAGGAGAGAGCTTAGAAGATTTTTTCAACGTATTCTTTTTTATTAATTAACGGTTTTATCTGAAATTCTAAACTAGTATTATACATTCAAAAACTCGATAAAATAATGTTTTAAATCGTTTTTAAACTTTGTGCTTTGTCAAAATTAAGTAGTTATCGTTTTAGGAGTTTAGTTCATTTCGATAATTCGATGCAGATAGCGTCTTATACGCCTGAAAACTAGGCGTAATTTATTTTTATATATTTTTGCGTTCGTTTATATATGTAGATAACGGTCAGTTGATAGCATACACCAAATATCTCAAAATTGACAAAAATGTAGTTAGAGCACTTTACGTAGGGCACGTCGATATAAGCGCAGTGTTATCTTGATCGTTTAATACACGCAGGAAAGGTGATCAGCCCTCCGCTTCATAATCCAGTCCAGGGTAATATTGAATAAATATGAAGGAGAAAATATGACTTATATTTATATTACTCCCCCTGGGAGTGGAACCCGGGACCTCCAGTACGGAAGTCGAGCGTGCTGACTATTATACTAAGGAGGCGGACAAATCTGCTTGGCAATAATAATAATAATAATAATAATAATAATAATAATAATAACAAATTGTGAATAAGAAACTTATATTATTTTTAACATCTCATCAAAGATAAAGAAGAATATGGAAGTCTGGGCATTTACGGGGCTGAGGACCGTCATAGGCTGGTATAAGTGATCACTTTACACACGTGTAACATTCACCAATTCTACCCATTATCGACAACCACACTGCTCAAATTCTTGGAGGTTCTATATACATGAAAAAATTTAGAAACCTTGTTCTTGAATCACTAGAACTTCACTAGAGACATCTATTGGTGAGATGTAAAGAAGCTTTTTATTAAGCAGAAACTCTTATATTAGTATGTGAGATCCGAATCCTGGATTATGATCACACACATGAGAAACGCCAGAAAATACCATTTTCATTTTTATTATTTAAGCTTATAAGTTTTAATATTGTAAATAAGAAACTTGTTGTATACAGGTGGCGCAAAATTGATCACCCTATCGGAAGATGTAATAATTTTTGCGAACGGCGTCGTACGCCAATCATATTTGATATTTGTGAACTAGACAGCTGCAGTATGTAGTATACAAACAAACTGATAAAAAGGGCCCAAATGTGTATCAACACTGGCGGCAGCCACATGACGGATATCATCTTTTCCTCTTGAAAAAACAAAACTGTCCAAAAAGTTTTCCATTGCTTTTTTTTTAAATTTAGTGAAAAGTTTTTTAAAATGAATTGAATGATCAATTTTATGTAACGTTTGTATACTGCAGCTGTTTTGTTTACAAATCGCTCACTCCTTTCAAGAACGTCATAAATAAAAAATCGTCAATTTTCAGTTGTGCATGTTTTCGGAATGCCCAGAAAATGTACTATACCCAGCTAAAGAGATATATTTTAAACTTAATATTTACCCGCTATAGGGCAGAAAATATTGTTTTTGCATTTTGAAGAAAAGGTCTTGTTTAATTTTTTTTTTAAATATACTAAATATTTTTCAAATGGAGAAAAAACCTACAGGTTTTACCTAAAAAGATCTGTTGCACAGTAAAAAGTTCAATAAGTGGCTTGAAATTTATTTTTAAATATTTTACTATATTTTTAAACTTAGAAAATGATATCCTGAAAAATCAAGTTTTTTGATTTATGACGTTCTTAAAAGGAGTGAGCGAAATGTCAAATATGATTGACGTACGACGCAAAAAATATAACACCCTCCGATAGGGTGATTTATTTTGCGCCACCCTGTAGTCGGTATGGATTCCGCTTGCATAGAGTGCAGATAGTGCATTTATAGATATATTTATCTACTAGTACGGGTATGCACCGAGGCAATGCGAAATGTGTTGCGGTAGGTCGTATTTCAAGCGAGTACGACGCGGCGTCTAGCCCAGTGATTGCCAAATTGGAGTGCGCGGAAAATTGTAGGGGTGCCTTACATTTCTCTTCAAAATACTTTATGTCCTCTCGCCCATCGCAGGGGTAGGCAGGGGAATAGAACGCCACGACAATCTTCATTGCAAATGATCTTCGCCTTTTCCACGTCTCTTTATACCTACCCGCCGATTATTACGACTCTGAAGTGTGTACTCTCAAATATACAAGTAAAGCCAAACCACACGTGTTGTCTTTACTCATTTTTTTAGAATATATAGGTAATAAATTAAGTTTTTTAAACATTTGACCTTTTTCAATTACTTTTCTTTTCGAAACCATATATTTATTTCGAAGAAAAACTTATTCTTTCAATACAAAAACGGCGTTTTAAACAAATAATTCAATTACGTTAAATGTTACCTCGATTATCCCGCCTTACCCAGACCACTTTCGAGTATTTGAAATATTTCATTGTGTCAAATTTTCCTCGGTCTTTTTCTGCTCCACTTTTTCCGACTTTATTCGCGTCACTAATTTGTTAAACTGTTCTTTTTTTCTTTATTTTCTTTTCATCATTCACTTCCGATCATATACGATAGTTTTTCAATCATTTCCCTAAAACATATAGGGAATATATATATATATATATATATATATATATATATATATATATATATATATATATATATATATATATATATATATATATATATATATATATATATAAATATATATGTTTATATATATATATATGTTTTTTTATAAATCTGCGATATGTGTGTTTCTTTATTTTATATTTCTTTATTTATATGTATGTTATATTTATCAAATTTGATATATCGTACACCATCTCGATATACACCTCTCTTACATATTTTACTATTTAAAATATTTTACTCATGTACTATAAAAAAAATTTAATAAGAGTAATAATAGTACTATAATTTAAAATAACCATGTGTCATGTAAAAGAAAATGCATATCAACAATATATTTTCGTATAATTTAATCATAACGGTACTTCTACTGCCATCTAGCGGCAGTTTGAGTAGGCGCGAGGCTCGTTGGAAAATTTATCGTTTCGATTTTCCACCGACAGATGTCTATGGAGGCGCCGATCGCCGCGGACGGAGAAAACTTTCACTGAAAAAACTTTTTGCCCGACGACTATCTTTCGTAGGTTTTATGTTCAAATTGTTTCCCATGATTTGAAATGCACGGAAATTGGCATGAAAAAACATTATTCGTGCGATTATAATTCGAGGGAAACTAATTGACATTTCTGAAGTAAGATTTTGCGAATTTATTTTAGAAACTGTAATCGAAATAAATACAACAAAATAAATTATTTATAGATGTAATTAATAAAAAATATGTACGTTTGTTAATTTAACTTATATGTTAAATAAATGAATGTATCAAGCTCTTGTATATAATAAAAATAAAAAGGCCTAATAAAATACGTGGGATTTTTTTTCTAGATTCTCGCAACGCCTTTTTGATTTTATAGTGTTAACACTTAATTTTTTTTTATATAATTGTAGTGTATATATATATATATATATGTATATATATATATATATATATATATATATATATATATATATATATATATATATATATATATATATATATATATATATATATATATATATATATATATATATATATATATATATATATATATATATATATATATATATATATATATATATATATATATATATATATATATATATATATATATATATAAATATATTTTAAATATGGTACTGTAAGGAATATTAAAATGATATTTGAATAAATATGTATTTTTGTCTATTAAAAATGAAGTGGATTCCGGATTTTTCATTTAAAATTAACCCATGCCTATAATATACACAATTTTGTTATAATATTGAACTTTTAAATATACTGAAAATATTATTTAGTGATTCGGCATAAACTTTGTGGAATGACATGTTGATAATATTAACTTTCCACCTGTAGATAGAAACATCTGTTAGTTTTCGAAACTAGTCGTGTTTGATGAAATAAAACCCATTAAGTGGTTTATAACAAGTGTTTAATTTCTTTAAATATACTGAAAATAAAACATACAAATTTTAAACCTTTTTTCAAGTTGGTGTTGTGTTAGGCTTCGATTCCGCTATCCGTTTAAGGCTGAAGGTATTACATGTTCAGCGCTGAGGTTCGCAAAGAGAAAGTGGTTGTTCTCACTACCGCCTAGCTAAGGCCAATGTGACGCGATCGTTGGGCAATCTGAGGTACCAAGTTCAAAATAACAGCACTTTTTACAACAATACTTTTACATTAATTTTTGACATCTGAACTTATATTTTTTTATTAATATAAATTGTATACATTTATTAAACCTGTCGAGGAGTGAGTTTTTTTAAGATATTTTTTTAAAACTTTTTTAAAATTTTTACATTAAGTCGATAACATATCACTCACCCCTTTCAAGAACGTCATAAATCAAAAACTTGATTTTTCAGGAGAACGTTTTTAAAGTTTAAAAATATAGTACAATGTATTAAAAATAAATATCAAGCCACTTATTGAACATTTTTCCGTGCAACATATCTTTTTAGGTAAAACCTGAATGTTTTTCTCCATTTCAAAAATATTTAGTATATTTAAAATAATAATTAAACAATACATTTTCTTCAAAATGGAAAAACAATACTTTCTGCCCTGTAGCGGGTAAATATTAAGTTAAAAATATGACTCTTTTGCTGGTATAAAGTACATTTTCTGGGCATTCTGAAAACATGCATAACTGAAAATTGACGATTTTTGATTTATAACGGTCTTAAAAGGAGTGAGCGATATGTTATTGAATAAAAAAAACATTTGCACCAGTAAACATGATTTATCGAAACATGGAATTTTGATATTAATCATGTTTTAAACATGTTTTGTGTTGATCGTAGATACATATACGACCATACTTCTGGACAGGTTAAAGAACAATTTTAAACATATTAATATATTATTAGATTAAAACCAATATTTTTAGCTTTTCCACTTTTTTTATTTGACCAGCAACCGGGTTTCTTCGTTACCGACATCATCAGACAGGACAGCTAAAAATATTGGTTTTAATCTAATAATATATTAAAAATGCAATTCCATCACGAAGTGTCAGTGGATAATATAAATCTATTTAAACATTTAAAAAAAAAATGCAGAGACCCACTAAGCCACCTTGTGTGTCTTGTCGGTGGAGTTCTTTTTACATACATTTTTAATTGTTTTTAACCATTTTAACCTAATATACACACAAAAAAGAGAGAAAAATTAAGAGTATAAACTATTTTACAATTTTCATAAAATTAACTCTTGATAAATATCCATTCCTTTATTTTGCCTTAGATGGAGAAGAATATGGAAGTCTGGGCATTTACGGGGTTACGACCGACATAGATTGGTTTAATGTTTTTCTGTAAAATCCAGATTTGTGAACAAGTATTTGAAGAACTCAAAATGTTGTAAATAATTGAACTGGTCAAATTATAAGCTTAAATGAAAAATGAAAATGGTATTTTCTAGCGTTTCTCTAGTATGTGAATACAATCCAGGAATCGGACCTTTACATACAAATCAAGGAGTTTCTGCTTAATAAAAGGCTTTCCTCATCCCACCATAGATGTCTCTCGTGAAGTCTATTGAGTTCAAGAACTGTGTATCGAGTTTAATCAATATATCTAGAAGTTCCAAGAATTTAAATAGTGTGATTGTCAATCATGGGTAGAATTGGTGAATTTTATACGTGTATAAAGTGATCACACTAGGCAGAGATCACTCTCCATATGGGTGGAATGCCTTATTTAAAAAATAAAAAAAAGTGATCACTGAACCAGCCTATGACGGCCGTAAGTCCTGTAAATACCCAGACTTCCATTGTCTTCATCATCTCTGTTAATATTTCGAAAAATAATGTAAAAAATAACTCCTTATTGGAGATAATCCATATTTGTGAAGTATTTGCCCACATAAAGTATTGCAAATATGTAATTATATATCAGTATTATCACCAGTCTGATCGGTATGATAATGTCGGTTACGACGAAACCCGGTTGCTGGTCAAATAAAATCCACGTGGAATTCTATAAAATGCAGTTCCACCAAGAAATGGTTTTATATGAAAGTCCACATAAATATAAAACAAAAAAGGTATTTTCACTGAAATTATTCCATATTGGTGTTTTGTTCACCCAGATTCTAGATGTTTCGATAGTATGCACAAACACATACAGCCGTGTGATGTGGCGGCTCTGCGGTAGCGCGCAAACTTTCTACACGTCGGGTCAAGGGCTCAGAGCCTATCTCGGCTCGCTTGCGAAACCCGGGCCAATGAACTCCGAGCCTGAAGGCTGATCGGCCAATAAATATATTATCATTGTAAATACCACGCAGGCGAATGCAACAATTTGATAAACAACATTTATTTATGTTTTAATTTTTAAATCAAACACAGATTTTTTGAGTCTACTAAGTTGTATTGTATTGTTAAAAACACATAAAAATCAAAATTGTGACAATTGTTTCGCCTATTTGAGGCCTAGGCGAAACAATTAATACGATATTGATTTTTATGTATTTTTTTAACAACATTTTGAGTGTGTCCAAATTCTTGTTCACAAATTCTGGATTATCTCCAATTACAGGAATTATTTTAATATTATTTTTTGACATCTCATCAAAGATGAAGAAGAATATGGATATAAGTCTGGGCATTTACGGGGCTGACGACCGTCATAGGCTGGTTTAAGTGATCACTTTACACACGTGTAACATTCACCAATTCTACCCATTATTCACAACCACACTACTCAAATTCTTGGAAGTTCTGTATATACGAACCAATTTAGAAACCTTGTTCTTGAATCACTAGAACTTCACTAGAGACATCTATTGGTGAGATGTAAAAAAAAATTGTGTTTGATTTAACATTTAAAATATAAATTAAAAGAAGACTTAATGAAAATGAAATGAGATCTCTTAGACCAATGCGCGGCAAAACAGTGTACGATAGATGTTCCAAATTATTTGTATTTTTGTTGCATTTTTGATTTAATATATATATAAATATATAAATATATATATATATGTATATATATATATATATATATATATATATATATATATATATATATATATATATATATATATATATATATATATATATATATATATATATATATATATATATATATATATATATATATATATATATATATATATATATATATATATATATATATATATATATATATATATATATATATATATATATATATTTATATATATAATAATAATAATAAAACCCTTATCCGCACCCAATGGTGCATAGGGCACTGCGTCATATAAACGCAGCGTTATCTTGATCGTTTACACATGAAGGAAAGGTGATCAGCCTTCCGCTTCAGGTACCAACCAGTCCAGGGTAATATTGAATAAATATTACAGTGAAAAAATCACTTATATTTATTTTGCCCCCCTTGGGAATCGAACCCGGGACCTCCAGAACGGTAGCCGAGCGTGCTGACCATTACACTACGGAGGCGGACTAACTATCACGCCGCTTATATATATATATATATATTTATATATATATATATATATATATATATATATATATATATAGTATATATATATATATATATATATATATATATATATATATATATATAAATATATATATATATATATATATATATATATATATATATATATATATATATATATATATATATATATATATATATATATATATATTTATATATATATTTATATATATATATATATATATATATATATATATATATATATATATATATATATATATATATATATATATAATATATATATATATATATATATATATATATATATATATATATATATATATAAATATATATATATATATATTATATATATATATATATATATATATATATATATATATATATATATATATATATATATATATATATATATATATATATATATATTATATTATATATATATATATATATATATATATATATATATATATATATATATTTATATATATATATATATTTATATATATATATTATATATATATATATATATATATATATATATATATATATATATATATATATGTATATATATACATATATATACAATATATAAATATTATCATTATAAATATCACACAGGCAAATGCAATAATTTGATAAATAATTTTTATTTACTTACTGCTGCATCCAATCACACTTTGCTGCGGCTCAGTCTGGTCAAATGAAAAGGAAAAAAAATACAATTCTAATAGGTCTGATTTCATAATACTTGTGAAGCAATAAAAAATATTCTCAAATCTCATTTGTCCACACCCATTGGTGCATAGGGCACTGCATCACAAAATAAAGTGTTATCTTGATCGTTAACACACGAAAGAAAGGTGATCAGCCCTCCGCTTCAGGTACCAACCAGTCCAGGGTAATATAAAACAAATATTACAGTGAAAAAATCACGTATATTTATTTGACCCCCCCCCCCTGAGAATCGAACCCGGGACCTCCAGTACCTACGGCAGCCAAGTGTGTCAAAAAATAATGGGAATCGACATCGCAGGAGACTTAGTAATCCCTCTTAACAGGCCACGATGCCTACAAAAAAGAAGAAGAAGAAAATGTTTAATTCAATTCAATTCAATTTATTTATTTATAATTAACATTACAAACTTAAATTTAAATCGTTTACATTAACAAAAATATAAAATAAGCAAGAATACTATTGCTAAGGTGTAGAATAATCCCATTTCTGTCTCCTTCAGACACATGGACCAGATCAATATCCAATGAGATATTGTTCAACATAGCGGTAGCTCTTCCTACAGACATAACCATCGGCAGGTTGGTCCTGTGTATAGTAATGTGAAACAATTTATGCCGACGCTGGTAACTATCGGGAACATACAGACCAATGTTCCGGATAATTTCAGGATGTTCTACATTATAGTCGGGTACTTTCGGCTTCGATTGTACATACACTCTCAGTACCTACCCAGCTTGTTACGTGAGTGTTATGTATGTGTCTATGTGTGTTATGCACTGCGATAGTGAAAATTAGTACCAGGAGCCTAGGAGTTAGGAGTGGGTAACAGTATAGAACAGTGTGGATGTGTGGCCGGCAAAGTTCATGCAGGTTGGCGCTTCACACTCCATGGTTACATGACGAGCAACTTGCGTTTGATGTGGACAGAAATTCAAATTCGTTGGCTTATGTATTTGTTTATTTTTGCCTTCGCTTTGCAGTGATTAGCGCGTTTAGCTGTGCTAGAAGGTTCTTAATAAATATTATCAAGTGATTTTCAAGTATAATATTCTAAATCACATGTTATAGCAAATGAAAACCTATCAGCGGAAGCTAAACTGGCAGTGCACAACGGAGTCCTGGTTCCAACTCTGATGTATGGAAGTGAAACATGGAGTTGGCAAAAGAAGGATGAAAGTAGACTGAATGCAGTCGAAATGCGATCTCTCAGAAGAATGTGCGACAAAACGATGTATGATAGATGTGCGAATAGTGAAATAAGGAAGGAATGCAAAGCTGAGATAAGCATTATCGATAAAATTAAGAAAGGTGTGTTGAGATGGTTTGGTCATGTAGAACGAATGAGTGAGGAAAGAACGGTAAAACAAATTTATGAGGCGAATGTTAGTGGAAAAAGAAGCAGAGGAAGACCGAGAAAAGTGATCAGGTTAGGAGTCGTAACAATCGGCGGGTATGTATGAGGAGATGCATGAACGTGGAAGAGGCGAAGAATGTTTGCAAGGACAAAGTGGTGTGGCGCTCTATTCTCTCTACCTACCCCTGCGGGGAAGCGGCGTGATAGTTAGTTAGTTAGTTAGTTAATTATTACCCTGGACTGGACTGATCACCTTGCCTCATGCATCAACGGTTCAGTTTTTTAGATTTAGTTAAAGGTTTTCATTCAGGATCATAGTTTTAGCACTTGCAATCTACGCTCAAGTCAGCTCGCATAGATGAGTATACTTGATCAAGTCGTGCTCTAGCGTAAAGCAGCCCGCGAGGCGTATGACCGGTAAGTAGGACGCCTAGACCGCGCCGATATAGGCAAATCCCGAACGCCGCCGGAACTTGCCGAACGCTTCCGGACTTTGCCGAACGGCGATCGGGTGCATTCGGGCGAATTGCACCAACAGCGATGGAAATAGACAATATTAGGCAAATTTTATATAGTTCCAAGAACGAGATGTCTTTCACTTGGGCCATTATAAATGACGACCTAAACTAACCATCACGCTGCTTGCCGCAGGGGTAGGCAGCAAGAATAGAACGCCACACCAATCTGTCTTTACAAACAATCCTCTCCTCTTCCATATCAATGCATTTCTACATACATATCCGCCGATCATCCGACTCCTGACCCGACCACATTAAAGTATTTGAAATACTTGATCATACTAAGTTTTCCTCGGTATTTTTCTGCTTCTATTAACAACCATATTCGCCTCATATTTTTTTATAATCACTCGTTCGATTCACATGCCCAAACCATCTCAACATACCTTTTTAAATTTTTATCTCAGCTTATCTAAGCCTAGCATTTTTTCCTCACATCACCATTCGAACATCTATCGTACATGGTTTTGACGCACATTAGTCTGACAGATCGCATTCCCACTGCATTCAGTCTACTTTCATCCTTCTTTAACCAACTCCATGCTTCATTTCCATATATATATATATATATATATATATATATATATATATATATATATATATATATATATATATATATATATATATATATATATATATATCCGTTCTGGAGGTCCCGGGTTCGATTCCCAGGGGGGTAAAATAAATACAAGTGATTTTTTCACTGTAATATTTATTCAATATTACCATGGACTGGTACCTGAAGCGGAGGGCTGATCACCTTTCCTTCATGTGTAAAACGATCAAGATAACACTGCGTTTATATGACACAGTGCCCTATGCACCATTAGGGTGCGGATAAGGGTTTTATTATTATTATTATTAATTAATTCATATTATATCATGTAAACAAAAATCCGGAGCTTGAAAATGATGCGGAATGCATCGAAACACGTGTCATGTCATAATTTAAGAAATATAAGTATTTACTGAGTAAAATGCATGGGGAAAAAACTAGATAGTCTTTTCCTTGTGTATTTTATACGACCAGTGACTTTGTTTCGTCGTTACCGACATCACTAGACTGGTAAATATTTACGAATAATAAACGTGATTGATGTTTGCGAACATAAACTCGTACCGGCTGTCTCTCTAAAATGATCCAATGTGTTTCATTAGATCATTTTAGATAATCTGGAATCACAACATTTTGAGTGTGTCCAAATACTTGTTCACAAAATCTGGATTATATCCAATTACAGGAGTAATTTTCATATTATTTTTTGACATCTCATCAAAGATGAAGAATAATATGGAAGTCTGGGCATTTACGGGGCTGACGACCGTCATCGGCTGGTTTAAGTGATCACTTTACACACGTAATATAAGAGTTTCTGCTTAATAAAAAGCTTCTTTACATCTCACCAATAGATGTCTCTAGTGAAGTTCTAGTGATTCAAGAACAAGGTTTCTAAATTGGTTCATATATATATAGAACTTCCAAGAATTTGAGTAGTGTGGTTGTCAATAATGGGTAGAATTGGTGAATGTTACACGTGTGTAAAGTGATCACTTAAACCAGCCGATGACGGTCGTCAGCCCCGTAAATGCTCAGACTTCCATATTATTCTTCATCTTTGATGAGATGTCAAAAAATAATTTGGAATCAGTTTAATCGAAGTCCTAATAATCGATGTTCAACTCGGTTTTCTGGAATGTTCTCACGTGTAATAATAATAAATCCCTTACCGCACCCCAATGGTGCATAGGGCACTGCTTCATATAAACGCAGTGTTATCTCGATCGAATACACATGAAGGAAAGGTGATCAGCCCTCCACGTCAGGTACCAGTCCAGTGTAATATTGAATAAATATTAGGGTGAAAAAATCAGTTATATTTATTAAACCCCCCTGGGAATCGAACCCGGGACCTCCAGAACGGTAGCCGAGCATGCTGACCATTACACTACGGAGGCGGACAAACCTTTCTCACGTTCATATAAACGCAGTGTTATTTCGATTGAATACACATGAAAGAAAGGTGATCAGCCCTCCACTTCAGGTACCAGTCCAGTGTAATATTGAATAAATATTAGAGTGAAAAAATCACTTATATTTATTAAACCCCCCTGGGAATCGAACCCGGGACCTCCAGAACGGTAGCCGAGCATGCTGACCATTACACTACGGAGGCGGACAAACCTTTCTCACGTGTACGGATAATTTAGTCCATCTCCAAGTTGGATATTGTGTTAGCGATCTCTTCGCATTTCCTCTCGAATGTTATAAGTGCTTAGTTAGATGGGAAAAGGAAAGTGATTACGTTACACAGTACACTAGATACACTCTTCTGTCGCAGTTATGCAAGAATGCATTAAGCGCGAGTGTTACGCGACTAGGCTAGCTGCAAAGGAAAAGTAATCACACCGCGAATGCACTAAGATTGCACTAGGATTGTATTTTTCACTCATGAATTACATGAAATTATAGTAACTTCCGTCTAAAAAGTCCGCCTCCGTAGTGTAATGGTCAGCACGCTCGGCTACCGTTCTGGAGGTCCCGGGTTCGATTCCCGAGGGGGGTAAAAATAAATATAAGTGATTTTTTCACTGTAATATTTATTCTATATTACCATGGACTGGTACCTGAAGCGGAGGGCTGATCACCTTTCCTTCATGTGTAAAACGATCATGATAACACTGCGTTTATAAGACACAGTGCCCTATGCACCATTGGGGTGCGGATAAGGGTTTTATTATTATTATTATTATTATAGTAACTTTAAATACAAATAGTAAATCCACTCGAGAGTAGGCATAGGCGGAGGGCTGATCATCCTTCCTTCGTGTGATAACGATCAAGATAACACTGCATTTATATGATGCAGTGCCCTCTGCACCATTGGGTTGCGGATACGCGTTTTAATTATATGATGCAGTGCCCTATGCACCATTTGGTGCGGATCAGGGTTAGAAGAAGAAAAATAAGTCATAATAAGTTGCGGGCTATCGAATACCTTCCTTAAGGGTACAAGAGGTCATTCGTTCAAAATTACATAATACACAACTCTAGTGTTTTTGCCTAGAATTTTCACTCACGAATTACATGAAATTATAGTAACTTTAAACATAAAGAGTAAATCCACTCACGAGTAGGCATAGGCTATGAAACTTAAAAAGTTGAAGCCTGTGTATGGTCATGATAAGCGGTGTTGCATAAGCCGCAGCTAGATTTCAGAGTCACTTGGACGTTAGGTAATTTAAAAAAAAGGATACAAAGAAACACAGAATTCAATCAACGACCGACCGAGCAGTGGAGTGCTTTTTTTGGACTGACTTTTTAATCAGGGTTGGCTGTAGGGTTGGGAAGGATAAGGCATAGTAGGCACTGGTCGTATTTCTATATGGAACGCGAGTAATCCAGAGTACGCACTGCTTTTTTAATTATTTTTTTAAGTGAAATATTTGTGTTTTTATTATTTACACATATATTTCAATTTCATACTATTTCTGTGAGCCTAAGCGGCTCGTTATTAGAAATAGGTATCGAATTGTGCTAGAGTGGGTTCGAACCGAGAAACTCTGACTTAAGAGTCCGCGACACTAACCACGGGACCACAACCCGACACATTTTCTGCCTATATACAAGCCTCTCTGCCTATGACTGTTCATTAGCTTAAACTTTTCATCTATGTTGAGATGGCAAAAAGATTTTTAATTTTTAAAAGTTTAACTTTGTGGAATGACATGTTGATTATAAAACATAATAAAACCCTTATCCGCACCCAAATGGTGCATAGGGCACTGTCATATAAACGCAGTGTTATCTTGACCGTTTATACATGAAGGAAAGGTGATCAGCCCTCCGCTTCAGGTACCATTCCATGGTAATTTTGAATAAATATTACAGTGAAAAAATCACTAATATTTATTTTACCCCCCTCGGGAATCGAACCCGGAACCTCCAGAACGGTAGCCGAGCGTGCTGACCATTACACTACGGAGGCGGACAAATTGATTACTCAATCCATGTTGATTACTCAAAAAATATTTTAAAACTTGCATATTACTATCTAATGAGTTTTATTTCATTACACACGACTAGTTTCGAAAACTAACAGACGTTACATCTACAGGTGAAAAGTAAATGTAACGAAATAAAATTCAATTTGTAGTTATTTAAAAAGTTAATACAAGTGTTTATTAAAAAAATATTAAAAACAGTTAAATTTAGTAAATACCACTATTTCTTAAAATAAATTTAAAACGTTAATTAAAAATAGATAGATTTTACCACAAAGTTACTGCCGAATGATTTGATGCGATTTTTTAAAGTTAATTTTTCATTTGAACCAATTTAGAAACCTTGTTCTTGAATCACTAGAACTTCACTAGAGACATCTATTGGTGAGATGTAAAGAAGCATTTTATTAAGCAGAAACTCTTATATTTGTATGTGAGGTCCGAATCCTGGATTATAATCACACACATGAGAAACAAGATTAGTGATTCAAGAACAAGGTTTCTAAATTGGTTCATAAATATAGAACTTCCAAGAATTTGAGTAGTGTGGTTTTCAATTTTTCACTTATTTAAAAAAATGGAAAAAGTGTATTTTTCTTATTGTTTTTTTTCAATTATTAAATGCCTTTAATAATTAGTAGAACATCATCGTTCTGCCAGCGAGTAGGTTCCAGTATGACGTAACGCCCATGTGCGTGAGTGTGCGTGAGTGTGCGTGACGCGTGTGCGCGTGGTGGTAGTGGTGTCAGATGGCGCAACACCAGTCGCCCGTGGCAGAGAAAAGTTTAAACACTTGGCCCAACTTTGCATTGTAACGCCGATGCAGCACGGTTTTTCAAACATGGCTTAGTTTTTTTAGCGAGAGAAGTTTGTGCGAATATGGGTATAGAAAACCGAGTGCCCTAGCTGTAGCTGTCACTCTTCATTTCTTCCTCCATTTGTCCTTTACTGGAGCTGCTTCACATATCGCTCACTCCTTTCAAGAACGTCATAAATCAAAAAACTTGATTTTTCAGGAGAACGTTTTTAAAGTATGAAAATATAACATAATGTATTAACAATAAATATTAAGCCACTTATTGAACGTTTTACTGTGCAACAGATTTTTTAGGTAAAACCTGAAGATTTTTTCTCCATTTGAAAAATATTTAGGATATTTAAAAAAATAATTAAACAATACATTTTCTTAAAAATGCAAAAACAAAATTTTTTGCCCTGTAGCGGGTAAATATAAAAAATATGCCTCTTTTAATGGGATATAGTACATTTTCTGGGCATTCTGAAAACATGCACAACTGAAAATTTACGAATTTTGAGTTATGACGTTCTTGAAAGGAGTGAGCTATATGTCATGTATTATATTTACAAATTCTTCATTTTTTTATTAGATTTAAGTTTTGTACTCTGAGATTTCTTGGTAGAACTCCATTTAATGTAATATGTAGTAACACAACAACAAACCCTTATCCGCACCAAAATGGTGCATAGGGCACTGCTTCATATAAACGCAGTGTTATCTTGCTCGTTTACACATGAAGGAAAGGTGATCAGCCCTCCGCTTCAGGTACCAGTCCAGGGTAATATTGATTAAATATTAGAGTGAAAAAATCACTTATATTTATTTGACCCCCACCTGGGAATCGAACCCGGGACCTCCAGAACGGTAGCCAAGCGTGCTGACCATTACACTACGGAGGCGGACAATAGTTACAATAGTTGACAAGCAGGCGGACAGCTGCTTCACATAGGTCATGTTTTATATTTATAAATTCTTCAATTTTTTATGAGACTTAAGTTTTGCACTTTGTGATTTCTTGGTAGAACTCCAACTGCATATAGTTCATGTAACTGGTCAAATAAAATATGCTCGTATTTGGGAAAAAACTATACTAGATTTACAACATTTTGAGTGTGTTTAGACACACCCAAAATGTTGTTATTTAAATAAATTATCTGGTCTGGTGCGGCAAAACGATGTATGATTGATATTCGAATGGTGATATAAGGAAATTATACAAGCCTGAGATTGTCAATAAATTTGTGATAAACTTAAGATTGGCGTGCTGAGATGGTTTGGACATGTGGATCTAATGAGTGAAGAAAGGATAGTTTAACAAATTTATGAGGTGAATGTGTTTGCTAATACAACAAAAGGAATTCCAAGGAAAACTTAATGATCAAGCACTTCAAATACTTGAACATGGTCAGGACAGGAGTCGTAATAATTGCCGGGAATGTATGAGCGATGAATGACTGTGGAAAAGGCGAAGATTGGTTGCAGACAGATTGTTATGGCGTTCTGTTCTCTCTGCCTACCCCTGAGGAAGCGGCGCGACGGTGAGTTAGTTACCTATTTATATTTGTGTATATAGCGCACTAAATTTATCGAGCGTGCCTTTGCTGCTGCGGGGCCTATGGCGTGGAATGTTCTTCCACCAATTGTTAGAAATAGTGAGAGTGAGATGATCTTTAGAAATGAATAAAACACATTTGTTTGCTAAATCATTTCCACCATAATATTTTCCCCAATTCATTCACAGTGATGCGCCCTTGAGGTAGTATTTTACGAAAATGGCGCTGTATACTTGTGGAGGTCCTCACCAAAACGTTACATTTCCATTATAAATGATTTTAAGTAATCAGGAATGCTAGCTTGTAAAATTATTACGCTTTGGTGCGATTTAATGATTTCATATTGGTTTTTACACAGGATTGGTCACGTTTTGTCGCAACTTTAATTAAGATTTCGATAGAAGACAGTGAACAAAATAGATTTGCATTTAAAGGATTTTTGTGTGCAATATTGGAAATGTAACTTTTTGGCGAGGACCTCCGAAAATTTTCAACATTTATTTTTATTATTATTATTATGTTTGTATGTCTCTGGGTAGGAACTTAGTAAAGCACGTTTGAAGAACGTGCCACTGAGCGGCAATCAGCACTTGTGCAATGGTCGACCATGCTCCTTCAAAAATTCACGCGATAATAAATTGGACACTACTTTGCGTTGCTTCACCAACACGAGGTCATTGGATGCTAATTTCTTATATTAATATTATGTTATATATATATATATATATATATATATATATATATATATATATATATATATATATATATATATATATATATATATATATATATGTATGTAATAAAATACCTAGGTACCTACCTATACATTTTATTAAGTACTTACAAATAGTACCTACATAAAACAGATCAACCACCAGATGTCGTATGCGTCGCGCTGAATAAAACAAAAGACATCAGATAGAAAAAATATAATATTCTGATCTGTCAGAATCAGATGGATAGATAGAAAAATATTATAAAGATAAATTAAGAATAAACTTTAATTATAAACTTTAATTACAAAGCAACACATTGTTTATTTTATTATTATACACCCACTTTACATATTATTTACACCCAATTTACGAAGGAAAATATCACCACGTTAATATAATCACATACATGAGAAACGCTAGAAAATATCATATATTTTTATTTTGATCATTTTAGTTAATAATTTGACCAGTTAATTTATTTACAACATTTTGAGTGTGTCCAAATACTTGTACACAAATCTGGATTATCTCCAATTATGGGAGTATTTATGGCAGAATTATTTCATATTCTTCTTCTTTGATGAGATGTTAAAAAATAATATGAAAATACTCATACATAATTGGAGATAATCCAGATTTGTGAACAAGTAATTTGGAAACATTCAAAATGTTGTTTGAAATTTTGTATTAATTGTTTTTATTATTTGGTTTGTAAATAAAAATAATACTTGACACTGGCAGAAACATCCTTTCACTGGGTGACTGCCAAAATAATAATTAAAAAAACTCTAGCTTTCGCTTATCAATAAATAAAACCTATAATTAATAAAACAGTATCCAGGTATTAAGTTCCAGTAATCTAACAGCCAATCAAGAAGTGTGTTTTGATATTGTTACCGTTAAAATATGGATTGTGTTACGTTATCTTTGTTGCGTAACACTTACAATCTTGAACTCTGTCTCACAATATTGCAGGCTTTATTTCCCACCCATTCTTCAACTTGCCTTTGGCTGATTGGCGAGGAAATGTAATATAGTTACCAAAGTTGTATCTTTGTTAAACAAATTATCTACAACAAACTTTGACCATTAATTGTATTTTTTGCTTAAAACATATTATTTGCTCTAAATAATAAGTTTTTCTTCGTAATAAATATTTGGTTTTGAAAAGAAAAGAGTCATTGAAAGGTAAGGTCCAGTCTGATGATGTCGGTAACGACGAAACCCGGTCGCTGGTCAAATAAAAATAAAGTGGAAAAGCTAAAAATATTCGTTTTAATCTAATAATATATTTAAAGGTAAGGAGCTAAATGTTCTGAAAACAGTCAAATACTAAAATCAAGGAATGACTTTTGGAGTGGATTTTTCAGGATAACGTTTATAAAGTTAAAAAATATAATAAAATGTATTAAAAATAAATATCAAGCCACTTATTGCACTATTTACTGTGCAACAGATCTTTTAAGTTAAAACCTGAAGGTTTTTTCTCCATTTGATAAATATTTAGTTTATTTCAAAAAATAATTAAACAATACATTTTCTTCAAAATGCAAAAACAACACTTTCTGCCCTATAGCGGGTAAATATTGAGTTAAAAATATGCATCTTTTGCTCTGATATAGTATATTTTCTGGGCATTCCGAAAACACGAAAAATCCTTCAGGTTTTATCTAAAAAAGATCTGATGCGCAGAAAAATGTTCGATAAGTGGCTAGATATTTTTTTAAATACATTTTATTAAATTCTTAAACTTTAAATACGATCTCATGAAAAATCGAGTTTTTTTTATAAATGACGTTGTTGAAAGGAGTGAGCGATACGATATATTTATTATATTTGATATGATTTCAATGATTATAATGTGATATTTAGCAAAAACACGTTTAGCGAAAATCGTGTAAAAATTTCACAAAATTTTTGTATGAGTAAACAGCGCTTTCAAAATTTTCCCCTCTAAATAGTTTTTTCTAACCCTCACGAGCGATATAAGAACTTCTTTCTTATATCGCGCACTCCTTTCAAGAACGTGATAAATCAAAATACTTGATTTTTCAGGAGAACGTTTTTAAAGTTTAAAAATATAATACAATGTATTAAAAATAAATATCCAGTCTCTTATTGAACTTTTTACTGTGCAACAGATCTTTTTAGCTAAAACCTGAAGGTTTTTTCTCCATTTAAAAAATATTTAGTTTATTTCAAAAAATAATTAAACAATACATTTTCTTCAAAATGCAAAAACAACACTTTCTGCCCTATAGCGGGTAAATATTGAGTTAAAAATATGCATCTTTTGCTCTGATATAGTATATTTTCTGGGCATTCCGAAAACACGCACAACTAAAAATTTACGATTTTTGATTTATGACGTTCTTGAAAGGATTGAGCGATGTTACAAGTAATGATGATTCTGTAGTCGAGTGGAGTGATTGATGAAGATTGTTGTATATTTGCACCGGAAATGAATTATTTCCCAGTTTCTAGACCTTACCTCACCGAACTCTCAGTGTCTCGAGATAGAAGAGCTGTGACGCAACTTTTAATGCGAGTATAACCGCAGAGGTACTCTCAGAAAATTAGACACGACTCTTCGTTTTCACTATCGTTCTAAAAACAGGGTTGGCGATCTTCGTCACAATTCTACACGATTTTTCACAATTCTCCACGATTTTTCACAATTCTGTACAATTCTTCACAATTCATCACAATTCTAAATAATTCTTCACAATTCTCCACAATTCTTCACAATTCTTCACAATTCTTCATAATTTTTCACAATTCTTCACATCTCTGCTTAATTCTCCACAATTTTGTGTAATTCTTCACAATTTTCCTCAATTTTTAACGATTATCCAAAAATTTTCACAATTTTCCATAATTCTCCATAATTCTTCATAATTCTTCATAATTTTTCATGATTCTAACTATCGTAATACAGGAAAAACCGAGTCAGAATAAACGTTAGAAAAACATATTATTCTAGAAATTCTACCTTCTGAAGCCTTGAAACTTTCAATATGGCCATCATCTGGGCTGAACAAGTCGTCCAGAACACTGAAAAATTGATGATTTTGACACGAATGCGTTATTTAGCCCTTGAACACCAGTTAGTTTCGTTAATTCAAAAGAAAATACTTGATTTTTTAAAGCTAAAACAAAAATGTTGAATTTTTCATTCAGAAGTACCTAAATAACATAAAAATCTAAAACAAACTGCATTTTCATAAACCAAAATTTCCTTATTTTATTATTTTTCTCAAATGAATTAATATCCAGTCATCCGAACGATTCCCTAATCCGAACGACCCGCAGCACGATTAACGTTCGGATTAGCGAGCTGAAATTATATTATTTGGAGAAAAAAATTTACTTTGTTTTTTGATCCACTCACTTTTTTTATTAAAAACTAACCAGTTTCGGCAACAACCTGTTGCCCTCTTCGGGGTTTGTTTTACAACTAAACAGACCTACATCTGATACCCTGATCTCCATTCATCTCTTTCTAAAAGCATAATTTTATTCAGAACATAACTATTTATTATAAGAATCATCATTCTTCGGTAAATCCCTGTCCAAGCGGCCAGATTATGGAATCAATTACCTCTCCTTGTAAACAAATGCACCCTCTCTAATAACTTTTAAAAAACGTTAAGAGACATTACTATTTATCATTAGAATCCGAACTGTCCATCAATCTTCCTCCCTTAGTTTTTCCCTCTACCTCCTTCCTTAACTCCTACACTCCTTTACCTACCTTACAATCATCAATTTGTTATTTATGTTTTTTTTAATGTTGAAGTACTATCTATATTTTATTTATAATTTCGGCATTAACTTTGTGGTAAGACATGTTACAATGATTAAAGAAAACACTTCCTTTTTTACCACTTGAGTTTTATTATATACTACATGTTTCAGAAGTTAAACTTCCATCATTCAGGTCTGTATTATAACATTAATTAATTAAACATAATTATTAACTAATTATTAATAATTATTCATTAATTTAACATAATTCAGTTATAATACAGACCTGAATGATGGAAGTTTAACTTCTGAAACATGTAGTCTATAATAAAACTCAAGTGGTAAAAAACGAAGTGTTTTCTTTAATCATTGAAGTATTATCTACCCTCTGATTGCAAACGGCTATTATATGGTATCAAACGTTTTGATCAATATCACTAGTCTGTTTTCGGTTAGTAAGAAGAAATTGCTTTTTAGCAATAAGCCCGCCAATGATCTTATTTATTTTGTGTACATGAAGTTAGAATAAATAAATAAATAAATAAATATAGATTTGATAAAGTTGGCTATTGGAGATCGAACTTGAATGTAGGTATTGATAATAAAAAAAAAACATCTCACCAATAGATGTCTCTAGTGAAGTTCTAGTGATTCAAGAACAAGGTTTCTAAATTGGTTCATATATATATATATATATATATATATATATATATATATATATATATATATATATATATATATATATATATATATATATATATATATATATATATATATATATATATATATATATATATATATATATATATATATATATATATATATATATATATATATATATAGAACTTCCAAGAATTTGAGTAGTGTGGTTGTCAATAATGGGTGGAATTGGTGAATGTTACACGTGTGTAAAGTGATCACTTAAAGCACCCTATGACGGTTGTCAGCCATATTCCATATTCTTCTTCATCTTTGATGAGATGTCAAAAAAATAATTTATAAAAAACATCAATCAGAGAGCTGGCAGCCCTGTTTTTCCAACCAGTTTCAGTTTTCGCAGGGGACACGAGGCCGATTCTCGGCTATGCCGAACAATATACAACTAGCCCCGCATTTGCGGTAATATAATACTAGTTGCAGCTAGGCCCGGCTCTAGCGTCGGGCCCCACTCTATCAGGAAGCGACAGAGACGGAGTTGGAAAGTGAAACGCCGATTACCCAACATTCTAGTTGCGCAACATCGCCCGGTCTCTCCCACTACCTCCACAACACTTGGCGAATTCAAACGGCTCTAGAAATATATAAATCAGCGATTCTTTTCGTCGCGTTTCAACGAACGATCGCCCGACTTTGAGAAATGTCTAAGTTCAGTTCGGTGATTTTGACGTAATTGACGTTTGAGAACGGGTTCTCAATCTTTTTTGGTCTTTACGCCTCCCTGCCGATTTTCTCACTTACAAAACATATGCAGTTGTTTATTTATTTATTGAACGGCTAATGCCTTTAACATAATAAATATAAACAGTATCTAATATAAAAAATACACTAATAGAGAAACAAAAAGTCTTAAACATAAAAAATAATAAAATGACAATTAGTAAACACTTTCTAAATACACACATACTTATAATATAATATTGGATTCATCACAAAGTAACCTTAAGCTTAACGCGCTGCTCCTCCGCAGGGGTAGGCAGAGAGAATAAAACGTCACACCCTTCTGCCTTTGTAAAAAATATTCGCCTCTTCCATATATTTGAAATATTTTTAGTATTATAGTTTGGTCTGGGTGTTTATGATGTGTTTTTCACATTTACATTCCCTATCCTTACTACCCTACTGCTGATAAGCTTCTAAAAGTAGAGGCTTTGCGGGTTATTCCTTTAAAAAAATCGTATTTATTTATGAGGGTCTGTTAATGTGTATAAATGTAAAACTAAGTAATCGTTTAAAATATTTTTTATATAATATTAATGAGAAAACCAAGGCATATACAATATATAGGTACTTTATTATTTTTCAAGGAATTGTATATCGGGTGCATATGAGAAGATGTACGTATGTAGATGAGACGAAGATTATTTGTTAAGACAGAGTGGTGTGGCGTTCTATTCTCTCTGCTTACCCCCGCGGAGAAGTAACTTGATGATTTGTAAGTTCGTCAATTAGATATTTACGTATAGACAGTTATGCAATGCAATCAACATGTGTAGGTATTAGGTATTTTAATAAAATAAACATACTTCATTAAATCACGTAAAAAAGACCTTGATTGTATTGCTATTGTAGTATTAAGTACCTTTTCCCACCTCCTATTTCTTCGACGTATTTTCACAAATTTACTAATGTGGAATTTTACAATTGGAATAGTACAAGTACTCATTTAAGTGAATGACTTGATGTATCGCTCACTCCTTTCAAGAACGTCATAAATCAAAAATCGTAAATTTTCAGTTGTGCATGTTTGGAATGCCCAAAAAATGTACTATGTCCCAGCAAAAGCGGCATATTTTAAACTTAATATTTACCCGCTACAAGGCAGAAGGTGTTGGTTTTTGCTTTTTGAAGAAAAGGTGTTGTTTAATTATTTTTTTTTAAATATACTAAATATTTTTCAAATGGAGAAAGAACCTTTAGGTTTTACCTAAAAAGATCTGTTGCACAGTGAAAAGTTCAATAAGTGGCTTGATATTTATTTTTAAAACATTGTATTATATTTTTAAACTTTAAAAAGGTTCTACTGAAAAATCAAGTTTGTTGATTTATGACGTTCTTGAAAGGAGTGAGCGATATGTAACTATGCTATAAAATTCCCAAAAGAAATATAATAATACCATAAAACATAATATAGGGGTAGGATGTGCAATCGGCCTGTCAATTTGCGTTGCATAAAAATTGCAGCAAAAGTGTTTGTATAACGCGGTGTGGTTCTATTCACCCCCTCCGGCCGCGCGGGGCATTGGCCGCGCAAGGTAACGCTTCCCGTTAGCGCGCGTGACCCAGTTAACGCGCTAACCTCCAGCGCCGGCACTGGCGACAGCGGCGCTCCACTACCTGCCGGCCTGTGAGGAAATACGCCAGTGGCGAGCCGTTGATGGCGAGGGATTTAAAAAAAATATTTTCGACGCCTGGATAAGGGAAATATACGAGATGGAAGATGTCGTTAGGTGTGGAAGGCAACGAAGGAGACAATGGTATGCGTATGTGAGGAGAATTGAACTATCCAGACTCCCCCATGTTGCACTGCACGGCCAACCAAAGAGATGGATTGACAGCTGGGAATCGACATCGCAGGAGGCTAATCCCTCTTTAAAACAGGCCACAAGGCCAACACCAAGCGGAAGAAGAAGAAGATTTTTAGATTGGAGTTGCATTTATTATTTACCTTGCTTATTATGTACAAGGTTTATGGATAGATCATTTAGTGGATTTTTGTGTCTTCTATCTAAAAAAAATGTTTTATTTTAATCTGTGTTGGGAACAGGAGGGATAATCTAATGTGGGACAGTCAGGAACTTGTCAGTACTTGCTCATTGCTGGGAAGAAACCACACAAAACTCCTCAGGAGAAGGCGGACTATTGACTGTCGTCAACAGGCCTTCCGTTCCACTAGAAGAGGGTTTGGCATTTTGTGTCCTAGCTTGGTTTATGGTACCAATGTTCTTCACTAGTTTTATCATGTATGATACCACCTCTCGTGAGAGTTACTTATGGACTAACACGGATCCGATGTTGCATAGATCCTCACCCAGGCTCTTGCAACGCGCTTTTTTTCACTATTTTTTTTAATGATGGGGATGGGTTATTGCTAACAAGGACGCCTTTCTCACCATCGCTCAGGGAAGCGTCTTGCTCGATATATTGATCGGGCTGTAGACCAAGAAGATCGAGAAGGCGCAATAGGTCAAGTCGTCTTTTTTCCTTAACAAACTCGACTCCTAATCGACGCCCCGAGATCGATTGACGACGTTTTGCATTTTATTATACCTATATCATCATCATCTTATACACCTTCGTCTTTATAAGCTCACCTTTACATAGGATATGAGTTTACACACATCAACCTCCTAGAGAATGCATCCCTCGCCACTGCCGCTACTCGGCTATGTGCATATTACGTAGTTGACACGTACATACGGCTTTTATCGTAACTGCAAGAGTAGGTACCTACGTCTTACATAGGTGGGACCACACTGCTTAGTGATAAACGTTAGAAACATTGTATCAAACGTATTATTATTATCATGTATATATAAATGCACCCTCTCTAATAACTTTTAGGAAACGTCTGAGACATTACTATCTATCATTAGAATCCTAACTGTCCATCAAACCTACAACCCTTAGTTTTTCCCTCTCCCTAAACTCCCTTTTTCCTTTGCCCTCCTTTTTATCATCTTTTGTAATTTATATTTTTTAAATATTCAAGTAACACATCATTCTTCAGTAAATCATTCCCTGTCCAAGCTGCCAGACTATGGAATCAATTACCTCTCCTTGTAAACAAATGCACCTTCTCTAATAACTTTTAAGAAAAGTCTGAGACATTACTATGTATCATTAGAATCCCAACTGTCCATCAAACCTCCTCCCTCTACCTCCTTCCCTAAACTCCGCTTTTCCTTTGCCCTCCTTATTATCAACTATTGTAATTTTTTTTTAATGTTCAAGTACTATCTACCCTCTGATTACAAACAGCTATATATGGTACCTAACGTTTTAATTAATATCACCAGTCTGTTTTTGGTTGGTTGGAAGATATAGCTTTCTAGAAACAAGCCCGCCTATGTACTTATTTCTTTTCGGTACATGAGGTTTAAATAAATAAATATACTAAATAAATTAAAGTAAGAAAGTAAAATAAAAAAAATTAACGTGATAAATCGTTATAATCCTATTATTTGAGGGCTATAGGAATTCCATCGAAACAGTATTAAAACAAGGAGCTATATATGAGAAAGTTTCACTCGCTGCACAGTCTGGAGTCGTGCATCTCCTCGAAGCACGAGATATCTTTCTTCTTCGACTTTCCAACGCTTCATGACTCATGACCGTCCTTTCTTTGTGTCGTAAATACTTGCCAAGCCTCGAACCCACCAACATATAACCTATCTTTTATATTTTTACAATGTGACTCACGATACACATTTGCTTCATCATAAGCGACATATCGTTGAATTACGTATTAAATTCTAATAATAATTGAATATTTTAATTAATGTTTTATTTAGTAAATATTTCTTAAAATCTACTGTGACACGTGTTTCGATGCATTGCGCATCATTTTCAAACACCGTATAGATGATGAAGAATATGTAAGACTGGGTATTTACCTATCATACGCTGGTTTAAGTGATCCCATTTAAATATGCGTAAAATTTACCATTCTTTCCATTTTTGAGGACAATTTTTGATTAATTTTTAAATATTTTTAAAGGTAAAATTATATAATATTATTAATTGATTCAGCAGACACTTTGTGGTAAAATCTATCCATTTTTAATTATTTGTTTAACTTGGTAAATACCACTATTAATAGTGGTAATTAATAAGTAAAACTTTACAACATTTTGAGTGTGTCTAAATACATCATTATCAAACACCGTAATACGGTGTTTGAAAATGATGCGGAATGCATCGAAACACATGTCACAGTAGATTTTAAGAAATAGTGGTATTTACTAAGTAAAACATTAATTAAAAATGGATAGATTTTACACAAATTGACTGCCGAATCAATTAATAAAATAATATATTATTTCAAAATTCTTCACCTTTGCTTACCATTTTTCCTTTATTTTCAATCTCCGCCCCTTGACTAACCCCGCCTCCCCCTAACTTACTTTTCTCTTTATTTATAGAACAATTATTTATTATGTTTTAGTTCACATTTAGACCTGAAGATGGAAGCTTAGCTTCCGAAATTAGTTGTCTTAAATAAACTCAAGTGGTAAAAAAATATGTGTTTTCTTTAATAATTTCAACATGTCGCTCACTCCTTTCAAGAACGTCATAAATAAAAAACTTGATTTTTCAGGAGAATGTTTTTAAAATTTAAAAATATAATACAATGTATTAAAAATAAATATCAAGCCACTTATTGAACTTTTTACTGTGCAACAGATCTTTTTAGGTAAAACCTGAAGGTTTTTTCTCCATTTGAAAAATATTTAGTATTTTAAAAAAATAATTAAACAACACCTTTTCTTTAAAATGCAAAAACAACACTTTCTGCCCTGTAGCGGGTAAATATTAAGTTTAAAATATGACGCTTTTGCTGGGATATAGTACATTTTCTGGGCTTTCCGAAAACTTGCTCAATTGAAAATTTACGATTTTTTATTTAAAACGTTCTTGAAAGGAGTGAGCGATGTATTACCACAAAGTGAATGCCGAAAAAATAAATAAAATATATCATATATTATTGCTTTGGTATTAACTTTGTGGATTATCAGGAAGCTTCTTCTTTTTCTTGGCTCCATCCAACTTATCGTCTTTGTAGACTGTGGGGGTCAGCTCTCCTCGTCCTCAGGTTGTAGGTCCTTCTGTCATGGACAACGTCACATAGACCATCCCTTCAAATCATGTTATCTTTCTGCAGCATCCATGAATTATAGACTTCATCTTTATTCTTGACTAATTTTAAATCATTCCAAAATATTTTTCATTCAGTCGGATGTCTAGAAATATCCAAGTGGTTTTATCGGGTCGCTCTAATTACAATTTAAGGTTTTTCTTATCTACGTATTTTTTTAAATATTGAGGCATTGAATAACGTGATAGCGTGGACGTTACGAAATATTTTGACATAAATAAAAATGATATCTGTTGTCAAGTTTACGGTTTAGGGTCACGCTTCATCAAGGCGAAAATAAGAATTACATACTACAAAAAAAACGTACATAGAAAGCTGTATTGTACACATTTTCAAGCATCCTTTTCAGGTACCGTATGTGAAGCTTAGTCTTAATTTTAAAGTTGTGTCCTTGGGACGTTGAAGGTTGAAGAGAGGGTAGGAGCTTTTCCTAATTTTTATTTATTTAGTTATTTATTTATAAGCGGGAACAAAGATAATAGGGGGGAGACTTTAGTAATTGTCATATTTTTAATTTTGGTTTTTATTTTTTTATTATTCATATATTCTCAACATTATTAATATTTAAAGCATTTACTTTGTGCTTATTCATTTTTACTTTTTTACAATTTTTTAATGATATTAGTATGTAACCACTCACCGATATACTTTTAAATAGTGGTTATACATGATTATACATGGTTATACGTGGTTATACATGGTTATATAGTGGTTATACACTCGGTGAGTGGTTATATACTAATATTATTAACAATTATGTAAAAAAATAAACAAGTATTATTCATTTACAACATTTTGAGTGTTTCCAAATACTTGTTCACAAAATCTGGATTATCTCCAATTACAGGAGTTATTTTCATATTATTTTACATCTCACCAATAGATGTCTCTAGTGAAGTTCTACTGATTCAAGAACAAGGTTTCTAAATTGGTTCATATATATAGAGCTTCCAAGAATTTAAGTAGTGTGGTTGTCAATAATGGGTAGAATTGGTGAATGTTACACGTGTGTAAAGTGATCACTTAAACCAGCCTATGACGGTCGTCAGCCCCGTATATGCCCAGACTTCCATATTCTTCTTCATCTTTGATGAGATGTCAAAAAATAATATGAAAATAACTCCTGTAATTGGAGATAATCCAGATTTTGTGAACAATTATTTGGACACACTCAAAATGTTGTATCTATAAACAATATGACAAAAATATGAACAATATTATTTTCTAGCTTAGTTGAGATATCAATTATCATGCTTACATTAATAAACTCAATAACCGATCTTATACAAGTGTTTTATTTTCATATTTACTTCATTACAGTTAATTATTGACTAAAATGACGTAAGCACGCTAAAATCGGTCACGCAACAACTACATCAAACTCGTATCATACATTGTTCGTAGCGTAAATTGTTCTCGGGTTCAAATTGTTGACACAAGTGACAATTTGCCCTGGTTTTTCAATGTTAGATTGTGTCGTCGCCACATCAGGACATTGTTTATCTGCTGAATTTGAGGTTAAGTTAACAAACTGGTTTCTGCGGACCGAGTAGTCGAAATTCACTGCCAGTGTTTCGGTCGGGTCTTGCGCAATGTCACCACAGACGGTGGCATTCGGCCTATAGTGAGTAGTAAGCACAGCCCAGAATTTGTGGACGAGAATTTGGACACTCAAGATATCGGGTGTTATAAACACTTCACGAGTCTAATACAATCCTTTATAGGTTGAGTATGCTAAATTAGATATTCCTCCCGTCTGACAATGATCCATTCTCATTCAAAAACTAAACGTCATCTGTCATTTAGAACGCCTGACCCTTTTTTGAAAAGCGGCCATTACGCTCTCGGCCCTAATGTCATTGGTTATAAGTTGCACTTCCCTGATGAAATGCAACATGGCGGCGGCCGGCCAATAGTAATGAAGCATGACCTTTGCCTACCCCCCCCTCCCCCCCTGCTACTTATAAAGTAGTGTTCTCGTCGGATAGATAAGCACTCTATGGGTCCGGTTATTCAATTGGAGTTATTTTTTTAAAAACTTACTATCCATCACGCCGCTTCCCCGCAAGGGTATTCGGAATGATTAGAACACCACACATATCTGTCTTTGCAAACATTATTAGCCTCTTCCACATTCATGCATTTCCTCATACATACATACTACAATGATATCATGTGTCAATAAGCACGATGTCCGCCACGAGCAATGTTCCATATTGCACGAGTTCCTGATGGCATTACTGTCAATGAAACCGTTTAAAAAAACACCCAAAATTTATGCAAGCTAGTGCAAATTCGGGCAAAACTATTTTTGTTGTACTAATTTTCCTACCAACTATTTATTATCAATTAAAATATAGGCACAAGGAACCAAGTCCTTCTTATATTATATTATACTTAAAATATTTATTTGTGACCCTCCCTGGAAATTAGACTCCAGTCCCGAGACGCCAGCGCAGTAGCCAAACGCGCTAATCACCACACTACCGAGGCGGACAGTAGTCACATACCCGTAAACAATCCATTGTTCATTATAAATGCGTGCTAGATTGAAATTGGAACCTGTTTAAATAAAATTCACGTCGATTTGTCAGCTGTCATTATTATCTTCGAAATTTGAATAAACGTCACATTGACACCAGTATCTAATGCGCGCGCCAAATATTCCATATTTAAATTTTTTGAAAAAAGTACGCAAATAGTCTGGCAACCCTAATAATAGCAAAATTATCTCCGGTAGTGTTCCCCGTACGATCGCGGTAGGTTCGTACCCAGAGGCGTAGGAACGGGTCGGGGGGGAGGAAGCGGGAAGTCCCTCTCGCTCCCCCCCCCAATACCCCCCACCCCACCTCCTCTAAGCTAAAGTGCAAGCTATAATGTCGTATCTGCGCGGCGAAGTGCTCAGATCGAGTAAAAGGAGGCTTCGTACAAAAAAAAATCTAGATTAAAATCAATCAAAACTGATTTAAATATGATAAATTAGTTTCTTATAGTATAAAATTATTCTTCTTATAAAACGTTTATCATATATATACAATAATAAAAAAATATCATTTTTAAACCTATTATTATTCTTTCACTTTTAATGTTTATATTTAGGTACCTACATGCGTCAAATATTTTAATTAAACACATATTTTTTAAAGATTTAATTTTTGTTCTAACATATCTTGGCGGGACTGCATTTTATACAATAAAATAACTCCATAATATTTTCCACTTATATATTATTCGACCAGTGATCGCGTTTCGTCGTTATCGACATCACCAGTCTGATGATTTCAATTAAAATATATGTGGAAAAAACTATAAACGTAGTTGTTATTTTATTTTATATTTTTTTAATGGTATAAAAAATCTGATAATTGAACTGAACTCTAAATAATTTATTTTACATAAAAAATGAATTTATTAAATTACTTATTTTAATAAAATATTTTATTTATTTATTTTGTGGTTAAGTACTTTTTTTTAAAAACATGATGATGACTTGATCTTCTTTTGAAGTGCGAACTTCTATGCATTTTCCGAATGGAACGCGCTTTGAATTCGAATCTGACGTTTCGGCGCCTTCCCGCCGGATTGTCTGCGGCCGCTTGCGCCGCGCGGTTCGCGAGCAGAGAAAGTTGACCCAGTTAGCGGGCGCGGGTTGAACGACCGAGCGCCGCATCGCGTCGGAAGCGCTCGGGCGCGCTCGGCAACGCTCGGCAAAGCTCGGCGGACCGCGCGCGTTCGGGAAACGGCGGAGGACCTCGCGAAACGCCTACGTGGAAAAGCGCGCTAAAGTACCTACCCGACGACCCAGTCTTTTTTTTTTTTTTTTTTTAATTTTTACCAACAACATATGTTAAATTATACTTTATATTTAAGCAATAACTATGTGATTTTCCAATTAATATTTGAAATACATCTTTGTTTTAAAATCTCTATAAATATTTTATTATAACTCAATTATAATGTCTACCGGTTTCGAAGCTAACCGCTTCTTTATCAAGACTGATTAATACTTCAGTCATGAAAAAGAAGCGGTTAGCTTCGAACCGGTAGACAGTTAAATTAAGTTATAATAAAATATTTATAGAGATTTTAAAACAAAGTTGTATTTTAATTATAATGTTTAATTTTTACAAATTATAATTGTTTCTCTTTATTATGATAAACACATCCACTTTCATATTTAGATATATAAACTAAATATGTTATAAATCCTTAGACAAAATACGCAAGGAGAATTTTCCAACACATTAAAAAAAAAGTAAAAAATTTCAACTAACAAATTTTAAATAATAAAAAAGCCTTTATCTGCGCCCACCGGTGCATAGGGCATTGCATATTATAAACGCAGTGTTATCTTGATCGTTGTTAACACATGAAGGAAAGGTGATCAGTCCTCCGCTTCAGATACCAGTCCTGGGTAATTTTGAATAAATATTAGAGTAAAAAAATCACTCATATTTATTTTACCCCCTCCCCTAGGTATAGAACCCGGGAACACCAATACGGTAGCCGAGCGTGCTGACTAACACTACGGAGGCGGACAAAAGTTATACATCGAATAAAAACATAAACTCATACAAAATTTATGTTTTATAAAAATAATAATTATTTGTGTTTTTTTTATGATTACGTCAGATTAAAATTATAATGAAGTTAATTTTATAACCTACTGAAAATCACATACGAATCATTTTTATACAAACGTTATATATTTTTTTAAATAAAAAAGAAATTCAGAACTTTCCCAACTTATTTAAATGCAAATAAATAAATTCGTACTTAAAATGACGACATATTTCGTTATTTATTTACTATCTGTTTTAAAAATAATATTACTACTCTATTTGTGTAATTATTAAAATATCGCATACTCTGAAAATGTTTTCATTGACCTGAAAATTTTTGGGCGGCCGAAATAAGAGACACGTGTTTCGATGCATACCGCATCGTTTCAAACTCCCACAATAGATTTTAATAAATAGTAATATTAACCAATGATTTTTAAATTCCAAATATTTTTCCTCTGACTATTGGACATTGCATAGTTTATATCGTTCACTCCTTTCAACAACGTCATATATCAAATATCAACAATTTTCAGTTGTGCATGTGTTCGGGATCTCAGAAAATGTACTATATCCCAGCAAAAGCGGCGTATTTTTAACTTAAAATTTACCCGCTACAGGGCAGAAAGTGTTGTTTTTACATTTTGAATAAAAGGTATTGTTTAATAATTTTTTTTTAATTCACTCAATTTTTTTCAAATGGATGAAAAACATTCAGGTTTTACCTTAAAAGATCTATTGCACAGTAAAACGTTCAATAAGCGGCTTGATATTTATTTGAAAAACATTTCACTATATTTTTAAACTTTAAAAACGATCTCATAAAAATTAAGTTTTGAGTAAGCGATATTTTTTATTTATCATATCCACAAATCCACAAATATCACTGATACAAACACATCTCACTGTTATGCCATTAAATCGTTGTAAAACTGCGTCGTCCGCTTTCACGAATCCTGAAATCGTAGTTTTCAGGCCGCTGAAAGTATTTTCCATCGGTTTTCCGGCTGCAGTCCCAGGCTGCGAAGGTACCGGGCGGGTCGGCGAACGCAGCCAGTAGCCTTCAACCCATGGACAGACCGACAGCGATGTGCAACGCTAGTGGAATGTACCTCCTGCAAAATGCACGCGGATGCATTAATTTATCTATTTATTTTCTCAAAAACAACCGTGATCGAACTTAGTAGGCATATTTATTGTAACTTAGTAAGCATATTTATTGTAACTGCAGACAGTTAGAATTCCATGTTGAATTGTTGGGTAATATATCCAAAATAAAACAACGTTTGTTGGATTGAATTCTACATTTATTTATGTATATGTTACAATGATTAAAGAAAACATTTTTTTTACCACTTGAGTTTTATTATAGACTACATGTTTTAGAAGTTAAACTTCCATCATTCAGGTCTGTATAATAATTTATTATACAGACCTGAATGATGGAAGTTTAACTTCTGATACATGTAGTCTATAATAAAACTCAAGTGGTAAAAAACAAGTGTTTTCTTTAATCATTGTAACATGTCTTACCACAAAGTTAATGCCGAAACAATAAATAAAATATGTATATGTTAATACGTGACGCGTTTCGTCTTCTTAGGGCATTATCAAACAATATTTTTATTAACATTAAACATATTACGCATTAACATATGCATAAATAAATGTAGAATTCAATCCAACAAACCTTATTTTATTGTGGATATATTACCCAACAATTTATTAGCATATTACTTGAATCAAATCAGGCATACACAGACTGTTGTAGGATGCGTTTCGTATGTTATTTTCCAGTTAATATTTTAACTAACCCTCTCCTTATCATTGATCGTTCACTTTGTGTAATACCACTTTAATAAAAACTTATTCGTGACTAGCGGTTTTGGAATAATCATTCCAATATCGGGTCATTAAAATAAAATTATTACGGTCTGACATTTATACAAAAATATTATTTATTTATTTTTATTTAGAAATTTAATAGAACAGTTACACAAATTCAGCAAACACAAAACAAGTAACACAAAACAGGTACATATTTGTAAAATTCCAGTTACAAAATTTCACATTTCGCTACTCCTTTCAACAATGTCATAATATATCTAAAATCGTCATATATATACATATATTTATTTAAATAATTTCAGCTATGCGTGTTTTCGGAATGCCCAGAAAATGTACTATAACCCAGCAAAAGCGGCATATTTTTAATTAAGTATTTACCTACTGCAGGGCAGAAAGTGTTGTTTTTGCATTTAAAAAAAAAGTTTTGTTGAATTATTTTTTTAAATAAACTTTTTATTTCAATTTTAGAAAAAAACATTCAGGTTTTACCTAACATCTGTTATGCAGCAAAAAGTTAAATAAGTGGCTTGATAATTATTTTGAATACATTTTATTACATTCTTAAATTTTAAAAACGATCTCCTGAAAAATCGTTCATTTTGATATTTGATGTTGTTGAAGGTAGTGAGCGATATATTAGTTAGTGAAAATACTTGGAAGAAGGATTGGATTTTCCTTCAGAAAAGAGGAAATTATATATTTTCCTCGAATAACTATCAATGACATAAAATATATTAATAAATTGAAGTAAATAAATTATTACACTATAAAAAAACCCGAATACAGAAAAAATAGTTACATAGTTTGGTTTTGGTTTAAATCGCTCCTCATTGCTTGAAGTGCAGAATTGATCGATATATATTTTATATATATATATATATATATATATATATATATATATATATATATATATATATATATATATATATATATATATATATATATATATATATATTAAATATAATAATAAAGCCCTTATCCGCACCCCAATGGTGCATAAGGCACTGTGTCATATTAACGCAGTGTTATCTTGATCGTTTACACATGAAGGAAAGGTGATCAGCCTTCCGCTTCAGGTACCACAGTCCATAGTAATATTGAATAAATATTACAGTGAAAAAATCACTAATATTTATTTTACCCCCCTTGGGAATCGAACCCGGGACCTCCAGAACGGTAGCCGAGCGTGCTGACCATTACACTACGGAGGCGGACAAAGCCTATATATATATTTATATATATATATATAAATATATATATATATATATATATATATATATATATATATATATATATATATATATATATATATATATATATATATATATATATATATATATATATATACACATATATTTCACACCCTTTGTTACGTAATATGTATGTGCATATCACTACTTCATTTAAAATTTAGACCGGTAGTCAACCTTCAACCCGAGAACAAAATGGGGTGGAAACTGACCTCATTTCCCGTTACAAGATATACGGGGTAGATCGAACCACCCTGATAGTATGGAAATATACTGGCATATAAGAACTCCATGCATTTTCCCTGCAATTATGCGAATGAGCACTGAATGAACTCAATTAACGATGTGCATATTAAATGCAGTCATGAAGCTTCTATCGTAAGAGCATTTCAATTCAATTCAATTCAATTTTATTCACCAAAAAAATAATATATACGAGTACATAATAAAAATAAAATAATAAAACCCTTATCCGCACCCCAATGGTGCATAGGGCACTGCGTCATAAAAACGCAGTGTTATCTTGATCGTTTACAAATGAAGGAAAGGTGATCAGCCCTCCGCTTCAAGTACCAGTCCAGGGTAATATTGAATAAAAATTACAGTGAAAAAATCACTCATATTTATTCTTACCCCCCCTGGGAATCGAACCCGGGTCCTCCAGAACGGTAGCCGAGCGTGCTGACCATTACACTACGGAGGCGTGCTGACCAATATACGAGTACATAACAATCAATATTCAAGGCGTATTTATCAAAAGTAAGCAAGAAGACTTTAAAGGTGTACAAGAAACCCGCTTCGGAAAACTCCTTCGGACACATGGAACAGATCAATATTCAATGTGATATTGTTCAACATAGCGGTAGCTCTTCCTACAGGCATAACCATCGGCAGGTTGGTCCTGTGTATAGGAATGTGAAACAATCTATGCCGACGCTGTCTTAGGTAACTATCGGGAACATACAGACCAATGCTCCGGATAATTTCAGGATTATCGATCATACCGCGCAACAATGGATAAAAATGCGTAATCAAATACACATTCCTTCTAGTCTCTAAACTGTTGTAGCCAAGCATACCCTAGAAAATAGCATTACGCCTGTTATAATAGTAATTCCACTTTTAAGTACACATGTATGTCATTTTAATCCAGCTTAGTGTAGGGGAGGGATACCATTGATGGGCAGCTTGAAACCTGTCAATAACTCAACTAACGTTTCGATTAGTCTCAGGGCATATTTTTAATATTATAGGTATGTCGACTTGAGATTTTATTTTTATTTTATTTTATTTATTCGGGAATTGTACAGCTTACATATAAAAATGATATAATAAACAATAGTTACATTAAGAATAATAAACATTGCATTACATTAACAAAAAATAGTTACGTTAAAAAAAAAGCCAATTAAATAATTCCACATTTATGTTATAAAACTATTAAAAAAACATTCGGAGATTAAACAAAAAAACAAAAAAAGGGTTTTATTTAAAATAATAGATTTAGCAGGAAGGAGAAGGAAAGAAGAGGAATTAATAAGGGTGTTTAAAGGATTTATTTTTCTAGGTAAGAAATTAAAAATATATTAATAAATATACATACATACGCATACATACACACATACATACATATATATATATATATATATATATATATATATATATATATATATATATATATATATATATATATATATATACATTTAAATATATATATATTTATATATATATATATATATATATATATATATATATATATATATATATATATATATATACTGTCCAAATACTTGTTCACAAAATCTGGATTATCTCCAATTAACTCCTGTAATTGGAGATAATCCAGATTTTGTGAACAAGTATTTGGACACACTCAAAATGTTGTAAATATATATATATATATATATATATATATATATATATATATATATATATATGTAATAAAATACCTAGGTACCTACCTATACATTTTATTAAGTACTTACAAAAAGTACCTACATAAAACAGTTCTACCACCAGATGCCGCATGCGTCGCACAGAATTAAACAAAAGACTTCCGATAATATTATTAACTGTCAGAATCAGATAGATAGATAGATAGATAGATATAAAAATTATTATAAAGATAAATTAAGAATAAACTTTAATTATAAACTTTAATTACAAAGCAACACATTGTTTATTTTATTATTATACACCCACTTTACATATTATTTACACTAAATTTTCAAAAGGAAAATATTACCACGTTATAAAACGACAATTTTGTTAATTGGAAATGGATGATGAAACATTAGATGTATTAAAACAATTACTACAATATGTTCGGAGTGAGAGAGAAAAATTAGAAGATGATCAAAGAAAACGATTAGAAGATAATCAAAGAAGACGTGGAAATTTAAGAACTAGTGATAAAATTAAAAATAAAAATCATGTGAAAAAAATTTCTACAAAATATAAAATAAAATATACTCCAGAAAAGAAGAATTTCGAAGCAGATTGTATGAGCAGGAATCCAGTAATAGAATCGAAAGAAAATGCAAATGAACAATTAAAAGTCGTAAATTTGGTTAAATTAGAAGATATTTTAAAAGATCAGAATAAAAATGAAGACATACAAATAACACAGACACAGTGCTTGAAAAATGAAAATAAAAATAAAGTAGAAAAAACTTCTACGAAAGATAAAATAAAATATACTCCAGGAAAGAAGAATTTAGAAGTAGATTGTCTAAGCAGGAATCCAGTATTAAAATCGAATGAAAATGCAGATGAACAATTAAAAGTTGTAAATTTGGTTAAATTAGAAGATATTTTAGAAGATCAGAATAAAAATGAAGACATACAAATAACACAGAAACAGTGCTTGAAAAATGAAAATAAAAATAAAGTAGAAAAAACTTCTACGAAAGATGAAATAAAATATACTCCAGGAAAGAAAAATTTAGAAGTAGATTGTCTAAGCCGGAACCCAGTTTTAGAATCGAATAAAAATGCAGATGAACAATTAAAAGTTGTACATTTGGTTATATTAGAAGATACTTTAAGAGATCTGAATAAAAATGAAGGAATTCAAAAGAAAAAAACAAATGGATTGAGAAAAACTGTGTCTACTTTAAAAGGGTCAAGAAGAAAAAAAAAATACAAAAAAAGAAAGAAAAAAAAGAACGGAAAAAAAGAAAAAAAAAAGAAAGAAAGAAAAAAAAAACAAGAAAGAAAAAAAGAAAGAAAAAAAAGATGATCCGGAGGACGAGTGAAAATTTTACTATGAATTTTCATCCCCAAGGGGGGAGATGTAATAAAATACCTAGGTACCTACCTATACATTTTATTAAGTACTTACAAAAAGTACCTACATAAAACAGTTCTACCACCAGATGCCGCATGCGTCGCACAGAATTAAACAAAAGACTTCCGATAATATTATTAACTGTCAGAATCAGATAGATAGATAGATAGATAGATATAAAAATTATTATAAAGATAAAATAAGAATAAACTTTAATTATAACTTTAATTACAAAGCAACACATTGTTTATTTTATTATTATACACCCACTTTACATATTATTTACACCCAATTTATAAAGAAAAATATTACCACGTTATATATATATACAATATATATATATATATATATATATATATATATATATATATATATATATATATATATATATATATATATATATATACCTACATATACACATAAACATACACATACATATACATTATATATACAGAAAAAAACATTAATTTGGCGTTTAATTTGCAGAACTCCATAATTTTTATATTTTAAATATGAAAATGAAACAAAGTTGTATATTTTATTAATACATAAAAATAAAAACTCCTGATTATTGTTTCGCCATGTTAGGGCATTATCATTATATTTAAAAATAAGTATATATGTTAGTTAGTTATTTTTTATTAAAAAAATGCAATTCTACCAATAAATGTTAGTACAGAACTTAAATTATGATGAGAAAATCTGTATGATGATGAGACTCTGCTTACCACTATCCGAACTCAATGATGCATAGGGCACTGCATCATATAAACGGAGTTTTATCTTGATCGTTAACTCACGAAGGAAGGGTGATCAGCCCTCGCTTCAGGTACCAGTCCAGGGTTATATTGAATAAATATTAGAATGAAGAAAAAAAACACTTATATTTATTTAACCCCCCTGAGAATCGAAACCTGGACTATCAATACGGTAGCCGAGTGTGCTGACCATTACACTATGGAGGCCTCTCCGTTTACTCCATGTTATTCAATACCTACTTCAAATCAAAAACCAGTCCAGGGTTATATTGAATAAATATTAGAGTGAAAAAATCACTTTTTTTTATTTGCTCCCCCCCCCCTGGTAATCGAACCCGGGACCTCTAGTACGGTAGCCGAGTGTGCAGACCATCACACTACGGAGAGGGTGGTGTGATTCACCATACCACAAAGATAACAATGCTTTTAATTTGCAAAATATGCAATTTAGATCGGCCATTACGAGTGTCGGGTGGCTCTTCTACCCCAGCGCATCCGCCGATGCATTTCCTCCAAGGACGATTAGCGGGGCCGCGGCAAGTCATAGACCCGCGGTGCATTCGACGCCGGGCTATTGATTGCGCAAATATAGGTCACAGAGGCATAGCTGATTATAAATAATAACACACTTCGAACGGCCTGCGAGTCGTAACTTCTAAGGAAATAATGAAAGAAAACTCTCTTTACTTTTCGAAGCATTAATCCTTCTCAATGTAGTATTTTTTTAATCAAAAACACAGATTTTTTGAGTCTACTAAGTTGTATCGTCACCTTGCCTTCATGTAAGTTATGATCGAGATAACACTGCGTTAATTTGATGCAGTGCCCTGTGCACCATCAGGTGCGGATAAGGGTTATAAGTAATAAGTAAGTTGTATTTTATTAACAAAAACACATACAAAAGTAATATTTTGACAGTTGTTACGCCTAGTTATGGCATTTTCAAACGAATTCGTTTGAAAATACTAGGTGAAACAATTGTCACAATACTATTTTTTTTATGTGTTTTTGTTAATAAAATACAACTCAGTAGACTCAAAAAATCTGTGTTTGATTTAAAAATTAACACGTTAATTAAATTTTTTTTAGGAGTTTTACAAATTAAACGCCAAAACAATAAATAAATCCTCATCAATGTAAGTTTTACCAAGTAAATACCACTATTTCTTAAAATCTACTAAGACACGTGTTTCGATGCATTCCGCATCATTTTTAAATACCGTATGTGAAACTTATTCTACAACATTTTGAGACTGTCCAAATACTTGTTCACAAATCTGGATTATCTCCAATTATAGGAGTTAATAAAAAAGTTTCTGCTCAATAAAAAGCTTCCTTTCATCTCACCAATAGATGTCTCTAGTGAAGTTCTTGTGATTCAAGTAAAAGTTTCAAAATTGGTTCATATGTATATATAGAACTTCCAAGAATATGAGTAGTGTGGTGTGTGGTTGTTAATAATGGGTAGAATTGGTGAAAGTTACACGTGTGTATAGTGATCACTTAAACCAGCCTTAACTTAACTAAACTTCACTTAAGTCAGCCCCGTAAATGCCCAGACTTCCATTTTTTTCTTCATCTTTGATGAGATGTCAAAAAAAAATAATTAAACATTGTTGGGTAATATATCCATAATAAAACAAGGTTTGTTGGATTGAATTCTACATTTATTTATGTATATGTTAATACGTGACGTTTCGTCTTTTTAGGATATTATCAAACAATCTTTAGTGTTTATAATGTCCTTGGTATGTACAGAAACAAATGTAGAATTTATTTATGTACATAATATTTTAATTCTTGGTATGTACATAAATAAATGTAGAATTCAATCCAACAAACCTTGTTTTATTTTGGATATATTACCCAACAATTCAATATGGAATTCAACCAACTGCAGTTACAATAAATGAATTAAACAGTTTTGGAACTATGAAAAATGAGTGTGTGTGAATTGATGGCTTCGATTGTGTACGCTTTTGTAGGGAAATTCTTGTTTAGGCAATATTGAATATTGTAGAATGTAGGTCGAAGGTGAATGCTTGCAACAGGGTTGATTCTCCCTCTCCGTCCCGAGTCGCCCCAGCGGCCATATCGATAGGGTGCCGTGGGGTGAGTGTGTACACATCCAGGGAAAACAAGGGTATAATGATTTTACAAAATTTCCAATCTCCAAGCCACAATTTTCTAATATAACATATTAGAAGCATATTAGAAACCTTGTTCTTGAATCACTAGAACTTCACTAGAGACATCTATTGGTGAGATGAAAAGAAGCTTTTTATTGAGCAGAAACTCTTATATCAGTATGTGAGGTCTGAATCCTGGATTTTTATTCATTCCACAAAGATTACATTACATAGACAATAATTATCTAAATTTATTTAAATTTAAGATTTTTCTGCAATTATTAATTTAAAAAAAAACAGGTCTGAGCAGCTTCTTCTTCTAAACTTTTAACTCAAATAGTACTGTTAACAGTTTTCATTTTCATTTTTTGTTTTTTATTCAAATCAAATATTTGTACATTATTTTTGACATTAAACATCGATGAAGAAGAATATGGAAGTCTGGGCATTTACGGGGCTGACGACCGTCATAGGCTGGTTTATTTATTTATTGAAAAAGCAACAGAATATGTATTTACAAAAATAACATAATGTTATAAAATTTAAAAAAAAATCCAGTTACAGGTTTTCACTTAAGTAATCTAAAAATAAAAATAAACTGTCACGTACATAAAAGTATAACTATATAATAAACTTATATTAAATGTTTTTATCAAATAATAGAAATTTTCTTTTTCAACTAGTCAAATAGACATCAATAATATTTCTTTTAAACGTATTGCGAGACCGAGTAAGAAATACCGACATCCGGAGCATGTGTAAGACGGAGGATATCGTGAGGTGGGGACGACAACGAAGGCGATGCTGGAATGATCATGTAAACAGAATGTCAGAAGACAGACATCCACGTATCGCCCTCCAAGGCAACCCTGAAGGACGCAGACCCCCAGGCAGACCTCTGAAAAGATGGAAGGACAGCTGGGAGTAAACATCCCAAGAGCGACATGCGGAGGCACAAACAGATCCCTATGATCTACAAAAAGATGAAGAAGTATTAAAGGAAACATTATTGATGTCTATTTCATTAAGCATTACATTGCACATATCGCAGGCTCGATTTAAAAATGAATTTTGGTTGGACTTGGTGTGCATTTTAGGGATTTTAAATTTAATTAAGTGATCACTTTACACACGTGTAACATTTACTAATTCTATTATGATTGACAACCACACTACTCAAATTCTTGGAAATTCGATATAAATCGACGGATCCTACGTAAAGTACTCTATCTGCAAAACTGTTACTATACAGGAGAGAGCTTGGAAGATGTTTTCAACGTATTTTTTTTATTATTAATTAACGGTTTTATCAGAAATTCTAAACCAGTATTACATTTCAAAAACACGATAAAATAATGTATTAAATCGTTAAAATTTTATATGCTTTGTCAAAATTAAGAAGTTAGTTTTTTTAGGAGTTCAGTTCATTTCGAAACTTCGATGTTATATGTAGATAGCGTCTTATACGCCTGAAAAATGGCGTAATTTATTTAACCATTTTTTGAGCTGACACTCTTTTATTTATGTAGATATGTGAAAAAATAATATGAAAAATTACTCTTATAGTTAGAGATAATCCATATTTGTGAACAAGTATTTGGACACACTCAAAATGTTGTTTATAAATAAGTTAGTAAATGTATGGTGATAGTACGATAAATGGAAAACAGGGTAACAGGGTATCAGGAAAATAGAAGGGTGAGAGGTCCTGGAGCACGATGTTAATGACCTCGAAACTGGGGCATGACGTTTGCACGTAGCCCTCTCCCCCTCTCCCCCTCACCCCTCACAAACCCCTACCGCACTACACCCCTCGGACAACCAACGTTCCAATAACAGTGGCAAGTTCTAGAAAATCCATAACGAGTGTGGGCTTGATGCATTGGCTCCGTTGATTTTTACCATAAAAAGGAGTAAAAATCAAACACACGTTTGCAAAAAATATTATCAATTCTTAAGATACATATAGCTCACTCCGTCAAGCACGTCATAAATAAAAAAAAATACTTGATCTTTCGGGAGAACGTTTTTTAAGTTTAAAAATATAATGTTTTGTATTACAACTAAATATCAAGCAACTTATTTAACTTTTTACTGTGCAACAGATCTTTTTAGGTAAAACCTCAAGGTTTTTTGTCTATTTGAAAAATATTTAGTATATTAAAAAAAAATTAAACGATACCTTTTTTAAAAAATGCAAAAACAACACTTTCTGCCATGTAGCGGGTAAATATTAAGTTGAAAATATGCCGCTTTTGCTGGGATATAGTACATTTTCTGGGCATTCCGAAAACATGCATAACTGAAAATTGACGATTTTTGGTAAATGACGATCTTGAAAAGAGTGAGCGATATGTCGGTTTGTGATCCCGTGGTTAGTGTTGCGGACTCTCGAGTCATAGTTTCTCGGTTTGAACCCACTCTACCATAATTTGATTCCTATTTCTATTAACGAGGCTCACGGAGTAGTATGAATTTTTAAGTATTTTTGTAGATAAAAAAACTTTTTTTTTCATTTATATATAAAAAGGTATCCTTATTTGAATTTAAGCAGGAATCATCAATATATGTATATATAGGCATCAGGTTCGCGCCGCCCAAGACGACCACTGCTGACAATTTGTCGGCAGTTCTCGTAAAAACTTCGGGACGCGGATCTGAGTTGGGAGAATGCAAGGGAGCTGGCAGCCGACAGATAAGCCTGGAGACAGTTTGTGGACTCCATATGCTCCACCTAGGGAGCGGATATGGTTTAATTAAATTAATATATATGCACATACTCCTATTTTCATTTAAAAACGAAAAATACAACAATAATAACAATTAATTTAAAAAATCACAGTTTAAATGCGTTATTATTTAAGAAATTAAGTATGGTTTTAGAGAATTGAGTTTTTTAGTTTTACTGTCGTATTTTCAGGATTCTAATTCCATGCTGAGGCGGGATAATCATTCGCCAGCAATTTAATTTTCACATGACCCGGGTAACATTTAACGTAATTGCATTTTTTGCTTAAAACGCCGTTTTTGTATAAAAAAAACCTTTCTTCGGGAAAAGAAAGAATAGTCATTGAAAGGGAAGGAGTTAAAAAAAGTATATTGATATAGTTTTAATATACAAACATAGGCATATATATATATATATATATATATATATATATATATATATATATATATATATATATATATATATATATATATATATATATATATATATATATATAATAATACCCTTATCCGCACCCCAATGATGCATAGGGCACTGTGTCATATAAACGCAGTGTTATCTTGATCGTTTACACATGAAGGAAAGGTGATCAGGCCTCCGCTTCAGGTACCAGTCCATGGTAGTATTGAATAAATATTACAGTGAATAAATCACTTATATTTATTTTACCCCCCCTGGGAATCGAACCCGGGACCTCCATATATATATTAATGCCTTAACTCAATTTTCGAAAACATTTGACCTGAAACGTCAGTAAAGAAAAAAAAAACAATTCCATTGCAGAAACAATTTCGTTAAGAAAGTGAGGATAGGATTTTTATTTATCAAATTTTATAGAATTATACATTAATATTTAAATTCACATTTTTATTTATATTATAAAAAGCACTTGAAATAGTTTCACGGCTGCAAGGATGCGCTCTACATCCTGAGTTACCCGTTTATACCCCCGTACCTATATACGCTGGTAACTGGGTGAATACAGCATCAGGGTATCTGCTCCAGTTTCGAGGTCATTAACACCGTTTCCAGGGTCTCCTCCCTAAATATAGCCACCCCCCAATCAACCCCTAAACACAGCCCGGCGCAGCGCCACACCCCTAACTGCTTCGCATTCCACAGCTGAAATATCCGAAATAAAACTGAAAACTCAGCTGAAAATTTCATTCATTTAGTTTATTTGATTTTTAAAATTTTATTTGGGAATTTTACAGAACAGTTACATTATTATAAAAAAAAGTACTTGTTTTTCTTTCTAACCCTTATTCGCACCCGATGGTGCATAGGGCACTGCATCATATAAACGCAGTGTTATCTTGTTCTATTATTTTTGGACATCTCATCAAAGATGAAGAGGAATATGGAAGTCTGGGGATTTACGGGGCTGACGACCGTCATAGGCTGGTTTAAGTGATCACTTTACACACGTGTAACATTCACCGATTCTACCCATTATTGACAACCACACTACTCAAATTCTTGGAAGTTCTATATATATGAACCAATTTAGAAACCTTGTTCTTGAATCACTAGAACTTCACTAGAGACATCTATTGGTGAGATGTAAAGAAGCTTATTATTAAGCAGAAACTCTTGTACTCTCTAATACTCAAATACTCTTTATACTCAAATGTTTTCGTTGTAATAGAGTAAGTGCTTTAATATTACATTATTGATTATATTACAGAACAATTACATTATTACAAAATAAGTTCATGTTTTTTTCTAACCCTTATTCGCACCAGATGGTGCATAGGGCACTGCATCATATAAACGCAGTTTTATCTTACTCTCTAATACTCAAACACTCTAATACTTATAATTAAAATGTAACTTTGTTTTCAAATCGCTATAAATATTTAAAATGATTTTAAAACAAAGTAACGTTTTAATTATAAAATAGAAAATCACAAAGTTAGGGCTTCAAATACAAATTATCCTCTAAAATTAAATATTTTCGTTATAATATTGTGTAAGTTTTTTTATTATTGATTTTTGGAGAGTGTAGCGATCTTTCTTCATACATATCATCTTCAAACCCTTATCCGCACTCCACCAATGGTGCATAAGGCACTGAATCATAAAAATGCAATGTGTTATCTTTATCGTTAACACATGAAGGAAAGGTGATCAGCCCTCCGCTTCTGGTACCAGTCCAGAGTAATGACTGTTACTGACTATGGAGGCGGACATGCAATTATCCATGTATAAATTAAACATCCAAGGTGACATTACACAGCCCCGTTTGACACCTTTAGATGTGCCAAACCAAGATGAAAAACTTAATCTACATGATCCATGGTTTCCCTACCAAGATCCACATTCAAATCCCTCAAAAACTATGACTTTTCAGTTGTAAACATTTATCAGCAAACCACTTTCCTCGCACATATCGCCCACTCCTTTCAAGAACGTCATAAATCAAAAAACTTGATTTTTCAGGAGAACGTTTTTAAAGTTTAAAAATATAATGCAATGTATTAAAAATAAATATCAAGCCACTTATTGAACTTTTTACTGTGCAATAGATCTTTTTGGCTAAAACCTGGAGGTTTTTTTCCATTTGAAAAATATTTAGTGTATTTAAAAAAATTATTAAACGATACCTTTTCTTCAAAATGTAAAAACAACACTTTCTGCCCTGTAGCGGGTAAATAAAATGTCAAAAATATGCCGCTTTTGCTGGGCATTCCGAAAACATGCGCAACTGAAAATTGATGATTTTTGATTTATGACGTTCTTGAAAGGAGTGAGCGATATTATATACACCTTTTAAAATGAAACCCATACAGAAACATCTCTCTCATTTATGTTCAAATTGGCTCGTCAATAATTACAGGAACAATACTGTTAGAGCTACAAATAATGCTGCCATAATACCGCGACTATATCATTTGCAAGATTTCAACTTTCAATATTCATATCGGCTCGGTGAAAGTTTAAACTGCATAAACTTAAACTGTGTGATCTATGAAAGTTCATAATACATTGTACGCTTTATTTGACTCCCACAATCTGCAGCGTCGTCGGCTTAGTGTTTGAATAAGCTAAATCCATTTGACAAATTTGACAAATTTCGCAGTGTTTTCCTAAGTCTTTTATTAAATTATTTTCTTAGCATGTTTAAGAATATAATGATACATTTGTCCCGATACGTCGTGAGACCACCGAAAATAATGTCCCAATGTGTATTTATAGATTTTATTTAATTATTTATTTATTTATTTAACAGAACATTAACGTAAATACATTTACAATAATGAATAACAAATAAAATTGTAACATTCCAGTCACAAAATTTCATAAATTTTAAATGAGTTAAAAGTAAACAGCAAGAATAAAATATAGCAACAGTTAAGAAGATTAATAGGCAGACTTAATTTTGAGCTTAAGTAAAAATAATCATTAAAAAACATAAAAAGTTATAAGATGTAAAAGTTGAGAAGAGCAATAAAGTAAAAATAAATGCTAAGTAAAAAGTAAAAAAAAAACAGTTAACACAGTTGGCGTTTAATTTGTAGAACACTATTTAAATTTCTACATTTATTTTAACCATATCCCTGTCCGCCTCTGTAGTGTAATGGTCAGCACGCTCGGCTACCGTTCTGGAGGTCCCGGGTTCGATTCCCAGGGGGTCAAATAAATATAAGTAATTTTTTCACTAATATTTATTCAATATTACCCTGGACTGGTACCTGAAGCGGAGGGCTGATCACCTTTCCTTCGTGTGTAAACGAACAAGATAACACTGTGTTCATATGAAGCAGTGCCCTATGCACCATTGGGGTGCGGATAAGGGTTTTATATATATATATATATATATATATATATATATATATATTGTATATATATATATATATATTGTATATATATATATATATATATATATATATATATATATATATATATATATATACAATATATATATATATATATATACAATATATATATATATATATATATATCCCTGTGTGTAGCATATGGAGTCCACAAACTGTCTCCAAGCTTTTCTATCAGCTGCCAGCTCCTTTGCATCCTCCCAAATCAGATCCGCGTCCCGAAGTTCTAACGAAAACTACCGGCGAATTGTCAGCAGTGGTTGTCCTGGGCGGCGCGAACCTGATGCCTTGTAAAAGAGGCAAGCTTGATGGCGGCTCTCGGGAGGCATGCGGAGTACATGACCAAGCCAACTGAATCGCCTTTTCTTGACGACAGTTGTGACCAAGATTTGCTGCGTCCTACGCCTTATCTCTTCATTCCTCACAAAGTCACAAGTCACAAGTCAAACCACCGCACGCCTAAAATTCTTCTCAGACACCTATTCTCGAAGCTCGGTACACGGCTGCTCTGGGCCCTTGTAAGGTGCCATGTTTCACAGCCGTATAAGAGAATAGGAGCAATGCAGTAAATAAATTAAGTACAAAAGCGTGTCGGGTTGTGGTGGTCCCGTAGTAAGTGTCGCGGACTCTTAAGTCAGAGTTTCTCAGTTCGAACTCACTCCACCACAATTTGATACCTATTTCATATAATGAGCCGCTTAGGATCCCAGTAATAGTATGAAATTGAAATATTTGTGTAAATAATAAAAACTTAAATATTTTTCTTTAAAAAAACACTCTCCTTATCATCCATTGTTTACTTTGTGTAATACAACTTTTATAAACACTTATTTGTGACTACCGGTTTCGGAAAAATTATTCCATCATCAGGTCATTAAAATAAAATTATTACGATTTTACATTTGTATAAAAATAAAATTTTGCGAAAGAGAGAAGGACGACAAATGAATCACAATGGGAATATTTTCAAAAGTGGACTCGAAGTTAAATTATATTAACTAACTAACTTACTAACTAACCATCACGCCGCTTCCCCGCAGGGGTAGGCAGAGAGAATAGAACGCCACACCACTCTGTTTTTGCACACATTCTTCGCCTCTTCCACGTTCATGCATCATCTCCTCATACATACCCGCCGATTGTTACGACTCCTAACCTGACCACTTTCAAGTATTTGGCATACCTGATCGTGCCAAATTACATATATTACCATACCACAAAGTTATCATGCTTTTAATATACAAAATAAATTATGTACAGATTAATTTTCATATAGATTTTTTAAAATCTGTTTACTAAGTAGAAGTTTTCTTTACATTGTCTAAGAATTTTTCATGCCACTGAGTTTTCTTGTATCTTAGGTAAATTTCTTGTTTATTTCTTATCTTTTAAATCTTGAACAAACGTCCGGGTATTGAACTCGCACCTTCTTGTGTCACAGTCAAGTACGCGTACCGTGGGAGTGCATTCAATCGCAAGACTCATTGCGCAAAGAGAAAAGAGATGTTTTCATTTTCCGGTTATAAAAAGAAAAATAATAAAACAACAGGCCATTCAATCCTGGAGATAAATATTAATATAAGCAGCCATAGAAGTACTTTTTCTGACGAAAAATTAAACTAAAAACTAATTGACCATCATACCGCTTCATGGTAGGCAAAGTGAATAGAACGCCACACCAATCTGTCTTTGCAAACAATCTGCGCCTCTTCCACATTCGTGAAACATCTCATTCATACCTGCCGATTATTCAGACTCCTGACCTGACCAGGCGGAAGTATTTCAAATACATACTTGATCATGTCAAGTTTTCATCGGTCTTCCTCTGCCCTAATTTCCGACTACATTCGCGTCATAAATTTGTTTTACTGTTCGTTCATCACTTTCATTTCAACAACCCTTTTTAACTATATCAACATCTAATACATACTTTTGCCGCCCATTCGTTTAAGAGATCGCATTCATTCATCACTTTCATCTCAACAACACTTTTTTTAACTATATAAACATCTAATACATACTTTTGCCGCCCATTCGTTTAAAAGATCGCATTCCGATTATGTAAAAGGAAAAAATCACTTATACAATAGAAATACTTATAATATTTTTATTTCGACAGTCTGATGATGTCGGTAACGACGAAACTCGGTCACGTAAAATTAAAATGAGAAAAGTTATTTTTTCTCAAGTATCTTTATGTATTTTTAATTTATCTTTTACTTGGTAAATACCACTATTTACCTAGTACATGTAGCTCATAAGAAGAAATCTTTACTTAAAAAATAGTGGTATTTAGCAAGTAAAACTTAAATTAAAAATGGAAATATAATAAAATAACAACTTTGTAATTTTTCCACATGAATTTTATTTGACCAGCAACCGGCTTTCGTCGTAACCGACATATCAGACTGATTCCATACCACAGTTCCACCAAGAAATATCAGTACAAAACTAAAATCTAATAAAAATGGATAGATATTACGACTAAGTGACTGCCAAATCAATTAAATGGAAATATCTTATTAGTCCATAAGTCTTTTTTTTTCAAAACATATTACATAAGTTATGCATACATATAATATTCCCGATGAGTAATTTATATTTCTCATTTTGGGACATGGGATTAAGGTTAACAAGACTGGAACACAAATAATGAAGTAACAAAAAATATTTGTTTTAAATAACCAAAACTAATACATGGCAAAATATAAAAACAAAAAACAGGTATAATAAATAGGCATAAGAAGCATATTTAAAATAAATAAATGAGAAAAACATAAGGTAAGAAGCATATTTAAAACAAACAAATGAGAAAATATAAAAAAATGAGAAAATATAAAAAACATAAGGTAAAAACAAAATAAGAAAATATGACTAAAATCTACATATCGCTCACTCCTTTCAAGAACGTCATAAATCAAAATTTGTCAATTTTCAGTTGTGCATGTTTTCAGAATGCCCAGAAAATGTACTATATCCTAGCAAAAGAGGCATATTTTTAACTTAATATTTACCCGCTACAGGGCAGAAAGTGTTGTTTTTGCATTTTGAAGAAAAGCCATTGTTTATTTATTTTTTTAAATATACTAAATATTTTTCAAATGGAGAAAAAACCTTCAAGTTTTACCCAAAAAGATCTGTTGCACAGTAAAAAGTTCAATAAGTGGCTTGATATTTATTTTTAAAACATTGTGTTATATTTTTAATCCTTAAAAACATTCTCCTGAAAAATCAAGTTTTTTTTTATTTATGACGTTCTTGAAAGGAGTGAGCGATATATGTGTTTCCATAAAGTACCTTCTCAGATCATTTATTTCGGATCCCCGAATGGGTTAGATTTTATATATGTCAGGCAGCTGGTTAATTTGGGTATAGGCAAAATATTTTAAGGACCTTACTCCAAATTTAGTAGTGTTTATCGGCTCCACATGTATTTTGTTATGTCCTCGTGTATTATGATTATGAATTTCTTTTAATATAATTATAGAAAATATAACAAATGAGAAAATGTAAAAAACATAAGGTAAAAACAAAACAAGAAAATATGAAAAATCACTACATATATATATATATATATATATATATATATATATATATATATATATATATATATATATATATATATATATATATATATATATATATATATGTATATATATATATATATATATATATATATATATATATATATATATATATATATATATATATATATATATATATATATATATATATATATATATATATATATATATATATATATATATATATATATATATATATATATATATATATATATATATATATATATATATATATATATATATATATATATATATATATATATATATATATATATATCTATCCATAAAGTATTTTACTCGATATTTGTTATGAAAGTTCTCACAGCGCTATCATATGTAGATAAAATAATTAATTAATCATTATTTGATGATATTAAATGTGATGCGAATTAGATACATGAAATTTCCCTTTTCATCGATATAAATCAATCAATCTTTTTCCATTGTTCGGCTGAAAACACGTCTGCAAAAATGGAAAACCTTCTCATTTTTATTTCCCAGGTAAAAAAGCAGGAATTTCTCACGTCTGACAGTTTGATTGCGCCATTTTATGCATTTCTCTATGCACTTCCTGCTTGCAGGTAGGTACGTAGGTAGGTAGGTAGGTACCTGTGTGCGTCTCTATGGTGAAAATTGTATTGCCAGGAGTAGGGAGAAATTTTCCCGAGGAGAGAGGGGGTAAATTCGCTCCAGTTTTGAAATGCCCGTCGGTCTTCATGATTTCAGTATGCCGGCGCGAGTCGAGCCAAGCGTACGCGTCCGCGCACATGTTCATTTCGGATTCTGCGCCGACACTCGCAAATGAAAATAAGCCTGAAATTTTGCAGATTCTCTGTTTTATTTGTTTTAATTGACTCCGAAATACAACAAATGTGTTATTGTTGCATAGATTTATAAAGTTAATAATAAATTTAAGAACAATTATAGATTTAATATTAAATAATTGTATTTGAACTTTGATTTTGAGGACACTTAAAAAACTTTCAGTGAAATTTTCTTTAAAACTTAGTGAAAGTTTACTAGTTTTTTGTGGTTTTTCTGTGGATTTATGGATAATTACACTTGATGACGTCAGACACTTTATTTCCAAAAATATTTTTGTCATAAAACTGTCATAAATAAACAGTGACAATTCCGTACGCGTGTTTTATTAAGCTGGAATCTGTTCCGAGCTCAAATTTGTTTTTTAATACTTTCTTGGTTTTTTGGACGAGCACACGTGTTTGAGGTAGACTCTTTGCGGAGCTTAAAAGTGGTTTTTGATGACATTCTTGGTTTTTTTTAAAATACACGTGACTCTTTGGGGATCTTAAGAGTGATTTTTAAGACATTCTCGTTTTTTTAATGAATACATGTGTTTGAAATAGACTCTTTGCGGAGCTTGGAGTGGTTTTTGGAGACATTCTTGTTTTTGAGTGGATTTTGAGGACATTCTTGGTATTTTGAATGAGTAAACGCGTTTGAGGTAGACTCTAGGAGCTCAAGAGTGATTTTCGAGGACATTGTCGGTTTTTGGGATGGATTTTTTTGTTCTTTAACCGCGATAGTGTAAGTTGTGAGTGACTCGAATATATAAGGTGGAGGAACCAGAGAGGTATAGGAGGGGGAGAGAAGGAGCCTACTCTCCTGGCGGCGGTTATAATACACAAAAAGGTTTGTTGCTTTGTTATCTTAGCTGTTACAAATATTGAAAAAATATTGAAGTGAAAAATCTCTTAAAACGATTTTATTTGAAATATTCTAAAATGATTATTTCCGTGCCGAGGTGCATAAGGCACTGCATCCAATTGATGCAATGTTACGTTGATCGTTGAATATATGAGGACATATTGATCAATCTTACGCTTTAGATATTAGTCATTTTGTAAACCCTTATCCGCACCCCAATGGTGCATAGGGTACTGCATCATATAAACACAGTGTTATCTTGATCCTAAACACACGAAGGAAAGGTGATCAGTCCTCCGCTTCAGTTACCAGTCCAGGGTAATGATTAATAAATATTACAGTGAAAAAATCGCTTATATTTGTTCGACCCCCCCCCCTGAGAATCGAACCCAGGACCTCCAGTACTGTAGCTAAGCATACTATTTAAAAACACACACACACACACACACACATATATATATATATACATATATATATATATATATATATATATATATATATATATATATATATATATATATATATATATATATATATATATATATATATATATATATATATATATATATATATATATATATATATATATATATATATATATATATATATATATATATATATATATATATATATATATATATATATATATATATATATATATATATATATATATATATATATATATATATATATATATATATGTATATATATATATATATATATATATATATATATATATATATATATATATATATATATATATATATATATATATATATATATATATATATATATATATATATATATATATATATATATATATATATATATATATATATATATATATATATATATATATATATATATATATATATATATATATATATATATATATATATATATATATATATATATATACATACATATACTATTACATTATTCGCACCCCAATGGTGAATAAAACACCATATTACTCTGTCTTTGGAAAAGATCATCGCCTCTTCCGCACTCATGCATGCTCCTCATACATACATGCCCGCCGATTCTGACTTCTGACCTGAACGTTTTCAAGTATTTGAAATGCTTTATCATGCCAAGATTTCCTTGGTCTTCCTCTGCTCCTTTTTTCAACTACATTCGCCTCGTGAATTTGTTTTACTGCACTTTCCTCGCTCACACGTTCAAGATGTCCTAACCATCTCAACACACCATTTTTTTCTCAATAATGCATATCGCTCACTACTTTCAACAACGTCATATATAAAAAAAAACTTGATTTTTCGGGAGATCTTTTTTAAAGTTTAAGAATATAATGACATGTATTAAGAATAAATATTAAGCCGCTTTTTGAACTGTGCAACAAATCTTTTGAGGTAAAACCTGAAGGTTTTTTCTCCATTCGAAAAATATTTAAATTTAAAAAAATAATTAAACAATACATTTTCTTCAAAATGCAAAAACAACATAACCCTGTAAGCGAACTCCCTCTCTAAACACGAGCAATCTGCTCTCTTAGTGAGGTAGCACGTAAAAAAAAATTATGTATATGTAACTATGTTGATTATTTTGCCATACAATGTATCTTTGATTAAAAAATTTATAAATAAAAAAAAAAAACACTTTGTGCCCTGTAGCGGGCTAATATTATGTTAATAATATGCCGCTTTTTGCTGGGATATAGTACATTTTCAGGGCATTCCGAAAACATGACAAACACATCTGAAACTTGACGATTTTTGATTTATGACGTTCTTGATAGGAGTGAGCTATATATGAAGAAGAATATAGAAGTTTGGGCAAGGCTTACGACTGTCATTGCCTTGGTTAAGCGATCACTTTACACACGTGTAACATTTACCAATTCTACCCATGATTGACAACCATACTACTATTTTTTTTATCTTCTACAAATATTGATCAAACTTGTAACACAGTATGTGCGAGTATGTAAAAGTAAATTTAAAACACGTCACAAAATATTGGATGCGTCTGAATCCTCGTTCGCAAATCTGGGTTAGGAGTTACTTTTTCATTTTATTTTCTGTCATAGGCTTGGTTAAGTGATCACTTTATACACGTGTAACATTCACCAATACTATCCATGATTGACAACAACACCAATATTTTTTTTGGAACTCCTAGATATGTTGATCAATCTCACGACTATTTAAATGAGTTTACAACAGCCATCTATGTTGAAATGAGGAAAGCTTTCATTAAGCAGAGACTTCCCATTTGTATGTGAAGTCCGAATCCATTTTATTTCTCTTTTCCAAAATATTATGATTGTTCAAAAGTTTTTAACTTAAAAGTCTTTTTTTAAATTTTAAGTTTTACTTGGTGAATACGTGAATAAAAATCTGTTATGACACGTGTTTCGATGCATTCCACACAGACTAAGTTACATATACGTTTAAAAATGATTTTAAGAAATGGTGATATTTAAAGAGTAAAACCTCAATTAAAAATGGATGGATACATCCAAAAAGTGACTGCCAAATCAATAAACGAAATTCTCAACTTTACTTAAAATATAAAAAAAATATGAGGCGAATGTAACTGGAAAAAGAAGCAGAGGAAGACCGAGAAAAACTTGGCACGATCAGGTATGCCAAATACTTGAAAGCGGTCAGGTTAGGAGTCGAAACAATCGGCGGGTATGTGTGAGGAGATGCATGAACGTGGAAGAGGCGAAGAATGTTTGCAAAGACAGAATGGTGCGGCGTTCTATTCTCTCTGCCTAACCCTGCGGGGAAGCGGCGTGATGGTTAGTTAGTTAGTTAAAATATTATATGCAAAGTTACGTAGAATGAGTCGATTGTTTTGGAAAAATGGACGAATACTGAGTTGTGCGAATAACGCGACGGACGATTATCGAGCTTTTACTTTATTCGTACATTAACTATTATAATAATACCTGCATACTCAAATAGAAATGTGTATGTATGGGTATGTGTGAAGTTAAATACGTAAGAGATGCAGGGTTGCCACGTATGTACTTTAAATTTGACAATTTTATTCTGAAATATCAGAATTAAATGGTTTAAAGGAGTATTTGATAATGTCCTAAGAAGACGAAACGCGTCACGTATCAACATATACATAAATAAATGTAGAATTCAATCCAATAAACCTTGTTTAATTTTGGATATATTACCCAATAATTCAATATGGAATTCTACCAACTGTCTGCAGTTACAATAAATTCTTCGCCTCTTCCACATTCGTGCATCTCCTAGTACATACCCGCCGATCATTCGGCGGGTATGTACTAGGAGATGCATGAATGTGAAATGGCATGATACATAAATAAATGTAGAATTCAATCCAACAAACCTTGTTTTATTTTGGATATATTACCCAACAATTCAATTTGAGTTGTGTTGTTGAATCATTGGTAGGATGGCGAATGTCACACGTGCATGAAGCGATCACTCGACCAAGCCTGCGACAGGTCTGAAGCTGATTCACTTGTACAACGCAACTATCCCGGATTTGGTGGGCCCGTTGGCAACCCTGTTTGAGCAGACGCCATGACATAGTTAGCTGTCATTCGCCCGGTGGACGGAGTAGGACTCGATCCAATTTTACAATTATCCTGAGTCTAACGACAAACTTTATGCAATCAGCTTTTAAAATAACAATTTACTAGAAAAATGTATTATAATCCTTCACAAAAATAAGAATCAACTATGTAACTACAATTTTCATCAAATCTTAGAAGAAACTACTGAAAATTGTACTTCAAGTGAAATGTGTCGAAAAAATTGTCAAATAGTTCATTTTTTTGAAAAGTATAAATGTCATATCGTAATAAATTCATTTTAATGACTTGATGATGGAATGATTATTACGAAACCGGTAACACAAATTAGTGCTTATTAAAGTGGAATTACACAAAGTGAACGATGAATGATAAGGAGAGTGGTATTTTATAAAATAAAATAATTTAAATCCCTCACTCCTAACAACGCCATAAATCAAAAAACTTGATTTTACAGGAGATCGTTTTTAAAGTTTAAAAATATAATGAAATGTTTTGAAAATAAATATGAAGCCACTTATTAAACTTTTTACTGTGCAACAGATCTTTTAGGTAAAACTTGAATGTTTTTTCTCCATTTGAAAAATATTAAGTATTTAAAAAAAATTAATTAAACAATACAAAATGCAAAAACAACACTTTGTGCCCTGTAGCGGGTAAATATTAAGTTCAAAATATGCCACTTTTGCTGGGATTTAGTACATTTTCTGGGCATTCTGAAAACATGCATATATATATATATATATATATATATATATATATATATATATATATATATATATATATATATATATATATATATATATATATATATACAATATATATAATAAAATAAAACCCTTATTCGCACCCCAATGGTGCATAGGGCACTGCTTCATATAAACGCAGTGTTATCTTGATCGTTTACACATGAAGGAAAGGTGATCAGCCCTCAGCTTCAGGTACTAGTCCAGGGTAATATTGAATAAATATTACAGTGAAAAAAATCACTTATATTTATTTGACCCCCCCTGGGAATCGAACCCGGGACCTCCAGAATGCTAATAAAATAGCTTGTATACAATAGTTAGTTATATAAGGTATTTTATATCTCATATTCTAATATTTCATCTGAGGTAAGAATTATGTTCATAAATCTACCATTTTACCGATTTTTTCCGTATGACCGCATAATAGTACGGGGAATTTTATTTGATTGTTATCCACGATTACGCGGTTGGGAAATAGCAGCGATGCACTCCGCCGCATAGCTATTTCCTAGTGCAATGGAACTGCATCTAACGACGGCCACTTTCACTCTCCGCGGTTCATTTCCGCTTCGGGTTTCATCTTCCGGGTTGCCCCAGGTCTCGGAGATGGTGCAATGGAGAAATGAGATGTATTACACATATTGTAATCTCAACATGCTTCTTCGAATCCTTAAGTTGGAAATTTCCCGGAGCATTTCGTCGTAACATCAGCGAGCATCCGCAACTATGGATGGAGCGCTCGGCTCGCTGCGAAAACTATACGAATGCTCGCATCGTAACGTGTTACGTTACGACGAAATGTGGAGGTCAGTCTCCACCTTTATCCGCGATATTCCCGATGGTGCATAGGGCACTGCAACATATAAACGCAGTGCTATCTTGATCTCATTCATTTTCATATTATTTTTTGATATTTCAACATGGATGCAGAAGAATATTGAAGTCTGGGCATTTACGGGGCTTACGACCGTCATAAGCTGGTTTAAGTGATCACTTTACACACGTGTAACATTCACCAATTCTACCCATTATTGACAACCACACTACTTAAATTCTTGTAAGTTCTAAATATATGAACCAATTTCGAATCGTTGTCCTTGAATCACTAGAACTTCACTAAAGACATCTATTGGTGATCTTTGATGAGATGTCAAAAAATAATAAAAAAATAACTCCTATAATTGGAGATATATAATTAAATTATTATTATTTTTAATCCAGATTTGTGTACAAGTATTTGGACACACTCAAAATGTTGTAATTGTTATTTTATTATACAATAGTACAAAGTATATAGTGTACAAAGAGTAAAACGTAAAAATTGTACCAAATAAAAACACACCGAACGTTTTATCAGCATCAAATGGGTCTTAAAACCTTTTCGATTTCCTGCGTCGATTAATTCTACAATTTATTTATTAAATATTCAAGTTTTTATCGCTTTTCAAGTTACACTTCACCTTAAACGCTTTCCACACTAGGTCAAAACCAAAATATACGGGCGCTGTTGCGTCAGGCGGTTGCGTCCGCAGTATCGCAACACTCGACAGCACTTTGCCGTGTGGCGGGCAGTGCATTCACCCCGCGGCCGGCACGGTCAGGCAATTGTGTCGCAATGCGTTCTGCCACAAATCTGAGGCAGTGGAAAACGGCCTGTAACTGGAAAAAAATATGTGTTGAAAATTTACTGTTTTCAGACTTTATCGAAATATTTTATTGTAAATTTATCTTGTTTATCAATTTTTTACAAAATTGTTAGTAATGTTAGTATAACACCATGCGATTTTTACCGATTTTGGCTGACCAAAATTTCTCTACATTAATATTTTTTTATTAACTAACTAACGACCTAACCATCACGCCGCTTCCCCGCAGGGGTAGGCAGAGAGAATTGAACGCCACACCACTCTGTCTTTGCAAACATTCTTTGCCTCTTCTACATTCATGCATCTCCTCATACATACCCGACGATTATTACGACTCCTGACCCGGCCGCTTTCAAGTATTTGACATACCTGATTGTGCCAAGTTTTCCTCGGTCGTCCTCTGCTTCTTTTTCCAACTACATTAGCCTCATAAATTTGTTTAACCGTTCTTTCTTCACTCATACTATTAACTTTATAAAATATAACAACATTGTTTTAACTACTTTTTTACTACCTGAAGCGGAGGGCTGATCACCTTTCCTTCATGTATAAACGAACAAGATAACACAGCGTTTATATGACAGTGCCCTATGCACCATTTGGATGCGGATAAGGGTTTTATATATATTATAACATTCCATACAGGCAGAAAGGCAGTGCCTATCCTGGATTACTCGCGTTCGATATAGAATCACGACCAGTGCCTACTATGCCTTATCCTTACCCAACCCTACTGCCTGCCCAGATTAAAAACATGATGAGTAAAATGCATGTATGACTAGCTGCATGGATGTGAAGGAGGCGAGGAGTATATATCAGAACAGAAGAGTGCCGCGTTCCATCATCTCTGCCTTACCCCGCGGGGAAACGCCGTGATGGTAGCAGTAGTAGTAACTGAGTTATTATTCAGACCGGATGATGGAAGTTAAGCTTCCGAAACTAGAAGTCTTTAATAAAACTCAAGTGGTATAAAAACAAGTGTTTTCTTTAATCATTGTTACATGTCTTACCACAAAGTTAATACCGAAACAATATATTAGTAATTTAGGAGTCACATCCTTCGCTTTGTGCTCCTTCCCTTACGTCAACCGTATGCTATGAAATATCTAACAGTCTACGAATGAACTCAGTGCTCTATTCACCATTTCAGTATGAAAAGAAGACATTTTCCATTTTTCAGATGTTTGCTTATGTGTTTTCTATTTTTCTATTTAAAAGTTGGAATCGAACCATGGACCTATGACCAACGTCCAAAGCACTACCACAATGCGATCATTGTATTCGTTAATTTAAAAAAAAAACGAAAGTTAGAAAAACGAATCCGAGTCGCTTAGGTGTAATTTCCCTCGCGAGCCGCGTTAGGACTCGTTGCAAAAGCAATCGATGACCTTTGGTCGATCGCAGAGTAAACTCGACCTACGGCACCGTGAATAGTTTGTTCGTTCGCCTAGTTGCGTCTAGCTCGGAACGTGGGACGCGGAAGGGCATCGAACCGGGGACTTTCACTTTTACAGTGTGATTCTCTCACTGGGCTACGAGGCATGGTGCCTCTTCCTACGGCCCGTTCCGGCCAGTGATTATTTCCACAAATTGTACAGTTATGAACCTTTTCATGCCAGCCGACTAGGCCACAAAAGGTCCGCGCATAGTAACTCAAGAACTTGCGATTTCTAAATGACTGGGTTTTTTTTACGATTATTTTTTTTATTTAAAAATATATTTTACACACAAAGGCGTGCATTCTATATAGGCAGAAATGCAGTGGCCACTTCTAGGCTGTCCAATCTTATTTTATTTTTATTTTATTTTATTTTTTTTAAATATTTGAAAACCAACAGAATAGTTCGACAAAAATAACATAATATGATAAAATATAAAAAAAATAACAATTCCAATTATAGGTTTCCACCTAAGTAATCTAAAAATAAAACAATTTAAATAAACTGTCATAAAAGAATAACTATATAGAAAATTTCTTTATCAACTGGTCAAATAGACATCAATAATATTTCTTGTAAACGTATCAAAAGAAACATTATTGATGTCTGTTTCACTAAGCATTTCATTGCACATATCGCAGGCTCGATTTAAAAATGAATTTTGGTAGAATTTTATAATTTTTTTTTATAATGATTTCTTTTTTCAATCTTAAAACACAATAAGGGACATTTTCTTTGAAGAACGTTTTTTTTTTGCATTTTAGGACTTAGTAGTTTCTACTTACAGTGAATCTACAGATATTTTACATCTAGTTGTTATGTTGGCTAATTACATATAAATCAGAGGTAAAATAAATATGAACGTAAATAAAATAAATATGTACATGAAAAAATCAGAGGTGAAACGGACAGTAGTCCAAAAATGCATAAAAACGTTTTAAAAAAATGTCCCTTACTGTGTTTTAAGTTAAGACAACTGTACTGTGTCGGGCTGTAGTCCCGTGGTTTGTGATTCGGAGTCAGAGTTTCTTGGTTTGAACCCACTCTACCACAATTTGATACCTATTATCAATAATGAGCCGCTTAGGCTCACAGGAATAGTATGAAATTGAAGTATTTTTGATAATAATATAATCACAAATAATCTTTAAATAATCTTTTTTTTAAAACTTTGCCAATCCTTATTAAAAACTCTGTGCACGCCACTGTACATACATAAACTTCTAACCCTTATCTGCACCCAATGGTGAATAGGACACTGGATCATATAAACACATTGTTATTTACATCGTTAACAGATGATGGGTCGGTAATCACTCCTGCGCTTCAGGGACGAGTCCAGGGTCGTAGTAAATAAATATTAGAGCGTAAAATCACCAATATTTATTTTCACCCCTCTCTGGGAATCGAACTCGGCACCTCCAGCACGGTAGCTAAACATGCTAACCATTACGGTTATACTAAAATACCTAAAAATACGAGATCGTGTGTATAAAACCGTTTTAAAATTTTTAGATTTTGACGATGGGTCAAGACAGAAAACTTTCATCAATTTCACGAGGAAATGCTTGGGTAGGTTATTTTTTTTATTAATAGTGGTATGCTTGGCTACAATAGTTTAGAGACTAGAAGGAATGTGTATTTGATTGGGCATTTTTATCGATTGTTGCGCGGTATGATCGATAATCCTGAAATTATCCAGAGCATTGGTCTGTATGTTCCCGATAGTTACCTAAGACAGCGTCGGCATAGATTGTTTCACATTCCTATACACAGGACCAACCTGCCGATGGTTATGCCTGTAGGAAGAGCTACCGCTATGTTGAACAATATCACATTGGATATTGATCTGTTCCATGTGTCCGAAGGAGTTTTCCGAAGCGGGATTCTTCTACACCTTTAAGTCTTCTTGCTTACTTTTAGTTTTAATACATACGCCTTGAATATTGTTTGTTATGTATATATTATTTTTTTATTGAATAAATTGAATAAAAATTGAATAAATTGAATAAAATTTACTAAGTAAAATATTGATTAAAAATAGGTTATTTTTGGTTGGTTAGGTCGGGTTAGGTTAGTTTCGACAAGCAATGGGTTGAGAACTATTTAAACTATTGAATTATACTCGCTTTTTGCCAAAAATAATTTCTTAATCATTCTCTCACTATCCATTTTCTCCACACATCCACATAACCGTAAAGGACTCTCCTTAACCTTTTGGATTATATTATTTATTGATTCGGCATTAACTTTGTGGAATGACATGATTATTTTAATAAAAATTAAACCCTTGAAATTTTGGATTATTATTACTTTCTTATATCTTAGAACATTTTGAGTGTGTCCAATTATTCACAAATCTGGATTATCTCTAATTATAGGAGTATTTTTCATATTATTTTTTGACATCTCATCAAAGATGAAGAAGAATATGGAAGTCTGTGCATTTACGGGGCGTTAATAAAAGAGTTTCTGCTCAATAAAAAGCTTCTTTTCATCTCACCAATAGATATCTCTAGTGAAGCTCTAGTGATTCAAGAACAATGTTTCAAAATTGGTTCATATATATATAGAACTTCCAAGAATTTGAGTAGTGTGGTTGTCAATAATGGGTAGAATTGGTGAATGTTACGCCTGTGTAAAGTGATCACTTAAACCAGCCTATGACGGTCGTCAGCCCCGTAAATGCCCAGACTTTCATATTCTTCTTCATTCTTATATCTTCGTTTTTAATTCTTTAATTCGTCATATAATGATTTCTATACATTCGTCTGAGGGAACGCATTTCAACAACATTCACTCTACTTTCAACCTTCATTTGCCAATTCCACGTTTCGCTTCCATACATCGGTGTTGGTATCAGCATTCCGTTTTGAACTGCCAGTTTAGGGTATATATACATATTATTTTGTATTACGTTTTTCATTATAAACATATGTTACATAATACACGTCACTTAAAGGTAATAAATAAATAAATAAAGTTATACAATGATTTTTCCACACATTTTCCACTATCATAATTTGATTTAAAAAATACAATACTAACTAACCATCACGCCGCTTCCGCGCAGGGGTAGGCAGAGCGAATAACACACCATACCACCCTGTATTTGCAAACAATCTTCGCCTCTTCCACATTCATGCATCTCCCCATACATACCCGCCGATTATTTCGACTTTTGACCAAACCACTTTCAAGTATTTCAAATACTCTATCGTGCCAAGTTTTCCTTGGTATTTCTCTGCTTCTATTACCAACTACATTTACCAATACCAATAATATTTTTAATCAAAACTACAGTATACTCCTTGATTCTCATCGTGCCTTACTGTAGATCTTCAGCTTGTCTCATTTGACTGTGTTCTGCGCTGCAAATCACGGAGAAATGGTCGCCTATCCTCTCTGCCTGCCCGGTCGGAGAGCCGCGTGATGGTTATTCAGTTAGTCAACATTATACACGCTCAAGTAACGTAACGTTAGGGCTGGCGAGAGAATGCCAGCTGCATTATATTATATTATGCTATCGGAAGTACCTACGCGACTTTCTCCGCGTAGAGCGAGACGGCGATACGCACCCGCGCCGAGAGTGACGGAGAGAGATAGAGGATATATGATATGGAAAAAAAAACTTGTACTCACGATATTGCGAAGAGGCCAGTTTTTCAAACAAAGCCTAGAATATGTTTATTTTATTGGATAAAATCGTCATTTAAAAAAACGCTTCTTCTTCATAGCGGACTATCGGATTTTTACATATCATAAATATATAGACTAAGTTATCGTTGGAAAATTTGGTAATATGTGTTACATATTACATATTTATATTTATTGTTTACTTACTAAATATCATGCCGATTCGCCGTAGGGGTAGGCAGACGAATACAACGGCATTCCAATCTGTAATTGCTATAACAAACTTCGCCTCTTCCACACTCATTTATGCATCTCCTCATTTCTCATTTTAAATATACATGTATATATATATATATATATTTATATATATAATATATATATATATATATATATATATATATATATATATATATATATATATATATATATATATATATATATATATATGTATATATATATATATATATATATATATATATATATATATATATATATATATATATATATATATATACATACATAATTGGCATTTGGCTTGTTTAAGTGATCATCTTATACACCTGTGTAACATTTACGATTCTGCCCATCATTAAACATCAAATTGAATAAATTTTAAACGATGTTTATACATGTTTTGTTGTTTGGTTCCTTTCATATGCTAGTTGTAATTTGATGTATGCGAAATTGTAGCTGACGGTGGTGCCATCAGCTGCGCATTCGTGAAGTTTATATAGCTTTCTCCAATGGGACAAAGATGAGATTCATTCAGGATTAGTTAGAGATAGTCTGAAATAATATTTCAATTTTTGACACTTACTATCAGACACTGGATTATTAAAATGATTATTTAAAAATGAATTAAATATGAAAACTCCGTTTTAAAAGCCGTTCCTCGCATTGCGCAATTTCACTCTTACCGTTACACCGTTGACTGTGAGAAGATAATAATAATTAATGTTTTATAATGTAATAATGTAATAAATAATTTATTACGTATAGTATGCAGTCGATTGTTAGCTATAATAATTTTTTAAACCAACAAATTGCCTTATTACATCAATATATTTTATCGATCTTTCTTCCTGTAAATATGTATGACGTGATAAACTTATCACATGTGATAAAATGCCGAAGAAGAGCTCTGGGGGCGTTTCTTTCCTAATCCACACCCCTTGTTAAAAAAAAACAATCATAAAACGAATTTTTTCAAGTCAAAAATATAAGAAAAAAAATTTTTTGTTGATATTTTTGAGTTTTACCCTAGGTAGGTAATTTTTTTAAATTTTCAATTACCGCCACACTGTAATTTTTGTGATGGCATCACAATACGCTAAGCATGCGCAGTGGCTAGAAAGTCAACTGTTAAATAATTGCGCATGCGTGGAAAGGAAACAAATGCAAGCGACAGAGAGCGGCAGAAAATTTTTGAAAGAAAACCTAACCTAAAAAAAAATCTTGTCACCCTTTTTGTCATTATATGCCAAATTATGCAGTTATGGGTACCATATTCCTAGGGTATGTTTTGAAAACGACAATTGTTTTCATCTTCTGGTACAAATTAATGTTTTAATTTGTACCAGAAGATCGTAAATAAAAATAAAACTCGATTAAGTGGATTATTCAAGTGTTTAATTTCAATAAAATAATCATGTCATTCCACAAAGTTAATGCCGAATCAATAAATAATGCGTTTTGGCTACTATATAACAAAAATAAAATATATAATTTTATCTTGCTTTGAAAGAGGGATAATGTAACTAGCAAAACATGTAATTTTTTATTGATTTGGCGTTTAATTTGTAGAACTCAATTTTAATTTATGTATTAATTTTTAAATCGAACACCCATTTTTTTAGTCAGCTAAGTTATATTTTATTATTGAATGTATTAGAGTCAAATAATGATAACCTATTATAATATTACCAACAATTGTATTTATCTTTAAAACATTAATTCTCCCACAATTGCCATCTCAATAGATTTTTCCTTTCCCATAAAATAAGTATACATACTCACATGCCCCATAAACTATTGTTGTCTCCCGTAAATTATTACTGCACATGTCAAAACTATTACTTGAGTGTTTTGAATATTGAAAGCCTTAACTTTGTAGATCATATTGATATATTATTTCGAGAAATAAAAAATACTTTGTGTTCTGATCCACTCACATTTTTACTAACCAACTAGTTTTGGCAACAACCTGTTGCCCTCTTCAGGGTTTATAAGTAATAAGTAAAGGGTTTATAAGTAATAAATAAACCCTGAAGAGGGCAACAGGTTGTTGCCGAAACTAGTTGGTTAATAAAAATGTGAGTGGATCAGAACACAAAGTATTTTTTATTTCTCGAAATAATATGTTACTTAAGTACCTAGAATTGAATAGCTACATAAGGGCCGTCAGTCCATTTAATCTTCACATTCGTTTGAAAATGCCAAACCATGCGAAACAATTGTAACAAAATTAATTTTTATGTGTTTTAAACAATAAAATACAACTTAGTAGAATTAAGAAACCTGCGTTTGATTTAGCATTTAATACATAAAATCAAAAACAAATGCTGAAAATATCATAAGTATTAAAAATATTACACGTCAAACCTTTAAAACGCTTTCCTGTAAAATTAGTAAGTTTTGAGATTATACAGTTTAAAAGATTTATATTATCCACTGACACTTACTGACACACGTGATGGAATTGCATTTTAATATATTATTAGATTAAAATTATTAAATATTATTATTTCCTTGTTCCATATAAAGGCCAAATTATGAATTATCTTGAAAATTTAGAAATCCAAAAAAACCTAAATTCTAATAATAATTTATTAAATAATATATTGTTTCAAAATTCTTCACCTTTGCTTTCCATTTTTCCTTTGTTTTCAAACTCCGCCCCTTGACTAACCCCTTCCCCTTACTTTCCCCTCTCCTTATTTATAGAACAATTTTATATTTTATTTTTTAGTTCAGTATCTACTCAATGAATTAGGGCCACGCAGAATTTCGCGCAATTTCTCAATTCAAACAGGAATAACTCAGAGAAAACATTGAATAAAACAACATTGAATTTTATTTACACATGAACACTTTATTACGCTTAAATTATGCATATATTTTCATATAAATATAGTAAGTATTTAGTATTTCCACCTTTGGCAGAAATAACTGCCTCAATTCTTTTTGGCATACTTAAAATGCACTGTTTTATCATGTTTTTTATTTCTTCGTCTTCTGACCAAATTTTTTGAATATTTTTTTTTAGACAGTCTACCGTCGGATTTGGAAATGAGTATACCTTATTTTTCAACATGCTCCATACGTTTTCTATAGGATTAAGGTCCGGAGAATTTCCAGGCCAGGGGAGCAAAGGCAGATTTTTGTTAGACAAAAATTTTATTATTGATTTAGCCCGGTGGCAAGGTGCCCCATCCTGCATGAAGGTGTATGGACCTTCTGTTGGGTCGAGTGTATGGTAGAAGGGCAATAAAATTCGTTCGAGGACCTGCTTATAGGAATTTTGTTTCATTGTTCCTTCCACGAAAAACAACGGCCCAGGTAAATTGTTAATAATACATGACCATATCATTGTTGCAGTGGGGTGTTTGATAACTTTTACCACACAGGCCTCATTGTAACGTTCCATTGGTGTTCTCCTGACGAATCGACGGCTCTCTGTCACGGCTTCTAACCGGCACTCATCACTAAAGATGACCTGAAAAATAATGAAAATTTAAGTTTAATTCAAATATATAAGTTTATTTACTAAAATGATATGTTGAAAATTCAATTTAAATAAATACCTTTTTCCAATCATCTACCGAGTAATTTCGATGTAGCCTGGCCCATTTTAATCGATCCGCTTTCATTCGTGGTGTCAATTTTGGTACTTTTACAGGGCGCCTGCATTTCAGATTTACTTCGTAAAGACGTCGCCTCAGTGTTGATACCGATATATATATACCCTCTTCTTCCAATTTTATTTTTAATGTTTTTGCTGATGCACTACGGTTTTCTAAGGCACTTTGAACGATTTTTCGATCAGTCCTCGGTGTTGTTTTTCTAATCCTACGACAGTTCTTTCGCCGATTGCTGGAGGCGGGTGACTGATTTTTTATTGATTTTGAAATTCTGTCCACTGTTTGACGAGAAACGTTTTCTTTTTTTGAAATTTCTCTATTAGATAGTATTCCTAATTTCAGTAGCACTATAACACTAGACTTTTTTTCCTCAGAAATGTCTTTACTTTTTCCCATTTTGTCCTTTTCAAAAAAAACACTTGTGTTTACAAAAAAAAATTATACTTTATGAAATAAAATTAAAAATTAAGTTTTTTCACAAGACACGATAAGTATATAACCTCTCTGAACAAAACAACAACCAGAACTCAAGAAACTTCACTAATAAATGAGATAGGACTATTTTTTTTAACTTTCAACTATCTGTCTACCTGTGCTAATTAGGGACCTTTCTCAGAAAAAGGGTTTGAAATTTTGTAAAGGCTTAAATAATCCAGGTAAATTTTACATATTATTGAAGGTAATATACATGATAATAGATGTCAATAGAAAACTTAAAGTATTTATGTAAAATAAATATAATAATCCAAAAGATTTCAGAGTATTCAAAAAAATAATGGGTGGCCCTAATTCATTGAGTAGATACTGTATTATACAGACCCGAATGATGGAAGTTTAACTTCTGAAACATGTAGTCTATAATAAAACTCAAGTGGTAAAAAACAAGTGTTTTCTTTAATCATTATTAGATTAAAACCAATATTTTTAGCTTTTCCACTTTATTTTTATTTGACCAGCGACCGGGTTTTGTCGTTACCGACACCATCAGACTGGTTATACATATTATACAGTTTTAATGCGAGAAGCGATATCGTAATAATCCGTGAATAATCTATTGTTTGCTGGAATAAACAGTAATAATATTGAGAGTGAGTTATGTTTAGGTGGTAAGGTTGATTTCTAGTTGATATTGCAAGGTATTGCATAATATTTTGGCATTCTACCTACAGCTGGTACAGTACCTGGCCACATCGGGTCGATGGCCTCTGGCATTGCTACTGCTGACGTTAACTTCTCAGTATAAGTAACAGCAATTTTACTGACGCCAAACCAGCGAGGACTTTTAGTACGAAATCGTTAACGTGGTACGTAAACCCAGAAGTTAACATTGTCTTACTGTCGAAACAAATAAAGACATAACACATCGTTCACTTCTTTCAACAAGGTCATATATAAAAAATCGTAAATTTTAAGTTGTACATGTTTTAGGAATGCTTAGAAAATATACTATATCCCAGCAAAAGCGGCATATTTTTAACTTAATATTTACCCGCTACAGTGCAGAATGTGCTGTTTTTGCATTTTGAAAAAAAAAGGTATCGTTTAATTATTTTCTTAAATATACTAAATATTTTTCAAATAGAGAAAAAACATTCAGGTTTTACCTAAAAAGATCTGTTGCACATTAAAAGTTCAATAAGTGGCTTGATATTTATTTTTAATACATTGTATTATATTTTGAAACTTTGAAAACGATCTCCTGAAAAATCAAGTTTTTTGATTTATGACGTTGTTGAAAGGAGTAAGCGATATATCCAACTATCCAACACTACACACGTTGACTTTGTGCCTCATTTTATATGTATATTTTACTTAATTCCTTGATTCGTTGAGCGAAATTGTTCTTTCGGTAAACCTCCTGAAGGTTACTGTGCAACAGATCTTTGTAGGTAAAACCTGAATGTTTTTTCTCCATTTGAAAAACATTAAAAATATTTATAAAACAATTAAACAATACCTTTTCTTCAAAATTAAAAAAACAACGCTTTCTGCCCTGTAGCGGGTAAATATTAAGTCAAAAATATGCCGCTTTTGTCGGCATATAGTGCATTTTCTAGGCAGTCCGAAAACATGCACAGATGAAAATTGTCGATTTTTGATATACGACGCTCTTGAAAGGAGTGAGCGATATGTAATGTATTATAATAATTGATAATTTCTCTTTTTGCGTTCGTCACCGTGTACGGTATGGCGCTATTGATATAATACCGGCGAAGACTAGAGCTACTACGATAATCACTCTTACTCTCGGCGCTACGTCATCAGCGTTTGCCCAAAGTGAGAGGGCCGTGAGGTCACACGCATCGACCGGGGAAAGTGAAACCATTCGGGTCCATAACACCTTCAAGCGCGGACTTCTAATGAACATCGTTTCGTTTATTGTTTCGGCATTAACTTTGTGGTAAGACATGTTACAATAATTAAAGAAAACACTTGTTTTTTACCACTTGAGTTTTATTATAGACTACATGTTTCAGAAGTTAAACTTCCATCATTCAGGTCTGTATAATAACTGACATAGACCTGAATGATGGAAGTTTAACTTCTGAAAAATGTATTCTATAATAAAACTCAAGTGGTAAAAAACAAGTGTTTTCTTTAATCATTGTAAAAATACACTAATGAATACACTAATAGAGAAACAAAAAGTCTTATAACATAAAATAATAATAAAATAACAAAAAGTAAGCACTGGTAAATACACGTCTCCTTCACACACTATCAGCGAGCAGCGAGAGTGAAGCACAACGTTTGAATTTATCCATTATAACATGGAGAAGAAATGTGGTAAGACATGTTACAATAATTAAAATAAACACTTGTTGCTCAAGTGGTATAAAACAAGTGTTTTCTTTAATCATTGTAACATCATTTCATTTCATATTATTTTTTGACATCTCATCAAAGATGAAGAAGAATATGGAAGTCTGGGCATTGACGGTCGTCAGCCCCGTAAATGCCCAGACATCCATATTCTTCTTCATCTTTGATGAGATGTCAAAAAATAATATGAGAATAGCTCCTGTAATTGGAAATAATCCAGATTTTGTGAACAAGTATTTGGACACACTCAAAATGTTGTATCATTAAATTTTTTCAATTCAAGTAAAATTTCAATTATTTATTTATTTTAAGCGGATGGTTGATCACCTTTCCTTCATGCGTAAACGATCAAGATAACACTGCGTTTATATGACGCAGTGCCCTATGCACCATGCGGACTTCTAATGAACATCATTTAAGTTTTTTTTCATCAAGTAAAATTTCAATTATTTATTTATTTTAAGCGGAGGGCTGATCACCTTTCCTTCATGTTTAAACGATTAAGATAACACTGTGTTTATATGACGCAGTGCCCTATGCACCATCGAGGTGCGGATACGGGTCTACTAACTATTTATTTATTTATTTAAATTTATTTATTTCGAAAGACGTGTCATAGTAGATTTTAAGAAATAGTGGTTTTTAATTATAAAACATTAGTTAAAACCATAAAATAAAACCACGGCTAACTACACCACGGCGCCTGTCGGTTGAATTAAATTCGGTTTTTTAATTCAATCATCCAAGTCTAACTGCTAATTATACCAGTCCTTCTAAGTATTCACAACATCTCGCTATAAATATAAACAAATAAGATAACAATCGGCTGATACATGCGGTTCAAAGTACGTTTCAATTAAAACATCGATCAAGCCATATTCACACATCGTGCAACTATTTTGATGACTCAAATGCAGACGTAAATATATTTAATTACTTTTCAATTTTAAATGCGAAGCAGTCCATTTTATATATTTCTCAATATACCTAGCTCCAAATGAAAGTTCAGCGAGTTCATATCGACTTCAATGTAATGCCTAGTCATGCTAATTGAAATAATATAAACAATTATAATATTGTTACCATGACAGCTGCTTACATTGTTTATATAACAAAAGTGATTCGCGGTCATTGACAGTAATATCGCAAAAAATGCAAGCATTCAATAAATGACACGTGCCAAAGTAATCAAATGGACATTTTTTACTTTAATTAAAATGTAGCTTTGTTTTAAAATCACTATAAATATTTTATTATAACTTAATTATAATGTCTACCAGTTTCGAAGCCAACCGCTTATTTATCAAGACTAAATTAGATGATAGAATGTTTTGAATATTGAAAGCATTAACTTTGTGGATCATATTGATATATTATTTCGAGAAATAAAAATATTTTGTGTTCTGATCCACTCACATTTTTATTACCCAACTAGTTTCGGCAACAACCTGTTGCCCTCTTCAGGGTTACATTTATTACTAGTAATAAATGTAACCCTGAAGAGGGCAACAGGTTGTTGCCGAAACTGGTTGGTTACTAAAAATGTGAGTGGATCAGAACACAAAGTATTTTTGTTTCTCTAAATAATAGATAATAGAACTTTTAACATCCGATGTAAAGAGCATTAAAGATGTCTAAATAATAATAATTACTTTGCCAATCACCTAATAGAAAATAATCGCTCATTTGATTAAAAATAAAGGTCTCAATATATTACACACATGCAATAGAGGACTTACATTAGATTGCTTAGAAACATTTGAAATTAAAAAGGCAATTAATAATAATTTACAATTAATAAATACACAAGTAAATGATTTTTCTAAAAGTCCGTTTTTAAATATGTTTCCAATCACTCATCATCCCTGATCCCTTTTGACTGTGATTGTCACAACACAAAAAAATAATGCCACTTCAGATCTACCCAAGCTCCTTTGCCTAACCGTCAAAATATTTTGAATATTGTTAAGTAGATAGTGTTTTAGTATTTTTAATCAGTCTTGATAAAGAAGCGGTTAGCTTCGAAACCGGTATACATTATAATTATGGTATAACAAAATCTTTTAAGTGATTTTAAAACAAGTTACATTTTAATTATAAAATGTAAAATCACAACGTTAATGCTTCAAATATATATTTTTTTACTTACTTTGAATGTGTCTGAAGTTCAAACCACAAATATTGGATTAAATCCGCGTTGGATATATTTTTATTTTTATATTTTTTCCCCAAATCTTGGAGTGAAGTGTGGAAGCAAGGAACATATCGCTCGCTCCTTTCAAGAACGTCATAAATCAAAAATTGTCAATTTTCAGTTGTGTATGTTTTCGGAATGCGCAGAAAATGTACTATATCCCAGCAAAAGCGGCATATTTTGAACCTAATATTCATCCGCTACAGGGCAGAAAGTGTTGTTTTTGCATTTTGAAAATATTTTTTTAAAACCTTATTTTCACGGGTTTCAAAGTGTTATCTCTGTCGTTTTAGGCACGGTTAAAGTCGGGTGGGAGTCCGCGAAAAAACAACGGTCTCTCAGAGTCGGTTGCGAAACGTTCGTTGAACTCGCGCCGGAAATTCGGCGGTGAAAGTTCTGGGCCGCCAATCGCGCGCCGCACGCTTCCACACGCGGTCGTCCATCCACCGACGGTTACCAAATTCTCGAAATTCTCGAAATTCTCAATTCTCGATTCTCAATTCTCGACATTGCCGCGGGATGCGCGCGGGCGCCCGAAAGTGCGCGCCGGTCGGCCGGCTCGGGGTTAACTCGGCCAGGGGTGACTGACGCGTCGGGTGACTGACGCACCGAGTGATTGACGCATCGTGACAAAGTAAAGGAAGTGGCCACAGGACTCGAGACGTAAGATGACGTCTACCGTCGGCAGTATGGAAAGCGCTCTCTACATACCGACGTCAGCGCCCCAAAATACAGGTGTATATTGCTGTTATAATTTTTATTTCATTTATTTATTTACTATATATTTATTTGTCCGCCTCCATAGTATAATGGTCGGCATGCTCGGTTTCCGTTCTGGAGGTCCCAGGTTCGATTCCCATTTTCGATTTTTTCACTCTTATATTTATTCAATACTACCCTAGACTGGTACCTGAAGCGGAGTGCGGAGAGTACTTTTCCTTCATGTGTTAACGATCAAGATAACACTGCTTTTATATGATACAGTGCTTTATGCACCATTGGGGTGCGGATAAGGGTTTGAATAATAAGTCCTTTTGTCTCCCATTTGTTTCACATGCCCAAACCGAAAAATGTTATGAAAGAAAGCAATCTTTCACCACTATGTGGCGTTCTATTCTCTCTGCCTACCCCTGCAGAAAGCGGCGTGACGATTAGTGATTTGCTTATATTTTGTTTGATAAAGAAAACAGTAATTAAAATAACGGTGTTACACAACGCGCGGGTTAAGTCACAGCTCGGAGCGCGGGTTAGGTCGTAATGGCCGTAATAGCAGCTAACTCAGTCACCTAGTGGTGGACGAGCGGAGAAAGTGGTTTAGGAGTATAAAGAGTCCATTAGCGTTACTCTGAGCTGCCGTCGTTAATAATAATATGCAATTCTACTTGTTATATAAATGTTGTTAACACGACCAGTTTGTGTTGTGCTGCGTGCGAACACTTCCTGTTATACAAAGTTTATAAAACTTTATAAGTTTTTGTTAACTTTATGTGCCTCCGTAGTGTAATGGCCAGCACGCTCGGCTACACAGTTTTGGAGGTCCTGGGTTCGATTCCCAGGGGGGCTAAAATAAATATAAGTGATTTTTTCACTGTAATATTTATTAAAAAAAAAAAAAAACAAAAAAAAACATGGCACGATCAGGTATGCCAAATACTTGAAAGTGGTCAGGTTAGGAGTCGCAACAATCGGCGGGTATGTATGAGGAGATGCATGAACGTGGAAGAGGCGAAGAATGCTTGCAAGGACAGAGTGGTGTGGCGCTCTATTCTCTCTGCCTACCCCTGCGGGGAAGCGGCGTGATGGTTAGTTAGTTAGTTAGTTAGTTAATATTTATTTAATATTACCCTGGACTGGTACCTGGAGCGGAGGGCTGATCACCTTTCCTTCATGTGTAAACGGTCAAGATAACGCTGCGTTTATATGAAGCAGTGCCCTATGCACCATTTGGGTGCGGATAAGGGTTTTATTATATTAACTTTTTGACGTATGATTTTGCTAAAATTTTGTTTCCAATTAAAGTTTTACTTGGTAAATATGAAGTTTATATATTTTTCTTTATTTTAAATTCTTTTGCATTTCACAATACTTTTAATATAAATACAAGTAGGTACAAAAAATATATGTAATACAAAAAAAGATCCCACAAATGCATGGCCTGTGTGTGGGTATACATTATATTTTAGGTTATAGTAAAGTGTAATGGCAAGAATACAAAAGATATTATAAGAAGTCAAATCATATTAAAACTGTTTATATAAACTACAAATATTTGATTTGAACAGAAAACAAAAAATCGATAAGATGAAAATTAAAAAAGTTAGCAAATATGTACCATGTGAGTTATAATATAAATCAATGCTTATAATAATATAATATATATTTTTTTGTTATTTGACAATTACTTTGTGGTAAAATCTACCCATTTTTAATCTTTGTTTTACTAGGTAAATACCACGATTTCTTAAAATCTATTGTGACACGTGTTTCGATTTAAACTATTTAATTTAACTAACTAACTAACTAACCATCACGCCGCATCCCCGCAGGGGTAGGCAGAGAGAATAGAGCGCCACACCACTCTGTCCTTGCAAACATTCTTCGCCTCTTCCACGTTCATGCATCTCCTCATACATACCCGCCGATTGTTACGACTCCTAACCTGACCACTTTCAAGTATTTGGCATACTTGATCGTGCCATGTTTTTCTCGGTCTTCCTCTACTTCTTTTCCCACTAACATTCGCCTCATAAATTTGTTTTACCGTTCTTTCCTCCCTTTTTCCTTTGCCTTCCTTATTATCATCAATTTGTAATTTTCATAAATATTTCCCAAAATATAAAGTATTATAGTTGCTCAATTAATACAGCAGCAATATGTAATTTATGATTTTTTTAATGTTCAAGTACTATCTACCCTCTGATTGCAAACAGCTATATATGGTATCAAACGTTTTGACCAATATCACTAGTCTGTTTTTGGTTGGTTAGAAGATTTTCTTTTTAGCAATAAGCCCGCCAATGTAGGTACATGTTCTTTTCATAATTATTTCGTAGTCATACAGGAGAAAGTGACCAAGTGCATTGTTTAACAAAAACGTGACCATTGACTATTTGCTATCTTACTTGCTTAATATTGCCCTGAAAAAATCCCAAAGGATTTTCAACTTGGAAATATAATATATTGACTTGTTAAAAATGACTAACTGCATTGATGTTTATTTTCTTGCCAAGCAAAAGTGACTTAAATGGCCCTCCTGAACATTTTACGTTTTGGTAGTTGGTCGCTTTCTTCTGTACAACTACGATGTCATAAAATATAAAGTACACAGTTGCTCCTATAATTTGAGATTATCCAGATTTGTGAACAAGTATTTCGACGCACTGAAAATGTTTCTAGAAATATTCTTCTTCATCCGTGTTGAGATGTCAAAAATGTGAGAGCTTTGTGGGTCGGTTTATGGGATTTTCATATCGTAAACACCTTAACGGACCATTGTCACTGTCAACACGCACTTACACGCTTTCCTCATTGTCTCAGCTTCCTTCCGGTAGCGGAGAAAGTGACGCATTTGAGCGTTTCTCGCCGCGGAACTGCTTAATCTCACGGAAAATCTGTCAGTCATTACACCTTTGATATATAATTATATTTCGAGCGTGACCAAATCTTCGAGGTGCGATCTCTCAGACGTTTGTGCGGCAAGATTATGTAAGGTACGAATGGTGATATGAGAAAAAAATGCGAGAGTGTGATAAGAGGCCAGGATGAGTAAAGAAGGGGAGAAAATTGATTTTCACTTTTGTACACGCGGTTGTTTTTGTTTTCACAGCATTTTGAGTGTGTCCAAATATTTGTCCATCTTGAGATGTCGCTCACTCCTTTCAAGATCGTCATAAATCAAAAAACTGGATTTTTCAGGAGAACGTTTTTAAAGTTTAAAAATAAACACAATGTATTAAAAATAAATATTAAGCCACTTATTGAACTTTTTACTGTGCAATAGATCGGCTGTCCAAACTCAAAACACAGTAAGGGACATTTTTTTTGTAGTACGTTTTTTTGCATTTTTGGACTAAGTAGATTCTACATAGCCCAAAAATGCAAAAAAAACTACTACAAAAAACATCCCTTACTGTGTTTTAAGTTTTGACAGCCGAGATGATATTAGGTAAAACATGAAGGTTTTTTACTCCATTTGAAAAATATTTAGTACTTATATTAAAAAAAATAATAAAACAGTACCTTTTCTTAAAAATGCTAAAACAACATTTTCTGCCCTGTAGCGGGTAAATATTAAGTTACAAATATGCCTCTTTTTCTGGGATATAGTACATTTTATGGGCATTCCAAAAACATGCACAAATGAAAATTGACGAATTCCGATTTTGACGTTTTTGAAAGGAGTGAGTGATTTGTGTAAAGTGATCACTTAACTAACGTATGAGAGGTTATAAGCCCTGAAAATCAGCGATGGGATTCAAAATTTTAAAGAACCGGTTCGCCCTTAGGCACTACCCCTACCCCATCCCCTATAAAAAAACATTTTTACATTTATTCATTTTTTTTTATTTTGTACATAAACAGAACATTCACATAACAACTGAGAATGCTCCAATTATAATAGTAGGTACATATTTAAATGTCAATTAAAAATTACCGATACCTGATCTCAATCGGAATTTTGTGTGACAACAAAGTATTAAGGACCGGTTCGGCGAACTCTAAAAATTTTATCCACCGGTTCTATCGAACCGGTGCGAACCGGCTGAATCCCACCACTGTTGTAAATACCCAGGTTTCCATATCGTCTTACATCTATGTTGAGATATTAAAATGTAAGAATTTCCCGATGTTCAACACGGAAGACGATTGTGAATGATCATTTATAAGGTAATGTATTTGTAAATTGCGCTAGGATTGGTCTGTCTAAAGCTACAGTATAGCATTATCACGGTCAACGAGATGTATCGAGACCTCGACTCGACCAATGTCAATAGCAACCAACTGACCCCGCCAGACTGCTGCCGGCACACACCCAAAGATATTTAATATTATATATTATTTTGAGAAATAAAAATACTTAACCAACTAGTTTCGGCAACAACCTTTTGCTCTCCAACAGGTTGTTGCCGAAATTAGTTGATTGTTAGTAAAAATGTGAGTGGATCAAAAAACAATAATAATAAAATTAAAAAAAACCATATCCGCACCCCAATGGTGCATAGGGCACTGCGTCATATAACGCAGTGTTATCTTGATCGTTTACACATGAAGGAAAGGTGATTAACCCTCCGCTTCAGGAACCAGTCCAGGGTAGTATTGAATAAATATTACAGTGAAAAAATCACAAATATTTATTTGAACCCCCCTGGGAATCGAACCCGGGACCTCCAGAACGGTAGCCGAGCGTGCTGACCATTACACTACATAACTTACACTATTGAATGCACTGCATCATATAAAAGCAGTGTTATCTTGATCATTTACAAATGAAGGAATGGTGATCAGCCCTGCGCTTTAGGTACCAGTCCAGGGTGATATTGAATAAATATTAGAGTGAAAAATCAAAAATTTGGACACACTTAAAGTATTGTCGTATTTCACGTCTTATCTTAAATAGTTTTTTAATGTAATGAAGCATATTTAACAGTTAAAAGAAGGAAAAAAGTAAACCATTCTAATGACTTCACAAGTAAATGACCTTACAAGCAAATCATAATACTATGTCTATGTATGCATACAATCATTGTCACATATCCAGTGCTTTCTATATCAAGACAAGAGTCACGGGCTAAGGTGCATTGGCCGCTATCAGTAAACCGTTAAAAGGGTCTAAATATTCAATGGAATTGTAAATGAATAACACTTGTTTTAAACCATTTGAGTTATATTTATTTAATTATACCGGCTAGTTTCGGAAGCTACGCTTCCATCTTCAGGTCTAGATATAAACATGGTAAAAAAACAAGTGTTTTTTTTTACAAATTCATCATGTCTTACCATAAAGCGAATGCCGAAAAAAAAATGTTTTTAACATCTCAGCATAGACTTGGCATTTATAGAGTTTACGAACTGTCATAGGCTGATTAAGTGATCACTTTACACACGTTTAACATTTACCATTCTACTAATGATTGAAAACACACTGCTCATATGTAATGTAGCGTCGTTGTGAATTATGGGTTGAATGGTGAATGTTACACGTGTGTAAAGTGATCACCTTCGTTGTGATATCAATTTAAACAACTCCTAAGTGGACAAAACCTAGATTTATGAACAAAGATTTGGACACAATGAAAATATTAGCATTTCTTAGATTTTAAACTCAACCTCTAAAAAATTATTTAAACTTCTGAAATTTGAGTAGTGTGGCAGTTGTCAATCACGGATCAAATAGAATGATGAATATTACACGTTTATAAAGTCACTTAAACCAGCCTGTGGCAGGTCCTAAGCCTTGTGAATACCCAGACCCGCTGTCTTCTTCACTTGCATTGAGATATCAACAACTACAACTACTTAGTGGACAGAAGCCAGATTTGCGAACAAAGCTCTGGACACACTCAAAATATGACCATTTCTTAGATTTAATTCTGGATTTTTAAAATTGACTTCAATCTGAATGGAGGTTGTCAATTATTGGTTAAATATTGAATGTCACACGTGTTTTTAAAGTGACATAAACCAGCGTATGACAGGCTGTAAGCCCTGCAAAAACCTAGATATATCATATCCGTCTTCACCTACGTTGAGATATCAACACAAACAACTCATAAAGGTTTTCTTTAATGTTTTCCGCAGATATTTTGTCGTACATTTTATAAAATCTTTATAAAATTAATAGACTTTGTTTTCATTACTTTAAAAAAAAAGTGGTGTTGAAAACAAAGTCTATTTATTATATAAAGAACTCATAAATGGACAAAACCCAGACTTGTGAACAATGATCTGGGCATACTCAAAATAATTTGAAACTCGACCTCTAAAAACGATAATTTGCGGGCTTGGCATTGAAATGAAGATATATAGAAGGCGCTGTCATAGATACACATGCAAGATGCATATAAATACATACTGCCCGTACCTACCCACCCATGCAGACACAATGATTGAAATGCATTTGTTCGGAGAGTCGAACCGGCGACCTCGCCAGCCGTAGCCTCAACATTTAGGCGGGACCGTGGACCAAGGCAAGGTGTTCAACTTCGGACAAGTCGTTAGACACATCGATAGTAAATTAAATGGGTCACATTCAAATCGAGCCACGTCCATAAATTATACAGGACAAAAAACATAGCGACAGAAGGATTTATCAATCATATTATATTTTGGGAACCAAATAATTTAAAAACTTAAATTAATAAAATAAAAATTTGTAACAAAGTTAGGATGAGGAGATGAATGAATGTGGAAGAGGCGAATAATGCTTGTTAAACTAGAATGGTATGTCGTTCTATTCTCTTCGCGTGTGTAAAATGGCGACGTAAATAGTTAGTAATAATTTATGCAAACAAATACAGAGCCAGCTCTCTAATCCGAACGTAAATTGTGTAGCGGGTCGTTCAGATTACGAAATCGTCCGGATTATGTACTGAGTGTTTTAGGAAAAATGAAAGAAAAAAAAACACAAATGTCGGTTTTTGTAAGTGCTCGTTGTTTTACATTTTAACAGTTATCATTATATATTTTATATATATATATATATATATATATATATATATATATATATATATATATATATATATATATATATATAAATATATATATATATATATATATATATATATATATATATATATATAAATATATATATATATATATATATATATATATATATATATATATATATATATATATATATATATATATATATATATATATATATATATATATATATATATATATATATATATATATATATATATATATATATATATATATATATATATATATATATATATATATATATATATATATATATATATATATATAATTAATTAATTTTTTATTACTTGCATAAGTTATACAAAAAGTATACTAAAGTTTGTTCAATGCTGGGTTTGTTCATATTAATGATATCAACGAACGGTAAAGACACGAAACCTTCTGTCAGGAACGATTCAATTTTATTATATTATTTAACGTTTTTATTGATAATGATAACAATTACTACACTATTTCGACTAGATTATTCTCTAGCCTTTTGTTCTCTGCTGCCGGATATAGGTCTCTTCCGTATCGTTCCATTTCCTTCGGTCGGTTGGTGCTTGCAGCCAGTTTCTACACCCCACAGCGGCTATGTCGTCGGACTATCTCTTTTCGAGGTCTTACGATTCCTCTTTTATTCTCCCATCTTAAAAATTTTGGGGTCCATCTTATGGGGTCCTGTCTTGTAACATTTTCCGCCCATTGCCACTTGAGTCTTGCTACGCGATCCTTGATATCCGCTATGTTGGTTCTGTTCCTAATTTCTTCATTTCTTATTTTATCTCTTAGAGTATGGATCTTTCAACGTTCTATAAACTGGAAAAATACACCAAGTAGTTTAAAATCGAGCCTGCGATATGTGGAATGTAATGCTTAATGAAATATACTTCAACAGTGTTTCTTTTAATACGTTTAAGACAAATATTGTTGATGTCTATTTTTATTTATTTATTTGAACTTTTGTACAATATGTGTGTACATTGGCGGGCTTATTGCTATAAAGCAATATCTTCCAAACAAAAAAAAAACAGACTTTTTTTTTTTTAGATGGAATTGCATTTATTATTTACCTTGATTATTATGTACAAGGTTTATAGATCATTTAGTGGATTTTTGTTTCTTCTAGCTAATTAAATATGTTTTTATTTGAATCTGTGTTGGGAACAGGAGGGATCATCTAGTGTGGGTCAAATAGGAACTTCTCTGCATTTGCTCATAAAAAAACAGACTACTGTGAACGATCTAGGCTTGTACCTTTTGATGTCTGTTAGAAATTAGTGGGGAGATAATGCTTGAACAGGTTAAGACAAGGATAAGAAAAAAGAAAAACAAAAAACATAAGAGAGCATAATTACAAATTAAGAATTTAAACAGGGTAACATGAATAGAAAAACAAAATGACGATAGAGTAGGGAAGGCATGGGAAAAGGGAATCAGGTAGAAAGTTTAAGGAAGAGAGGAGGGGTCAGGGGAGGAGGAGATGGACAGTTAGGGTTCTAAGGTAAGATAATGATGTTTCAGGCGTTTTTTGAAGGTTAAAATAGAAGGTGCATGTTTTACGTGTAGATGTAGTTTATTTGACTAGTTGATAAAGAAATTTTCTATTGTGTGATAGAAACATGTAAGTTTATATTAATTTTTGACATCTCATCAAAGATGAAGAAGAATATGGGAAGTCTGGGCATTTACGGAGCTGACGACCATCATAGGCTGGTTTAAGTGATCACTTTACACACGTGTAATATTCACCAATCTACCCATTATTGACAACCACGCTACTCACATTCTTGGAAGTTCTATATATATATATGAACCAATTTATAATATGAAAATAACTCCTGTAATTGGAGATAATCCAGATTTTGCGAACAAGTATTTGGACACACTCGAAATGTTGTGTGTAAGTTTATTATTTAGATTGCTTCAGTGAAAACCTGTAATTGAATTTTATTATGTTAAATATTCTGTTACAATGATTAAAGAAAACACTTCGTTTTTTACCACTTGAGTTTTATTATAGACTACATGTTTCAGAAGTTAAACTTCCATCATTCAGGTCTGTATAATAACTATTAATATATAATGAGTTATTATACAGACCTGAATGATGGAAGTTTAACTTCTGAAACATGCAGTCTATAATAAAACTCAAGTGGTAAAAAACGAAGTGTTTTCTTTAATCATTGTAACATGTCTTACCACAAAGTTAATGCCGAAACAATAAATAAAATATTCTGTTGGTTTTCCAATAATAAAAAAAATAAAAATAAATAAATTAAATGTAATATTTATTTAGTTTTAAAAGCAAATTCAACTTTTAAGTTTAATAGTGGGTATTTTATTCAAGCTAATAAAAGCTTTAAAAACAGGGATAGTTCAAACAGGGATTTTAGACTTATCGTTTTTTGCCAGTATACCCGCGGTATGTTCAACAAATTGTACAAGTGTAACAAATTGTATGCGTATGAATAATCATGTGAAATGCAAGTAAAATGCATGAATAATTGATGTTGCGGTCGCTTGTGAAGTTGTGTATGTGCGTATATCCGTATGCGTGTACAGGCACTGGCGTAATTCCGAAGGTACACCTGTCGCGTCCTTATTGGGGCCACATAACGGTATAATTCATTATCTCCTTTATCAGGGCTGTGTAATTTCTCCTTTCCTCGCCACATGTTTGTACAAAAGAAAAGTGGTACCTACGCTGAGTTACATTAAATTACCATAAAAGAGTTGTAGGGAAAAATAAATATTACACTTGATCATAATTTCCGCCTCCGTAGTGTAGTAGTTAACATGCTAAGCTATCATGCTTGAGGTCCCGGGTTTAACTCCCAGGGGGTTCTAAGTAAATATTAGTGATTTATTAGAGTTTTCTTTATTTAATATCACCCTGGACTGAGATATAAAAAATATACTTGTATATAAAATTGAAAAAAAACTTTCCGTCAGTTGGATGCAGTGCCCTATGCACCACTGAGTCCTGATGAGGGTAAAAAAGAAGCAAATGTATGAATAGTGCTATGTTCGTGACTTGTAGTATATGTAGTTTGCATGTTGGTGTAGTGATTGTCCTGACGAATAAACGGTAGTCTAAAATGACTATAAAGTAACATTACTGACATTTTTTTAAAATTAATTTTAATTTAAATTGATTAATTTTATAAATATAAAGGAGTCGCATCCCTATTTAGTACGCAGATACTATCTGTGGATAGCGGAAGTAACGTTATATTACACGTTGTTGACTTCCGGTGTGAAATTATTATTTACCTTTAAATACTCTATAACACATTCGGATATCTGTTTATTATTTTTTTTATCAAAATCCTTATATAAACATATAAAACATACAAATCCATTCATATGTGTCTGCTTTAAGTATTTATTTTTATCAATTTTATTTTATTTTATTTGTTCGGGAATTGTAGGTACAGCTTTAAATTAAAAAATATATAATTAAAAATAGTTACATTAACAATAGTAAATATTTCATTAAATAAACATAGAGACATATTATTAAAATCTATTTGACAAGTTGATAAAGAAAATTTCTATCATTTGATAAAAACATGTAATGTAAGTTTAACAAAAATCACGTCCAGCTCTTATCAAGTTTTCATTCGATTTATTTCGATGATTTTTTAGAAACATCTTGAAAATGATGCGGAATGCATCGAAACACGTTTCACAATAGATTTTAAGAAATCGTGGTATTTACCAAAAAAAAACTAAAAATAGAAATTGAGAGATATTGTAGCAAAGTGAGTGCCGAACATTTGGAGTGTGTCCAACAAATCTGAATTACCTATCTCCAATTATAGGAGTAATTTTTTATTTCTTCAATCAGCTTATATGCATATTATTAACACATACTTTACATCATATATTTATAAATATATATATATATATATATATATATATATACATATATATATATATATATATATATATATATATATATATATATATATATATATATATATATATATATATATATATATATATATATATATATATATATATATATATATATATATATATATATATATATATATATATATATATATATATATATATATATATATATATATTAACAGAATATTTCGACAAAAATAACATAATATGATAAAATACAAAAAAAATGACAATTCCAGCTATAGGTTTCCACCTTAGTAATCTAAAAATAAAACAATTTAAATAAGCCGTCATAAAAGTATAACTATAGAGAACATTTCTTTATCAACTGGTCAAATAGATCATCAACAATTTTTCTTTTAAACGTATTAAAAGAAACATTATTGATACCTATTTCATTAAGCATTACATTGCACATATCGCAGGCTCGATTTAAAAATGAATGTTGGTAGGACTTGGTGTGCATTTTAGGGATTTTAAATAAGTTTTTGTTTCTGGTCTGTGCTCCCGGGACTCTAAAATTGATGAGTGATAAAAGCTCTGGGCAATCAACATAATTATTTAAAAAAATTATACAGAAAAATAAGGTCAGCATCGTTCAAGCTTGGGTAAATTCATTAAATCATTTTAATCCAAAATTTTAATCCAAATGGTGGTTTGTTTATATTTTTAAAATTACCGCCATCTACCGCCATGCGTCTTCTGACACTAGCTCGACAATTCTGTCAGTTGTCGTAATTTGTTATTCCTTCCTGTTCCGCGTCTCCCTTTCATGACTCGCCACTGCACGATCCGCGCGCACAAACCGGTCTCGACTTTCACTCTGTTACACAACTCGCTGTGCGGGAGGTCAGTGGCGTGCCAGAAATTTTAAGGGCAGGGCTACTTGAAAATAATGATAAAAAATGGAATATTTTAATATTTTAATTCGATAGCCCGAAACATAATTTTCCGTAAAACCAGGTAAACTTTAACGTAATTATTTTTTTCAAATTAAAGCATCGTTTTTGTATTGTAAACATTTTTTTTTCGAAATGAATACTGAAAATTTTGGGAAGAAAATAGTAATACATATCGCTCACTCCTTTCAACAACGTCATATATCATAATATGGAAATAATTCATAATGTGTCATAATAATTCATAATATTCAACGCCATAATTTGGAAAATAGCATATTATTTTTTGACATCTCATCATCTGACGACCGTCAAAGGCTGTTATCACTTATCACAATGTGATCACTTAACACACGTGTAATATTCAAATAACATTCATCTCACTAATAGATATCTCTAGTGAAGTTCTAGTGATTTAAGAACAAGGTTTCTAAATTGGTTCATACAAATAGAACTTCTAAGAATTTGAGTAGTGTGGTTGTAATAATGGGTAGAATTGGTGAATGTTACACGTGTGTAAAGTGATCACTTAAGCCAGCCTATGACGGTCGTCAGCCCCGTAAATGCCCAGGCTTCCATATTCTTCTTCATCTATGTTGATATGTCAAAAAAATGTTTAAAATAACTCCGTATAGATCGTAGTCATACAGGAGAAAGTGACCAAGTGCATTTTTTTATAAAAACGTGATTATTGACTATTTGATATCTTACTAGCTTAATATTTCCCTGAAAAAATACCAAAGCGATTTTAAACTTGGAAGTGTAATATATTGACTTGTTAAAAATGACTAACTGCATTGATGTTTATTTTCTTGCTAGGCAAAAGTGACTTAAATGGCCCTCCTGAACATTTTACGTTTTGTTAGTTGGTCACTTTCTCTTGTACGACTACGAAATATTCATGCTGTGTTAGTGATTATCCTGACGAAGAGACGGGTACGTCTCGAAACCGGTAGACATTAAAATCTCGGTGAGTGGTTATATACTAGTATTTTTAACATTTTTGTAAAAAAAAAAGTAAAAATGACTAACCACAAAGATAATGCTTGAAATATTAATAATATTGAGAATACGTTATATCAATTAATTTGTCCACGAGCAGCCACTGTGTAGGCGAGAAAGCGTTCTAACGGAGCTTACGACTCTCGTTTTCGTACAGCGTCGCCGCGTTCGGTTTCTGCGCTAACGGGACCCCATCGGCCGCTAGGCGTCTCGACCGGTCGCAGTCTTGTCTACGCTCACGTACTACTAGAGTTCCCGTTACCCGGGATTCTCCCATTCAATACCCAGTGCCTTCTAGAATGCCGATGAGGCGGTTGGAGCATCGTGACTCATGATACAAATACGTAACAAATCACTTGATATTGAAAAGACAGACTTAAGCTCCTTTTTCTTGTAGTACATGCTTGCTAACTTTTTACTTTTTCATCTCTTTTACGTTTTTAGGTTATTAATTTTATTAGAAAAAATATGTTTTTGTAAAATTTTTGTTTTCTGATAGTCTATTAAGTATTTTTTGTATTTTATATTAACACTATTCTAGTTCTACTTATAATACCTATACCCTTATACCCTTTACTATGACCTAATTTATATTGTATACCCACACACAGGCCATGCCTTTGTGGGATCTTTTTTTATTTATATTTATATTTTAATCATTTTTTTACTTTTCGAATTTATGTCAAGTAATGCAAAAATATTTAATATAAAGAAAAAAAAACTAATTTACGTTTTACATGGTAATCGAACCCAGAACCCATTCATGGTATGCAAGCATATTAACCAGTACGATAGATAAAATAAATCATTAAACTCATTAAATAATATAAAACAATATACTTAAAAAGTCATTAAAAGTCATAGTGTTAAACAAAAATTTTCATACTAGAAATAAGGATAAAATAAGACTGCCATTGTTGAAAAAAAAGAAGTCACAAAATTGTTTAATGTAAAAGGGTTTGAAAATGTATGATGAGATGCCTGAATGTATGAAGAATGAAAAGGATCTGTAAAAATTTAAAAATAAATGATTTGTTTACTGTTAATATATATATATATATATATATATATATATATATATATATATATATATATATATATATATATATATATATATATATATATATATATATATATATATATATATATATATATATATATATATATATATATATATATATATATATATATATATATATATATATATATATATATATATATTAACAGTAAACAAATCATTTATTTTTAAATTTTTACAGATCCTTTTCATTCTTCATACATTCAGGCATCTCATCATACATTTTCAAACCCTTTTACATTAAACAATTTTGTGACTTCTTTTTTTTCAACAATGGCAGTCTTATTTTATCCTTATTTCTAGTATGAAAATTTTTGTTTAACACTATGACTTTTAATGACTTTTTAAGTATATTGTTTTATATTATTTAATGAGTTTAATGATTTATTTTATCTATCGTACTGGTTAATATGCTTGCATACCATGAATGGGTTCTGGGTTCGATTACCATGTAAAACGTAAATTAGTTTTTTTTTCTTTATATTAAATATTTTTGCATTACTTGACATAAATTCGAAAAGTAAAAAAATGATTAAAATATAAATATAAATAAAAAAAGATCCCACAAAGGCATGGCCTGTGTGTGGGTATACAATATAAATTAGGTCATAGTAAAGGGTATAAGGGTATAGGTATTATAAGTAGAACTAGAATAGTGTTAATATAAAATACAAAAAATACTTAATAGACTATCAGAAAACAAAAATTTTACAAAAACATATTTTTTCTAATAAAATTAATAACCTAAAAACGTAAAAGAGATGAAAAAGTAAAAAGTTAGCAAGCATGTACTACAAGAAAAAGGAGCTTAAGTCTGTCTTTTCAATATCAAGTGATTTGTTACGTATTTGTATCATGAGTCACGATGCTCCAACCGCCTCATCGGCATTCTAGAAGGCACTGGGTATTGAATGGGAGAATCCCGGGTAACGGGAACTCTAGTAGTACGTGAGCGTAGACAAGACTGCGACCGGTCGAGACGCCTAGCGGCCGATGGGGTCCCGTTAGCGCAGAAACCGAACGCGGCGACGCTGTACGAAAACGAGAGTCGTAAGCTCCGTTAGAACGCTTTCTCGCCTACACAGTGGCTGCTCGTGGACAAATTAATTGATATAACGTATTCTCAATATTATTAATATTTCAAGCATTATCTTTGTGGTTAGTCATTTTTACTTTTTTTTTTACAAAAATGTTAAAAATACTAGTATATAACCACTCACCGAGATTTTAATGTCTACCGGTTTCGAGACGTACCCGTCTCTTCGTCAGGATAATCACTAACACAGCATGAATATTTCGTAGTCGTACAAGAGAAAGTGACCAACTAACAAAACGTAAAATGTTCAGGAGGGCCATTTAAGTCACTTTTGCCTAGCAAGAAAATAAACATCAATGCAGTTAGTCATTTTTAACAAGTCAATATATTACACTTCCAAGTTTAAAATCGCTTTGGTATTTTTTCAGGGAAATATTAAGCTAGTAAGATATCAAATAGTCAATAATCACGTTTTTATAAAAAAATGCACTTGGTCACTTTCTCCTGTATGACTACGATCTATACGGAGTTATTTTAAACATTTTTTTGACATATCAACATAGATGAAGAAGAATATGGAAGCCTGGGCATTTACGGGGCTGACGACCGTCATAGGCTGGCTTAAGTGATCACTTTACACACGTGTAACATTCACCAATTCTACCCATTATTACAACCACACTACTCAAATTCTTAGAAGTTCTATTTGTATGAACCAATTTAGAAACCTTGTTCTTAAATCACTAGAACTTCACTAGAGATATCTATTAGTGAGATGAATGTTATTTGAATATTACACGTGTGTTAAGTGATCACATTGTGATAAGTGATAACAGCCTTTGACGGTCGTCAGATGATGAGATGTCAAAAAATAATATGCTATTTTCCAAATTATGGCGTTGAATATTATGAATTATTATGACACATTATGAATTATTTCCATATTATGATATATGACGTTGTTGAAAGGAGTGAGCGATATGTATTACTATTTTCTTCCCAAAATTTTCAGTATTCATTTCGAAAAAAAAATGTTTACAATACAAAAACGATGCTTTAATTTGAAAAAAATAATTACGTTAAAGTTTACCTGGTTTTACGGAAAATTATGTTTCGGGCTATCGAATTAAAATATTAAAATATTCCATTTTTTATCATTATTTTCAAGTAGCCCTGCCCTTAAAATTTCTGGCACGCCACTGACCTCCCGCACAGCGAGTTGTGTAACAGAGTGAAAGTCGAGACCGGTTTGTGCGCGCGGATCGTGCAGTGGCGAGTCATGAAAGGGAGACGCGGAACAGGAAGGAATAACAAATTACGACAACTGACAGAATTGTCGAGCTAGTGTCAGAAGACGCATGGCGGTAGATGGCGGTAATTTTAAAAATATAAACAAACCACCATTTGGATTAAAATTTTGGATTAAAATGATTTAATGAATTTACCCAAGCTTGAACGATGCTGACCTTATTTTTCTGTATAATTTTTTTAAATAATTATGTTGATTGCCCAGAGCTTTTATCACTCATCAATTTTAGAGTCCCGGGAGCACAGACCAGAAACAAAAACTTATTTAAAATCCCTAAAATGCACACCAAGTCCTACCAACATTCATTTTTAAATCGAGCCTGCGATATGTGCAATGTAATGCTTAATGAAATAGGTATCAATAATGTTTCTTTTAATACGTTTAAAAGAAAAATTGTTGATGATCTATTTGACCAGTTGATAAAGAAATGTTCTCTATAGTTATACTTTTATGACGGCTTATTTAAATTGTTTTATTTTTAGATTACTAAGGTGGAAACCTATAGCTGGAATTGTCATTTTTTTTGTATTTTATCATATTATGTTATTTTTGTCGAAATATTCTGTTGGTTTTCCAATAAATAAATTTAAAAATATAAAAATAAATCACTTGTATAAAATCTATTATATTGTTAGCAATTACGATTTTTTTTTAAGGGAAAACCCGCAATGCCTCTACTTTTAGAGTCTTGTCTGCAGGTAGGATAGTAAGGATAGGGAAGGTAAATGTGAAAAATGCATCAAAACACCCAGGGCAATTGATAATAAATATTTCTTGAATTTATTTTGCAGCTGTTGGGAATCGAACCCACAACGCCAATTTTGCAGTTGAGCGTCTACCCAACTACGCCACGGCACCTGTATTAAATCAGTACTTAATCCGTCATGCAAAGATTTTCGCGGATTAGTAAATATGTATTGTTTTTAGAGTGTATAAAAAAGAAAAAAAAATAGTGTAAAACTTTTAGAGTGTATAAAAAAGAAAAAGTTCAATGAGTGGCTTGATATTTATTTTTAATACATTTTATTATATTTAAAACTTTAAAAACGATCCCCTGAAAAATATGGTTTTTGATAAATGACGTTGTTGAAAGGAGTGACCGATATCCAAAATTAAACCAGGGGATTGAATTCTACTTTTACTTACATATTTATATGATAATATCTGACGCGTTTCGTCTTATTGAGACATTATCGAACACTCAGGGATTTTAGAGCTAACGTTTTGCCAGTATACTTACGATATCGCGCACTCCTTTCAAGAACGTCATAAATCAAAAATCGTCAATTTTCAGTTGTTCATGTTTTCGGAATGCCCAGAAAATGTGCTATATCCCAGCAAAAGAGACATATTTTTAACTTAATATTTACCCGCTACAGGGCAAAAAATGTTGTTTTTGCATTTTGAAAAAAAGGTATTGTTTAATTATTTTTTAAAGTTAAACTGAATATTTTTCAAATGGAGAAAAAACCTTCAGGTTTTACCTAAAAAGATCTGTTACACAGTAAAAAGTTCAATAAGTGGCTTGATATTTATTTTGAATACATTGTGTTATATTTTTAAACTTTAAAAACGTTCTCCTGAAAAATCAAGTTTTTTGATTTATGACGTTCTTGAAAGGAGTGAGCGATATGTTGTCGTCTGTCGAAGTAGTGATTGTGTGTGTCATCTTCCCTCGACATTTGTCTTGCAGCCCTGACCTTGATACCCTCGGCTCGAGGTCACCCCCCACCGCGGCCGACCTTGTCTCGCCCTTGGGACGCTCGAAGATTGGGGAAACTTTCCGTGTACGTCCTTATTACGACATTATATTTAGAAAGCGGGTCAGCCTCATACGTAGTTACTACATGCTGCCTTATTGAAAATAAAATACATACATATGTATGAGTATGTATACGAGTATATACAATTACTATTACAAATATGGGTAATTATACAACAATGTTTTTTTTTCTGTGTATATAATTGAATGTGTATATGTATGTATATGTATATATATGTGTGTATGTATGCGTATGTATATATATGTATGTATATTTATAAATATATTTTTTTTAACTTCTTACCTAGAAAAAAAAATCCTTTAACCACCCTTTATTAATTCCTCTCCTTTCCTTCTCCTTCCTGCTACATCTATTATTTTATAAAATACCCTTTTTTTTGTTTTTTTTGTTTAATCTCTGAATGTTTTTCAATAGTTTTATAACATAAATGTGAAATTGTTTAATTGGCTTTTTTTTAACGTAACTATTTTTTGTCAATGTAATGTAATGTTTATTATTGTTAATGTAACTATTGTTTTATATCATATTTTTATATGTAAGCTGTACAATTCCCGAATAAATAAAAATAAAAAAAATAAAAAATAAAAAATAAAATGTATGTATATAATTTAAGTGGCAATCACATTACGATTAAAGATGGTTGTAGGTTGTAGAATTTAATTATAATGTCTACCGGTTTCGAAGCTAAGCGCTTCTTTATCAAGACTGATTAATACAAAAACACTATCTAGTTAACATAATTCAAAATATTTTGACGGTTAGGCAAAGAAGCTTGGGTAGATCTCAAGTGGCTTTATTTTTTGTGTTTGAGATTTACCCAAGCTCCTTTGACTAACCGTCAAAATATTTTGAATTTTGTTAACTACATAGTGTTTTAGTATTAATCAGTCTTGATAAAGAAGCGGTTAGCTTCGAAACCGGTTGACATTGTAATTAAGTTATAATAAAATATTTATGGCATTATCGATAAAATTAAGAAAGGTGTGTTGAGATGGTTTGGACATGTAGAACGAGTGAGTGAGGAAAGAACGGTAAAACAAATTTATGAGGCGAATGTAATTGGAAAAAAAGGAGCAGAGGAAGACCGAGAAAAACATGGCACGATCAGGTATGCCAAATACTTAAAAGTGGTCAGGTCAAGAGTCGTAATAAACGGCGGGTATGTATGAGGAAGAGTAAGAGTAAGAGTATGTGGAAGAGGCGAAGAATGTTTACAAAGACAGAGTGGTGTGGCGTTCTATTCTCTCTGCCTACCCCTGCGGGGAAGCGGAGTGATGGTTAGTTAGTTAGTTACTTTAAAATATTTATAATAATAATAATAAAACCCTTATCCGCACCCCAATGGTGCATAGGGCATACTTCATATAAACGCAGTGTAATCTTGATCGTTTACACATGAAGGAAAGGTGATCAGCTTTCCGCTTCAGGTACTAGTCCAGGGTGATATTGAATAAATATCATAGTGAAAAAATCACTTATATTTATTTGACCCCCCTGGGAATCGAACCCGGGACCTCCAGTACGGTAGCCGAGCGTGCTGACTATTACACTACGGAGGCGGACAAATATTTATAGTGATTTTAAAACAAAGTTACATTTTAATTATATTGTACATCTCTTCTGCCCACGACTTTGGTTGGTAATAAACAAATGTTTAATTTGTTTCTTTGTTTTGTTTCAGGAATGATGACACTTACGCGCGGCCCGTGTGACCTGGACAACATGAGTTTGTTCCAAGACCTCAAGCTGAAGAGGAGGAAGGTCGACTCCAGGTGTAGCAGTGACGGTACGTGGAATATTTATTTAAAAAAAAACTAACTAACCATCACGCCGCTTCCCCGCAGGGGTAGGCAGAGAGAATAGAGCGCCACACCACTCTGTCCTTGCAAACAATCTTCGCCTCTTCCACGTTCATGCATCTCCTCATACATACCCGCCGATTGTTACGACTCCTAACCTGACCACTTTCAAGTATTTGGCATACCTGATCGTTCCATGTTTTTCTCGGTCTTCCTCTGCTTCTTTGAAAAGAAACATACGTATATGATATAGAAAAGAAAAGTAGGAAGGGGTAGGAAGGCTACTAGGTAGGGAAGGAATCAATGAATCAAGGACAAGGAGCGGCATGAACTCGTTTTTATAAGGACTGTTCGTTAAAACGCCAAATATTAACGGAATTTCTGAATACGACATATAAAAATATTTACCCATGTAAAAATAATGAACGATTTAGTATTGAATGTACGTAGAAATATCTATTTTAAAGAAGTATGAATTCGTGGATGCGTAATACTTTACAAAGCTCATTGCATTCTTCCTGCAAAAAATCTTTCGCTATGAACCAATAGATGGCGACGCTCTGTTGAATTTTTTTAAAAGTAATATTTTATTATGCCTTAGCTTTTAAGCTACTTGAATTCGGCTGTCCAAACTTGAAACACAGTAAGAGAATTTTTTTGTAGTACGTTTTTTTGCATTTTTGGACTAAGTAGAATCTACTTAGTCCAAAAATGCAAAAAAAAAGTACTACAAAAAATGTCCTTTACTGTGTTTTGAGTTTTGTACTTTCAAATACACGCAACTTCTATGCTATTACTAAGATTGTAAAAAAATTGGTATCTCAACAAAGATGAAGAAAAATTTGAAAGTTTGGGTATTTACAGGGCTTATAATCTGTCATAGGGTGGTTTAGTGATCACTTTATACACGCGTAATATTCACCATGCTTTAAATTAAAGATTGTCACAAAAATTGACATCTCATTATAGATGAAGAAGAATATGGATGTCTGGGTATATACAGGACTCACCATAGGCTGGTTATGTGATCACTTTATACATGTGTTACATTCACCATGCTATAAATTAAAGTTTTTAAAAACATTTCGACATCTCAACATAGATGAAGAAGATTATGTAAGTCTGTGTATTTACACGGATTATACCATGGGTTGGTCAAGTGATCACTTTATATACGTGTAATATTCACCAATCTAAAACTTCAAGTTAAATTCAAGTGTATAAAGAGATCACTTATCCAGCCTTTGACATGAAAAATTCGCCTTCGAAAAAACGTTATTTTCGTAAGTTGGCAATGAATGACGTCACAGAAACGATGGAGTTATTTTGATGTTGGTGCCACACTACTACTATTGCAGCTCTATAAACCATAGACAATAAACCATATGACGTCATAAAACGTTCGATGACGGAAATTTGATGATTTTTCGTTTTATTACAATATCTTAAGTTTAAACCTTCAATCTCCCTTATTTCTCTACAGATTTCAATGAGAATGCTACCGATAGTCTTGCGATTTTTCATATTAATTTATTAGCCATACATCGTGATATTTATCCTTTAAAAAACGCGCTCAATGCGATAGAAAAAGCACGTTTGGCGCCCGATCCGCTGCGCGCATTGAACTGCGCAGATTGTCGGCTCCGCAGCAAAATATTATGTATAAAAAAATACTACCAGTCAATGGAAATAGTACCTACGCGACGTGATATGTTCTCACATATGCTATATATGTTTGTTTTTGTTAGCGGACCATGTTTACGACCAACACCAACACATAAATGCGTCAGTCACCTTGTAGAATTCTGTTTACGATTTTCGACACAGTTTCGTAATATGATTATTTGTTTTGTCGGCCGCCAGGGGCGTATTCGTTTATATTGATTAAAAAAGCTAACTGGCCGTCACGCCGCTTCCCGCAGGGGTAGGCAGAGATAACTGAACGCCACATTAGTCTGTCGATGTAAACATTATTCGCATCTTCGACATTTCGCTCACTTCTTTCAACAACGTCATATATCAAAAATCAAAAATTTTCAGTTGTGCATGTTTTCGGAATGCCCAGAAAATGAACTATATCCCAGCAAAAGCGGCATGTTTTTAATTTAATATTTACCAGCTACAGGGCAGAAAGTATTGTTTTTGCATTTTGAAGAAAGTGTATTGTTTAATTTTTTTAAAATATACTAATTATTTTTCAAATTGAGAAAAAACATTCAGGTTTAACCTAAAAAGATCTTTTGCACAATAAAAAGTTCAATAAGTGGCTTCATATTTATTTTTAATACATTTTTATTATATTCTTAAACTTTAAAACCGATCTCCTGAAAAATCATGATTTTTTAAATATGACGTTGTTGAAAGGAGTGAGTGACATATCCGCCGAATACTCCGACTTATGATCTGACCGCTTTTATGTAATATATTTGACATACCTGATTACGCCGAGTTTTTCTCGGTCTTCTGCAGAGGAAGACCTCAAACATCACAGAGGAACATTTTGGGTAGATAGTTCTTGTATATTCAGCTTTCCTTTGCTTTTTTCTCCATAACACATCATCCTTCAGTAATTCCATCTCTGTCCAAGCGGCCAGACTATGGAATGAATTACCTCTCCTTGTAAAAAATGCACCTTCTCAAGAAACGTCTGAGACATTACATAGTTTTTCCCTCTACCTCCTCCCTTAAACTCCCTTTTTTTCGTCTTCATTATTATCATCTTTTGTAATTTGTTTTATTTTAATTTTCAAGTACTATCTACCCTCTGATTGCAAACAGCTATATATGGTATCAAACGTTTTGACCAATATCACTAGTCTGTTTTTGGTTGGTTCGAAGAGATATTGCTTTTTAGCAATAAGCCCGCCAATGTACTTATTTCTTTCCTGTACATGTTTCAATAAAAAATTAATAAAGCTTCGAATATCCTTTAAAATGTATTATTTTGCAAGTCAAAGAAAGTGCGCACAATACGAGGAAAACGGTGACCCAGAAATGGCTAGCAATATAACACACGATGTCGTCTCGGCCGATTTTCTTTCGGCATATCCGCGCGGGAAAATCCTTGACATTTCTCGCTGTCTGTGTTTTTTTCAACACCCACAGGCGGTCCGACGCGTGTCTACCTAACCAGTCGAAATCCGAAATTGATCAGTACCTAACCGAATTTCATACGGCACGGTCGCGACACACATTCGGGCTCCGAAATAGTCAACAAACGAATCATGGATAAGTACTTCGCGGAGTTTTTGGAGTGCATTCGGAGTGTGCAAAACGCATGTGATTACGAGTTGATCGAAGGCGAGACGATACCATATTCCTAGCGATGGTGGAACAAGTAAAAAAATTGTTTCTTTACGACATATCGCTCACTCCTTTCAAGAACGTCATAAATCAAAACACTTGATTTTTCAGGAGAACGTTTTTAAAGTTAAAAAATATAATACAATTTATTAAAAATAAATATCAAGCCACTTATTGAACTTTTTACTGTGCAACAGATCTTTTTGAGTTAAACCTGAATGTTTTTTCTCCATTTGAAAAATAACTAGTTTATTTTAAAAAATAATTCATCTTTACCTTTCCTTCAAAATTATTCAAAGTTGAAAGGAGTGAGCGATATAGTGGTCAAACAGGAGAAAGTGACCAAGTGCATTTTTTACAAAAACGTGATTATTGACTTGTTGGGAAATATATCCAAAATTTAACATGGCTAATGGATTTAATTCTACTTTTATAAACATATAAGATATGTGACGCGTTTCGTCACACTCATTAAGTGTTTGATAATGTCTTAATAAGACGAAACGTGTCACATATCATATAAGTAAATAAAAGTAGAATTAAATCTAATAATTGCGTTTATTTTTGGATTAATATATTGACTTGTTAAAATGACTAACTGCACTGATGTTTCTTGCCAAGCAAAAGTGACTTAAATGGCCCTCCTGAACATTTTACATTTTGTTAGTTGGTCAAATTCTCCTGTACGACTACGATATACATAATGTGAAAATCACAGATAAATAAAAGAGATTTTTTCACTTCAAGATTTATTCAATGTCACTCTGGACTGGTACCTGAGCGAAGGACTGATCAACCTTCCTTCGAGTGTAAACGATCAACATAACACTGCGTTTACAAAATGATTTTTTTATTGATTTCTTTTTAATTTTCAAAATCAATCAGACGATACACTGTTGGCGCTAACGTAATTACAATCTATATTAATATAATTCGACAAAATGGTAAAATATGGTATCATTATGAACTATTTTTTCAAAAGTAAAAAGCTTGCGATAAATTTCTGGGAAGAGTTCTGGGACCTTTTTTGTTTTAAAAATGTCATTTTAACACATATATATATATAGAAAATAGAACCCAGTCAGGGATCCAAAATAAATGATATGAAACAATACTTTATGGAACGATATTTGATCAATTGATTCAGCAGTCACTTTGTGGTAAAATCTATGAATTTTTTATTTAAGTTTTACTCAGTAAATACCACTATTTCTTAAAATCTATTGTGTCACGTGTTTTGATTCATTCCGCATCGTTTTAAATGTTTAAAAATGATGCGGACTGCATCGAAACACGTGTCACATTGGATTTTAAGAAATAGTTATATTTACTAAGCAAAACTTAGAAATGAAAGACCATATGTTATATTTTCCCATTTGTTTCCTTTAAACATACTTATGTTTTTTTATATGCCTATTTACTTAGCCTGTTTTTTGTTTTAAATTTTAAATTTTGCCCTGTTTTATTTCATTTTATATCTGTTTTTTCACTTATTTGTGTTTCAGTCTTACTAACCTTGTCCTAAAATGAGGAATGGAAATGACTCATCGGGAATATTGTATATGTGACTCATGTATGTAATATGTATTAAAATAATTAAATAAATAGTACTTTTCGGTTATAAAAATATAAATTCGCGCGATAAAGACACCTAACCTCACATTACCATATCCCTAAAGTATTACGCAAACTGACCTATATATTTTTTTCAGATAAGCTCCTTACACACTTACAACCGTCGAATTAAATGGCGTCGTATTTTTCTATTGCGTTTCACTTTGCGTAGCTTAAATTATGCGTATATTACTAATATATTTTTTCAAATATTATTTTTAAATGGGTGTTTCATTTATTATTTACCTTGCTTGTTATGTACAAGGTGACTCAAAATACACTTGAAAGTGGTTATAATAATAATAATAAAATTGGATAACTTATATAGCGCCATTTTCGTAAAAAAATACCTCAAGGGCGCTTCACTGTGAATGAATTGGGGAAAATATTATGGTGGAAATGAAATATTAGGTTATTATAAACCTTATTCACACCTAATGGTGCATAGGGCACTGCATCAAATTGACGCAGTGTTATCCCAATCATTACTTACATGAAGGCAAGGTGATCACTCTTGCGCTTCAGGAACCAGTCCAGGGTAATATTAAATAAATATTACAGTGTTAAATCACTAATATTTATTTTCACCCCCCCCTGGGAATCGAACCCGGGACCTCCAGCACGGTAGCTAAACATGCTGACCATTACACCACGGTTAGGTTAGGAGTCGAAATTATCGGCGGGTGTGAAGAGATGCATAAATGTGGAAGAGGCGAAGAATGTTTGCAAAGACAGAGTGGTTCGAAGTTCTACTTCCTATTCTCTCTGGTGGTGTCAAAAGTCTTAGTAATGAGGGGGCATATATAAAGTGACCATACACCCCGTTTTGAACGGGACCGTCCCGTTTTTTGATAGCCTGAACAACATAATTTTTTCATATTTATACTATTTATTACTCTTATTTTCTTTATCAACATTCCTTTTCTTTTTATTGATACATAAAAAAATTAATACATAGTAAAAAAATACTTGTTTTCTTGAATATACATACTATTACGTAAAAATTGGTAGATGTACCGTTTTGAGGCCAAAAATAAATGGTCACGTTAGGCATGTAAGGAAGCTAGTAGTGTACATGAATGTCAGGTCAGAAGAGTGTGGCGTTCAATCCTTTAGACCTACCAACATGAAACAGTGCGGTGGTAGTTATAGTAGAAGTTTATTATTAATATTTACACGAGGTTTTGAGTTCGTTTTCCGACTAGGTAAACATGAAAGTAAGCGTATAATATGTTGATTTTTTTTGTTGAGTTTTATTTATATATACGACTAGTTTCGAAAACGTACAGATGTTTTCATCTTCAAGTAAAAATTACAACTATATTCAAGTGTTTCATTTTTTTAAAATAAACAATATGTCATTTTAAAAGTTAATGCCAAATCAATAAATAATAGAATATCGCTCACTCCTTTCAACAACGTCATATATAAAAAATCGTCAATTTTCAGTTATGCATGTTTCGCATTCGTAATGCCCAGAAAATGTGCTATATCCCAGCAAAAGCGGCATATTTTTAACTTAATATTTACCCGCTACAGGGCAGAAAGTGTTGTTTTTGCTTTGAAGAAAAGGTATTGTTTAATTTTTACCTAAAAAGATCTGTTGCACACTAAAAAGTTCAATAAGTGGCTTGATATTTATTTTTAATGCATTGTTTTACATTTTTAAACATTAAAAACGTTCTCCTGAAAAATCAAGTTATTTGATTTATGACGTTCTTGAAAGGAGTGAGCGATATGTCAACTTGAACTTGAATCACCGATATAGATAACACCGCATCAATGATATACATTTCTCACTGTTAGCTGAAATAAAAAATAATAAAAAAAATAATAAATTATAATAAATGCCGGTGAATAAATCTTTAAATTATGAAATGTTGTAAGATCGAAGTTTCGAGAGTGAAGTCTTATCAAAATTTGCGTTGATAAAACTGTAATAAATTTCCTAATAAAAATAGGTCGTTTTTAAATTTACAATCCACTTATCTAAAATACGTTGATATTGATTTGTAACAGTCTTAAACTAATAATAATAATAAAACCCTTTTCCGCACCCCAATGGTGCATAGGGCACTGTGTCATATAAACGCAGCGTTATCTTGATCGTTTACACATGAAGGAAAGGTTATCAGCCCTCCGCTTCAGGTACCAGTCCATGGTAATATTGAATAAATATTACAGTGAAAAAATCACTTATATTTATTTTAGCCCCCTTGGGAATCGAACCCGGGACCTCCAGAACGGTAGCCGAGCTCGCTGACCATTACACTACGGAGGCGGACAAACTAGGTTAAACTAGGTCCTAAACTAGGTTAAAAAAATATCTTTGATAAATTACGAATATCAATGAATGAAGCAATTTATTATGGAGGAATATTTATTTAAAATTTATATTTGAAGCACTAACTTTGTGATTCTCCATTTTATAATTAAAATGTAAGTTTGTTTTAAAATCACTATAAATATTTTATTATAACTTAATTATAATGTCTACCGGTTTCAAAGCTTATCGCTTCTTTATCAAGACTGATTAATACTATAATATGTATTATTAAAACGCTAACTGAAGTGCCGGGCGGTAAAATTCCTTGTAATTCCGTGTAGTGGACAAACCCCTTAAGGGTCTCAGAATTGTCGAACACCGCATGAATGTACCTACCACTCACAGGGATTTCTGTGAGTCCAAAATTTTAAGTGAGTCATCAATCTCGGAAGCTATAGAACTATGATACCCTAATATAAATAACGATGGTAGGAACCATTAAAAATCATCCAGTCACCTGAAATTTGTTACTCAGATAAAAGAGGGATTTAAGAATTTGAAGTCTTTCTCGGTATTCCTCTGCTTGTATTTCTAACAACATTCACCTCAAAAATTTGTTTTACCGTTCTTTCCTCACTCATACGCTCCACATGTCCAAACCATCTCAACACACCTTTCTGAATTTTATCGATAGTGCTTATCTCAGCCTTGAATTCTTTCCTGACTTATTTATTGATTCGGCATTAACTTTGTGGAATGACATGATTATTTTATTAAAATTAAACACTTGAATATACCACTTTATCGAGTTTTATTTTTATTTACGACTAGTTTCGAAAACGGCAGATGTTTTCATCTTCTGGTACAAATTAAAACTGATTTTAAAGGTTTAATTTGTACCAGAAGATGAAAACATCTGTCGTTTTCGAAACTAGTCGTTAATAAAAATAAAACTTATTAAAATTGTATATTCAAGTGTTTACTTTCCTTACTTCACCATTTGAAAAATTATCGTACATCGTTTTACTGCACATTCATCTAAAATATCGCATTACGAATTCATTCAGCCTTTTATGCAAACTCCATATTCGCTTCTATTGATAAGGGTTGGTACCAGGACCCGCTGTGAACTGCCAGATTAGTTAGCAACGCAAAAATACTTTGAAAATGTTGAACTAACCGGTAATCTAACCCAGAACCCATTCATGGTATTCAAGCATGTTAATTAGTACGAAAAAAAATACTTCACGCTAAAATAAAACAATAAAAAAACATAAATTGATTCGGCAGTCACTTTGCGATAATATCTATCAATTTCTAATTTTAGTTTTAATTAATTAATAAACCATATCCGCTCCCTATGGTGGAGCATATGGAGTCCACAAACTGTCTCCAGGCTTTTCTGTCGGCTGCCAGCTCCCTTGCATCCTCCCAAGTCAGATCCGCGTCCCGAAGTTCTGACGAGAACTGCAGACGAATTGTCAGCAGTGGTCGTCCTGGGCGGCGCGAACCTGATGCCTTGTAAAAGAGGCAAGCTTGATGGCGGCTCTCGGGAGGCATGCGGAGTACATGGCCAAGCCAACTGAATCGTCTTTTCTTGACGACAGTTGTGACCAAGATTTGCTGCGTCCTACGCCTTATCTCTTCATTCCTCACAAAGTCAAACCACCGCACGCCTAAAATTCTCCGCAAACACCTATTCTCAAAGCTTAGTACACGGCTGCTCTGGGCCCTTGTAAGGTGCCATGTTTCACAACCGTATAAGAGAACAGGAGCAATGCAGGCATTGTATAGGCGGCATTTAGTCTTCACCAAGTATAAATCCGATCTCCAGACAGCCTTCATACTGTTAAATGCGGACCCTGTGAGTCCTAATCGCACTCCCAGTTTCTTTAGTTTTACTCGGTAAATACCGCTATTTCTTAAAATCTATTATGAAACGTGTTTCGATGCATTCCGCATCATTTTCAAGCACCGTATAGCGTCACAACAGATTTTAAGAAATAGTGGTATTTACCAAGTAAAGCTTGGATTAAAAATTTAAATAAAAAAGTTTAAAATAACTATTTTGTATTATGACATATCATGTGTGGAAAATCATTGTATGACAGAATTAAAAACGAAGATATAAAAAAGGAATGTAAGGCTGAACGAGGAACAAATAAAAAGATTAGGAAGAATTCTTTAAGGTGGTATGAACATGTGGAGTGAATGGATAACGAGAAAATGACTAAGAAAATATATGTGGCGAATGTGAGCGGAAAAACAGAACGAGGACGGCCGAAAAAGACTTGGCACGATCAGATCAATCAGAACCAAAAATCTGGTGGTGTCAAAAGTCTGCGTAATCGGAGGGCATGTGTGACTAGATATATGGATGTGATGGAGGCGGGGAGTGTATGTCAGAACAAAATAGTGTGGCGTTCCATCCTTTCTGTCCACCCCTGCGGGGGAACTGCGTGATAGTAGTAGTAGTAGTTACGACATATATTAAAATATAAACGGAACAACAAAATTCACTTTTAGTGCTTATCAAGTTTTCATATGATTCATTTCTATGATTTTTCAGTAACTTGGTAGGGCAGATGTTATTTTTAGCACGTATCCTTATCATGAAAGACTCCCTAGTTCGATTGCCGACTGGGTCGATAAAAAAAAGTAATTTGAAAATCTTACCTCTCGTAATTCGGTATTATGACGAAAACGTTTGTTACATATCGCTCACTCCTTTCAAGAACTTCATAAATCAAAAATCGTCAATTTTCAGTTGTCCATGTTTTCGGAATGCTCAGAAAATGTACTATATCCCAGCAAAAGCGACATATTTTTAACTTAATATTTACCCGCTACAGAGCAGAAAGTGTTGTTTTTACATTTTAAAGAAAATGTATTGTTTAATTATATTTTTAAATAAACTAAATATTTTTGAGATGGAGAAAAAACCTTCAGGTTTTACCTGAAAAGATCTGTTGCTTAGTAAAAAGTTCAATAAGTGGCTTGATATATTTTTTAACACATTGTATTATCTTTTTAGACTTCAAAAACGTTGTCCTGAAATTCAAGTTTTTTTTTTATTTATGACGTTCTTGAAAGGAGTGAGAGATATGTGGAGGTCCTCACAAAAAAATTACATTTCCAATATTGCACAAAAATCCTTTAAATGCAAATCTGTTCTGTTTCCTGTACTCTATCGAAATCTTAATTAAAGTTGCGACAAAACGTGACCAATCCTGTGTTAAACCAATATGAAATCATTAAATCGCACTAAAACGTGACAATTTTACAAGCTAGAATTCCTGATTACTTAAAATAATTTTTAATGGAAATGTAACGTTTTGGTGAGGACCTCCACATATGTAGTTCTAATAAAATAACAACTATGTATGGTAGTTTTTCCCAATTTTTTTTTTGACATCTCAACATACATGAAAGAGAATATGGAAGTCTGGGTATTTACAGCGCTTATGACCTGTAATAGCCTGGTTAAATGATCATTTTATATCTAGGAGTTCTACAAACTTGAGTAGTGTGGTTGTTGATCGTGGGTAGAATGTTGAATAAAGAGATTTCTTAAACCAGCCTATGAACGCTCGGAAGCCCTGTAAATATCCAGACTTCCATATTCCTCTTCGTCTTTGTTGAAATTTCAAAATATTAAACTTAACTTTCTAATTTTTATATCCTATGCAGGTTCTAGAAAATTCGTCAAAACCCGTTTATTTTTCTTTGAATTATGAGTAAGGGTAATTCCTATAAAATTCTTACAATTTAAATAATATTTATCACGCATATAATACATATATTATTATGGATATTTAGAATTTTACTACATGAGCAAACGATGATCATAAAAATTAATCATGTAATAATACCAAGAATAAAATGAAAAACAGTGATTATTTCAAGGTTCGTGAAATCATTGGTTCGACCCCCAAAACCGGCAACTAAAAGTTGTCTCATTTCAAGATGATCTTTTGTAAAAAAATTCTTATAATTTCATATTTTGACTGATTCGGCAGTCACTTTGTGGTAATATCTAAAAAAATCTTACTTTACTTGGATTTTTACTAATTTTTACTCATATTTAATTTTAACACATGATTTGGTGGTGTCGAAATTCTGCAAAATTGAAAGGCATATATGACTAGATGTGTGGATGTGAAGGAAGCTAGGAGTGTATGTCAGGACAGAAGAGTGTGGCGTTTCATCCTCTCTGCCTACCTCTACGGAAACAGCTTGTTGGCAGTAGTAAAAATAGCACCTAAGTGGAAAATTTAGTATATATTTTTTTAAATTTAAATATTTAGTATATTCCCAGGGGAGGGTCAAATAAATATTAGTGATTTTTTCACTGTAATATTTATTTGATATTACCCTGGACTGGTACCTAAAGCGGAGGGCTGATCACCCTTTCTTCATGCGTTAACATATCAAGATAACCCTTAGCTTATATGATGCAGTGCCCTATGCACCTTCGGGTGTGGATGAGGGTTTAAAAATTAGTCAAGTGGAATATGTAGTTAAAAAGTATTTGGACAAACTCAAAAATTTGTAAATGGATAAATAAATAATCATACGCACTTAAAACAATGATTGGCTTGGATTGGCTTGTGTTTTTGTCCATCTTTATTCGGATCAGAGCTCTTGATCGGTGCGTGAATACGTTGCGCGTAAATTCAATCACGCTAAACTGTCGTAGATGTTTTCATTTTTCAAAACCGGACTACCGGACGGTAAAATTCCGGGTAGTGGACAAGCGACCTTAATGTCCATATCTAGGAGTTTCAAAATGTGAGAAGTGTGGTTGTCAATCATGGGTAGAAGGTGAGTATATTGCACGCGTGTAAAGTGATCATTTAACCAGGCAATTACAGGTCATAAGCGCTGTAAATACCCAGACTTCCATATTCTCTTTCATCTATGTTGAGATGTCAAAAAAAAAATGTGGGAAAAACTATTATATATATAGTTGTTATTTTATAAGAACTACATACATACACTCCTTTTAAGAACGTCATAAATCATAAAAACTTGATTTTTCAGGAGAACGTTTTGAAAGTTTAAAATTAAAATACAATGTATTAAAAATAAATATCAAGCCACTTTTTGAACTTTTTACTGTGCAACAGATCTTTTTAAGTAAAACCTTAAGGTTTTTTCCCCATTTGAAAAATATTTAGTATATTTAAAAAAATAATTAAACAATGTCTTTTCTTCAAAATGCAAAAACAACACTTTCTGCCCTGTAGCGGGTAAATATTAAGTTAAAAATAAGCCTCTTTTGCTGGGATGTAGTATATTTTCTAGGCATTCTGAAAACATGCATAACTGAAAAATTACGATTTTTTATTTATGACGTTCTTGAAAGGAGTGAGCGATATGTGGATGTCCTCATAAAACGTTACATTTCCATTATAAATGATTTTAAGTAATCGGGAATTCTAGCTTGCAAAATTGTTACGTTTTGGTGCGATTTAATGATTACATATTGGTTTAACACAGGATTGGTCACGTTTTGTCGCAACTTTAATTAAGATTTCGATAGAGTACAGGAAACAGAACAGATTTACATTAAGGGATTTTTCGTGCAATATTGGAAATGTGACTTTTTGGTGAGGACCTACACATATGACGTTTTGTGATGAAATCATCATCTCGGCGTTGTTCGACGATTGGGAAACATCTTTCTCTTTTACTTGCACTCGCGAGCCACCTTGGACTAGATACCAACACTTGTGTTCAGTTTTTGCGCGTTTCTAAACACATCTACCGTCTGGTTGCGTCACACGCTAAGTGTGTATCAGGGATGGCCAAACTATTCATATGTGTATACAGATAGCGTTCTAGCCTTAGATTGAATGAGTAAGGGATTACGTAATGGTCGATATCTTTTTAGTTCATCACTCATATGGGCATCTGATAGAAAAGTCCTGAAAGTAGGTGTTAGAGCGATAGTGGGAATGCATCGACTGAAGGTTTAAACCTGAAACGCTGAAAATACATATATGTAGAAGAATTTTTATCGATTGTTGCGCGGTATGGTCGATAATCCTGAAATTATCCGGAGCATTGGTCTGTATGTTCCCGATAGTTACCTAAGACAGCGTCGGCATAGATTGTTTCCCATTCCTATATATAGGACCAACCTGCCGATGGTTATGCCTGTAGGAAGAGCTACCGCTATGCTGAACAAGATCACGACGGATATTGATCTGTTCCATGTGTCTTAAGGAGTATTCCGAATCGGGATACTTCTAAATCTTTAACAAGAGTCTTCTTGCTTACTTTTTAATATAAATGGTTAAAAAAATCAGTTTATTTTATTAAGTTTTGTAAAATATTATTACTTTGATTTGTACTTTAACTATTATGCAACTTGCTTTTACTATCCATAAAGTCATTAAATAACGAAACTACTATGACACATACGATGTTGGTGGACTGTCGATTTTAATTTAAAAAACAAGTCGCCAGCGATCAATACTTTGGCCACCCCTGGTTTATACACACACATATTCACACACATACATACACACAAATATAAACACACACATAGTGCCTAACAGTGATATTGAAAACACAAAATTAGCGATTGTTTACCCCCGAAAGATTCCCCGCCCTAATATAAAAAGGTCACAGTCGATATAAGCAATGCATTGCGAAAAAAAATATGTTCAATTTACTTACTGTTAAAATATTTTAACAAAACTAGTAAAATTTATTATCGACATCTCAACATAGATGAAGAAGAATATGGAAGTACAGAATTTACGGAGCGGTATTTAAGATCGAGAAAGCGGCCGGGTCAGGAGTCGTAATAATCGTCGGGTATGTATGAGGAGATGCATGAATGTAGAAGAGGCAAAGAATGTTTGCAAAGACCGAGTGGTTTGGCGTTCGATTCTCTCTGCCTATCCCTGCGGGGAAGCGGCGTGATGGTTAGTTAGTTAGTTTTAGTATTTAAGATAGATTTTATTTTTTTTAAAGATAAAATCTGTAACTACATATTAAATGGTTTTCTACAGGTAAAACGGAAAGGATGTGATATTAACGTGTGTAAAATATTTTATTTGAGTGTCTAAATTTTTGTTAAAAAATCTGGGCTCTGTCAACCTGGAGTTATTTATTTATTATACTTAGTTACATTTTTAAGTAGAACATAATACATTTTCTAAACATTTATACAAATGGCAAACTTATAGTTTTAGATTCGCTGTGCCTCTCCAAAAAAGAGACTGAGCTCTTGTGCTTGGAGAGGGACTTACACTCAAGGTTTAATATTTTATATAATTAATGGTATAATAGTCTTTTTTTAAACATATTTTCAAGATTTATATTTAATGACCATTAATTTTTTTCTTAAGAATTTTTATATCTTCTATTTTTTTAATTTCTTTAGGGAGTTTGTTGAAATATTAAATTCCCAAATATTTAAAGTTTTGTTGAAATTGCTTAGTATTGCATTTTGGAGTTGAAAAATCATTTAAGAATCATTTAATTTATTTACTGTCTGCTATTGTATTGTTGTTTCAAGTATAGGGCCAAGAAATACAATACGGTTTTGAAATACGGGCAGATTACTGTAGGAAGGAGTTTTATGTTAGGTAAGGTAAAATGTGTCGAGTGAATAAACTCCATTGACCCCGCGAGGAACTTATCGCTGTTTTCAACTTGCCCCAGTTATTTATTTATATTAGTGATAAAAGCTTATCCATCGATGACGTCGTTAAACAATGCCAAAGATGGCGTCAGTGTTGCAGCTATTTAAAAAAAATACAGTACCTACATTTAAAAAAAAAACTTCGAAATAACGGCTTATTGGGGGGAGGGGGTGTTCGTTAAAGCCGAAAGTCCATTGTATAAAAATAAGTTTAAATATCTCATGAATTACTTGAAATTTCAGTAACTTTAAACATAAAGAGTAAATCCACTCACGAGTAGGCATAGGCTATGAAACTTATAAAGTTGAAGCCTGAGTAGGGACATGATAAGCGGTGTTGCATAAGCCGTAGCTAGAGTCACTTGAACGTTAGGTAATAATAAAAAAAATCATAAAACTTTTAAAAAATATAATATTTAAGACATTTACTGTCTTGGGACACTCGTCGTGAAGTGACGTTGCTGTTTGATATCGACGCACTTGCTTTCTGTAATCCTGCTTTGAAATAGAAATCAAGTTTTGTTTGCACTTTTGAAGTATGCTGTTTTTTTTATGATCGACTCGATTTATATATATATATATATATATATATATATATATATATATATATATATATATATATATATATATATATATATATATATATATATATATATATATATATATATATTATTATAGTGTCCGCCTCCGTAGTGTAATGGTCAGCACGCTCTGCTACCGTTCTGTAGGTCCCGGGTTCGATTCCCAAGGGGGGTAAAATAAATATAAGTGATTTTTTCACTGTTATATTTATTCAATATTACCCTGGACTGGTACCTGCAGCGGAGGGCTGATCACCTTTCCTTCATGCGTAAACGATCAGGATTACACTGCATTTATATGACGCAGTGCCCTATGCACCATTGGGGTGCGGATAAGGGTTTTATTATTATTATTATTATTTAGTTTTATTAAGATATGTGCATATGCTATCCGAAGACAGTGTTGAATTTCAAAAGTTTGTTTTTGCTCTCCTGTAAAATTTGGTCTGAGACAGATATACCCCTTTGCAAAGGCAAAGGGGTATATCTGTGTAGTGTAAAGACACTACCGATATAAATATTGTAAGCGGAAATAATTTATGTATACAGAACCTCTCATAACGAGTAATTCACATAACGAGTGAAAAAATGTGAAAACGTTGCTGCCTCTTTCGTTGCAATATTTCGCATGAGTTACAGAAAAAGGGCAAGTCAAGTCACTTGTGAGCCGGGATTTCCGCGCCAGTAAAAAAATGTTCGCTTAACGAGTAAGATTCTGGAACGAATTATGCTCGTTATGAGAGATTCCACTGCATTAAACCTTTTCGACTTGTTATTTAAAAAATATATAATCGTCTTATTTACTGAAAATACGTCAATAACGTGAGTACCTCTGCTTGAGATTTCGAATACGTATAACGGCTAACACAATTTCTAGAAAATATTGTTTACGTTATACGCCAATCTGTTTTTGCTGTGAAAATTTCTGCATATGTTGAATTATGCTGCGTATATTCCAACAAAAAAAACATAGGCTTGCCAACTTTTTGCGTGGATAAAAACGAATAAAAACCGAGGTTACCTCGTATGTTTATATATGTATAAACATGCATTTAATTAGTTGGCGTATAAAATAAACAAAAAACACGTTATTCTCTTCGTGTAGAGAATCAAAACCACCAATCTCTCAAGCGTGAACGTGATTTTGTTGCGGTAGGTACTCGTACTAAGATTTTGTAGCTAAACCAATTTTGCGGTTGATGAATTGACTTACACATAACTGTAAGTCGTATTTGTGACGTATTTGTTGCGTCATCTATTCGAAATTAAAGGGGATATTCGTAAAGACAGAATTCATTCACCGGCCGACCACCGGAGAGGTTGCGTGTATCTTCACTTTTTTTTTATTTATTTTTTTTTATTTAATTAAATAATGGTATTTACGATGTCCGCCTCCGTAGTGTAATGGTCAGCACGTTCGGCTACCGTAGTGATTTTTTCACTGTAATATTTATTCAATATTACCCTGGACTGGTACCTGAAGCGGAGGGCTGATCACCTTGCCTTCATGTGTAAACGATCAAGATAACACTGCGTTTATATGAAGCAGTGCCCTATGCACCATTGGGGTGCGAATAAGGGTTTTATTATTATTATTTACAATGTAAAATTAAAATTAAAAATGGATAGATATTACAAAATGACTGCCGAATCTATTAATAAAACCATTTTAAATATTGAAAAGAAAGTTTGATAAATATGTAGAAAGGATAGTGAATGCTAGGAACAGAGTGAATGGCGCACTGAAATCTGTTATAGGAAATAAAAGACTAACAGCGAAAGCCAAATTTTCTGATACTTAACACAATGTATGGAAGTGAAGTATGAAGTTGGCAAAAGAAGGATGAAATCAACAGTGGTAAAACGATGTTTATAGATATCGTAGTCCTACAGGAGAAAGTGACCAATTAATAAAACGTTAAATGTTCAGGAGGGTCATTTAACTCACTTTTGTTTGCCAAGAAAATAAACATCAATGCAGTTAGTCATTTTTAACAAGTCAATATATTATACTTCCAAGTTTAAAATCCTTTGGGATGTTTTAAGGGCAATATTAAGCTAGTAAGATATCAAATAGTCAATGATCACGTTTTTGTAAAAAAATGCACTTGGTCACTTTCTTCTGTATGACTGCGATGTAATAGATATACAAAGGTGAAATAAGGAAAGAATGAAAGGCATTATTGATAACTTTAAAAAAAACACTTGTATGTTACCAATTATTGAGTTTTATTTAATTACACGCGACTAGTTTCGAAAACTTCAGTTGTTTTCATTGTGAATGGTAAAACTAATTAACATGTCATTCCATAAAGTTAATACCGTATCAACAAATGTGGATGACCTCACTAAAACGTTACATTGCCATTATAAATGATTTTTAGTAATAAGGAATTTTACAATTTTACAAATTTAATTTTACAAGTTTTACAAATCTGGCGGTGTCAAAAGTCTGCGTAATCGGAGGGCATGTATGACTAGATGTATGGATGTGAACGAGGCGAGGAGTGTATGTCAGGACAGAAGAGTGTGGCGTTCCATCCTCTCTGCCTACCCCAGCGGGAAACGGCGTGATGGCAGTAGTAGTAGTAGTAGTAGATTATTTTCTATTATTTTTTGTTTGTAAATAAAAATAATACTTGACACTGGCAGAAAAATCCTTTCACTGGGTGACTGCAAAATAAAAAAAATAAAATAAAAAAACACATTGTCGATTAGTTAACATTCCAAAAGGTGTGTTGAGATGGGTAGAGTTTGGGCATGTAGAACGCACGTTTGTATTTGCTTTGATATTTTAAAATGTATGGATGACGGTAGATGGAAGTATGCTCAAGAAATTATCGGTGTGATAGTGACTAAGATATACTGGAATCCACAAACTGCGTCACCTTTGCAGGATATTGTTTGTTATTCATAATAACGCAATGTCCTTGTAACGCAGCAGTATCGTAATATGACTCTACCAGGACTGGATTCACTATTTTCTCGGAAACAATTACCAAAAAAAACAAAAAGCTAAAGAGACATTCTCTTTCTTGATGTGCCGTGCGAATCTTGAGGCATTCTGTTTCTAGAGGTGCCGTGCGAATCTTTATTTTGATTTTATTTTATTTCTAAATTTAACAGAACAGTTACATAAATTCATTAACATTAACGAGTAACACAAAACAGGTATTTGTGCCATTCCAGTTATAAATTTGACATTTGTAATTTAATGAAAATACCTGGAAGAGGGACGAGAGGGAGACAAAGAGGAAAAGGGAAACATCAAAGCTCAAGTCCAAGACAAATTATGTGAAAATTGGGACACTACGATATGAATACCAACTATTTATTTACAACATTTTGAGTGTGTCCAAATACTTGTTCACAAAATCTGGATTATCTCCAATTACAGGAGTTATTTTCATATTATTTTTTGACATCTCATCAAAGATGAAGAAGAATATGGAAGTCTGGGCATTTACGGGGCTGACTGATTTACTCTTTATCATTTACTCTTTATGTTTAAAGTTACTATAATATTATGTAGTTCATGAGTGAAAATTCTAGGCAAAAACACTCCCTCTCTTTCGTGAGAAAGATGCTATTTAAATCCCGACAATTTTGAGTAACGTGTTTTTTTTTGTTGCAGGGGAATCGGTGGCGGACACCAGCACGTCCTCCCCGGACCCCGTGCCGCCGTCCCCGCCGCGGGGGGCGGGCGAGGGTCCCCCGGGGTGCGGCTCCCCGGAGGCGGCGCCGCCCGCGCCCCCCGGGCCCGGCCCGCCCCAGCACCCCAGCCCCGCCAACCCGGGCGTCATCCGCTCCATCGCCTCGTGCTCCGTCATCAAGACCGAGGGCTGCCCGGGCATCAAACGCGAACCCTTCAACCAGGCCGTGCAGCAGAACCCCGTCTGCGCAAGGCTCAGCCCGGCTCCGAGGCCCAGGGCTCCGGCGCCCCAGCAAAGCCAGATGCCTCAAATGTCTCAGATTCTTCCGCCAATCTCGCCGCAGCAGCATCATCTGTGGGTACAAGCCAGCAGGATCAACGGAGTCAAGCCGGAGCTCATTGGGGGCAATTTTCCTCCTGGAGGCATGATCCACGAACAGAGAGGTCCACGCACGACGCCTACTGTCATCATGGGCGAGTCTGGTGGCGTTAGAACTATGTTTTGGTCTCCGGCGCCTCCTCCGCAGACGCCGCCTCAAAACGAACCCATGTCCGCTTGCGGTCCTTCTAGAAGTCCGAGACCGCTTCAGCCGCAGGTGAACGACGAATCCGCCGCGCATTTGCTGCTAGGTCTCGGCGGAACGTCTCACGGGCCTTTGAACATGGAGAGGCTATGGGCTGGAGATCTTTCTCAGCTTCCTCCGGCTCAGCAGCTGCACGCTTTGAACCTCAGTGCTGCCAGCGCTGCTGGAGCCGCTGCCCAGTTCGGCGGCCTAGCTCCCCCCATGAAGGCTCTCGTATACGCTCCTCCAGAACCCCAAGCCCCTCCGGACGAAGAAGAACAGCCCATGATCTGCATGATCTGCGAGGACAAGGCGACCGGCCTGCACTACGGGATTATCACGTGTGAAGGTTGTAAGGGGTTCTTCAAGAGAACAGTGCAAAACAGACGAGTGTACACTTGTGTCGCTGATGGAGTTTGTGAAATCACCAAAGCGCAGAGGAACCGGTGTCAGTACTGCCGGTTTAAAAAGTGCATCGAGCAGGGGATGGTTTTACAAGGTAAATACTAACATCCTCTTACAACATTTTGAGTGTGTCCAAATACTTGTTCACAAAATCTGGATTATATTATATTATATTGTAGTCATACTGGAGAAAGTGACCGAGTGCATTTGTTTAAAAAAACGTGATCATTGACTATTTGATATCTTACTAGCTTAATATTGCCCTGAAAAAATCCCAAAGGATTCAAAACTTGGAAGTATAATATTATATATAGACTTGATAAAAATGACTAACTGCATTGATGTTTATTTTTTTGCCGAGCAATAGTGACTTAAATGGCCCTCCTGAACTTTACGTTTTATTAGTTGGTCACTTTCTCCTGTACGACTACGATATTACATAAGTTATTTTCATATTATTTTTTGACATCTCACCAAAGATGAAGAAGAATATGGAAGTCTGGGCATTTACGGGGCTGAAGCTTATATAAGCTTAAATAATATAAATAAAAATGATGTTTTTTGGCGTTTCTCATGTGTGTGATTATAATCCAGGATTCGGACCTCACATACTTATAAAAGAGTTTCTGCCCAGTAAAAAGCTTCTTTTCATCTCACCAATAGATATCTCTAGTGAAGTTCTAGTGATTCAAGAATAATGTTTCAAAATTGGTTAATATATATAGAACTTCCAAGAATTGGGAATGTTACACGTGTGTAAAGTGATCACTTAAACCAGCCTATGACGGTCGTCAGCCCCGTAAATGCCCAGACTTCCATATTCTCCTTCATCTTTGATGAGAAGTAAAAAAAAAACATTCTCTTACTATCTTTCAACTTCCTTATGTTTATTAGGTACATTTATCTGTTTCGCATATCACAGGATAATGTGATTTTGTTTCGTCTACTGGTTTTTAGATTCCATCATCAGGGCACTCAATCGAAATCATTGTATTGCAATACATAAGTTAACCCTTAATTGGTCAGTTGCAGATTGTAGTACTATTTCCACCGAAGTTTTATATATTTGCGCATTTATACAGGTTTTCACTTAAAATTTGACATTTTACAATCCAAATAGGACGCCTTAAAAATACAATTAGACATTTAATAAATCGAATTAGTTGTTTCAAAACAAATTGGACGTTGTATTTTTTTTATTTATTTTTTAAATAAATTAGTACTACATACACCGTCAGTGTGAATACCTGCCCACATCTCTTATTTTTAAGACTAGCAAGAGCGTTAGTCGTCAAGTTGGCAAGCCTACGCGGCGCGCTGTCATAGTCTGTGCGCGCGATGTGTAGTGAAGTTTCCAGACAAGATTTTTTATACAACTTTGAATCATGATTACTACTTTGAGTATATTCTCAAAAATTCTATCTTTATTCATAAATTACAATATAACTTCTAATTTTCTATTGAAAAACGTCCAATTTGGTTTATAAAACGTGCAGTTTGATGTGACTTTTTACTAATAATAATAAAACCCTTATCCGCACCCCAATGGTGCATGGGGTACTGCTTCATATAAACGCAGTGTTATCTTGATCGTTTACACATGAAGCAAAGGTGATCACCCCTCCACTTCAGGTAACCGGTCCAGGGTAATATTGAATGAATATTACAGTGAAAAAATCACTTATATTTATTTGACCCCCCTGGAAATCGAACCTGGGACCTCCAGAACGGTAGCCGAGCGTGCTGTCCATTACACTACGGAGGCGGACATAAAACAAAAAAAAATATTACTTGACTTATTATTTTTTTTAAAAAACGTATTACTGACTGTTTTTTCTCCCACAGCCGTTCGCGAGGATAGAATGCCCGGAGGGCGCAACAGCGGCGCGGTCTACAATCTTTACAAAGTCAAGTACAAAAAGCACAAGAAGTCCGGCCAGAAGGGAGCGGTCGGAAGCCCTTCGTCCATACCAGCTCCACCGCGCCCAGAGCCGCTGGCCAACGGGACAATCCTAAAGACTGCCTTAACCAACCCGAGCGAGATAGTGCATCTTCGACACAGGCTGGATTCTGCTGTGAGCTCATCATCAAGCAGAGATAGGGAATGGGAGAGAGAACGATCGCTGCCAGCGGAGCGAGCGGCGCAGATGATCCAAGCCTTGATAGACTGCGACGCAATGGAGGACATAGCGACGGTCCAGCATCTGCCGGATTTGCTGGAGGACAAGTCCGAGATCGGGGATAAACTGTGCAAGATCGGGGATTCGATTGTCCACAAGATGGTCGCGTGGACGAAGAAGCTGCCGTTCATCCTGGAGATTCCGCTGAAGATCCACTCGAAGCTGCTGATGGACAAGTGGCACGAGATCTCGGTGCTGACTACGGCGGCCTACCAGGCCATGCACGGGAGGAATGCGGCTCCGTTGCACATGCAGCACCAAGATCAGGAGGCTGAGCTGGCCCAAGAGGTATGTAGCTTACTGCCATCTGTTGTAGGAAGGTTTCAAAATTTTCAATAATTGATTCGGTAGTCACTTTGCTGTAATATCTTTTTTTTTAAATTAGACACGGCTTCACATATGGTGTTTGAAAATTATCCGGAATGCATCGAAACACATGTCGTGAAAGATTTTGAGAAAAAGTTGTATTTACCAAGGTTAAAAAAAACTCATTTAACATTACGCCATTTCATTGCAGGGGTAGTTAGAGAGGATGGATCGCCAAACTGTTCTGTCCTGACATACACTGTTAGCTTCCTTCACGTCCATACATCTAGCCATACATGCTCTTCAACTACGTAGACTTTTAACCCCACCAGATTTTAGGTTCTGATTGATCTGATGTAGTCGCCCAAGTCTATATATCCTTTTATGTTATGTTGTTTATTATAATAATACATTTATTCATTGTAATAAATAAATAAAACAAAATAATATACAAAAAAGGAAAATCAGGGAAAAAAAAGAAAATACATCAATTTATTATAAAGAAATATGAAAAATATCTATTTATTCAATATTTAAACCTACAAGAGTATGAAAAATAAAACTTACAATTTACGGAAATAAACATTGAAAAACAGAACCCCTTATGGTCAAATAATTAAACCAAAAGAGTAAATGTACAAAAATTAAATTAAATTAAAGATAATAAAGGTAAATCAAGTAAAGGCATGAAAAATAAAACCGTTTAAAGTAACGAAGATGAATGTACATAAAAACAAGAACTCTTTACTAGATGTCAAAATAAATTACACACAAACAATTGAGAAATTTCCTGCAGTTAATCACTTTCAGTGTTCTCTCCCTGAAATTTCCCGAGTTATAAATAAACTCTACGATGTCATTTAATACCGAGATCTTATGAAACATGCACACAAAAACAGTTTCCGGTTTTATCTAAACTGTAACTTAGAGTTCGCGAATTACTAAGATCGAATTAGACCGTGGTATGTCATCGTTTAGGAATTCATTTCTGTGCTCCTGGGTGCAATTCTTCGCTCTGTCATGAATTGATCTTGTTTCTAGAACATTTTGTGTAGTCGTTTGTGGAAAAAAGACTTGTCGTATCAGATCACGCATTGCTGTGACACAGTCTAGTTAAATGAAAAAGTAAGAAAAGAGAAAGCACACATTTCTAAAATGTTTAATTTCATATGCTTGAATGCAGTGAAAATCTATTAATCAACAATTCAATCTAAAACATAAAAAATCCAAGCTGTCTCTTATGAGAAATGTTTAGTGTTGCGTGTATTGCCGTTACTTTCAACAGATGGCACTGCCATTATGGTAAAAATAGTTGTTTTTTTCATTACAAAAAAAAACATGTTTTCACCTGTCATAAGTGTATATACATAAAAAAACACATGTGTTGCAGCGTTGTGTTTAAATTTCAAGCTCTCAGTGAATTACTTTTAGAGATTTAAGATTTTGAGCAAACGAACATTATTTTTCTTTTATTTATAAAGATATATATATATATATATATATATATATATATATATATATATATATATATATATATATATATATATATATATATATTTATATATATATTTATATATATATATTTATATATATATATATTTATATTTATATATATATATATTTATATATATATATATATTTATATATATATATATATTTATATATATATTTATATATATATTTATATATATTTTTGGTAAAAATATGTACGTTTTGATTATTTTTAACTCTTTGAAAAAAATATGGGTTGAAAAAGTGGCTGTGTTTTGTTTTGATTGTGAAATGAAATAGCATTCAAATCAGATGTTGTGTCATGTTTAATATGCCATTGGAAAATATTAGTTGGCATTAAGCACGAACGTAAACCTCTGCAGAAAAAACATGTTAAATGTCAAATAAAAATTCAAATACTCGTTAAATAATAGTAAAAAAGTTATCATCCATTTCCCTCACGGTATTGGTTAGTTGCAATAGTCTCCTGACCCGGAATACCTGTCATTATAAATAGCACAGCCCGCCCACGCGACGCGCAACATGCCCGATGCGGCTACCTTGGCGCCGCGTCGCACTCTGACCTGCAGTTACCCCGATCGATACTTATATAGGTCGCGGCCCCCGCTGCCCGATCGGCCGGGGGTGGGGGCGGGTGGCGCGGCTCCGCCCACCGCGCTGGCTCGTCACACTCAATTTCCTGTGGGATGGGGAACAGGTTGTTGTCCAAAGTGATTTATTTAGTAAACAAGGGAGGGATGCACCGCGTTAATACAATTAGCGGAGAGATTTAACCGACATAGCGTAGTAATCAATCAGCGCGTTTGGTTAACATACTAAAAGTCTTGGGTTCGAAACACAGAGGTGGCCAAAATAAATATTATTTTTTAATGTATGCAAGATCCTTGATGATGAACATGATTTCAAATTTTCATGAAGCTTTATTATAAAAGAAATACTAAGAATAATTGAAAAGATTAAGAAAAGTTCTTAATGGTAGAATGGACAGTTGGAACGAATGGATAGCGAGGGAATGACTAAAAAAGTATCTTGACAAATGTGAACGGTGAAACAAAACGAGGACAGCTAAAATAGACTGGATGAATTAGAACCTAAAATCTGGTGGTGTCAAAAGTCTACGTAATCAGAAGGCATATATGACTAGATGTGTTGACGAGAAGGAAGCTAGGAGTGTATGTCAGGACAGAAGAGTGTGGCTTTTCATTCTCTCTACCTACCCCTGCAGAGAAACGGCGTGATGGCACCACTCGTAGTCGTAGTATGAAACTTGTAATGTGATCAGTTATTTTGTTCACAACTTAGAATGCTGTTTATACGAATGCGTCAGAATCACATATTTATAATATGAATCGCCCCATAGTGTTCTAGAATTACATATTTTTTTAGTTTTTCTACAAAATCTCTTTAACATTTTCAACATGCACATGCCACATTTCTCTCTTCTACGTTCATGGCGCAACAGAAGACTCCATTGATAAAATATTTATGGACCTTTCAGAATGTACATGACTCCCTTGACCAAATTTTTATTTTAGGTGCCATTTTTTTTCTTTTTATCGATGCTCACCCCTGTCATTAACTTATGTTCACAACATTTTGAGTGTGTCCAAATACTTGTTGAAAAATGTGGATTATCTCCAATTACAGGAGTTACTTTTCATGTTATTTTTTGACATCTCAACAAGAAGAATGTGGAAGTCTGGACCGTCATAGGCCACTTGTCCACTACCCGGGATTTTACCGTCGCGACTACGACAGTTTAGCGTGATCGAATTTACGCGCAACGTGTTCACCCACCGATCAAGAGCTTCGATCCGAAGAAAGATGGACAAAAGCACAAGCCAATCCAAGCCAATTAACGTTTTAAAACGTATTGTCAAATGCCCGTAGGCTGGTTTAAACCAGCCTGAGATGCCTTACGTTGAGATGTCAAAAAGTATCTTATGTTCACATGATCGTCTCTTGTCGCAGGTGAACGCGAACCTGCGGACTCTCCAGACGTGTCTGACGACCCTCATGGGTCGACCCATCACGATGGAGCAGCTGAGATTAGACGTGGGCCTGGTGGTGGAACGCATGACGCAGATCACCATTATGTTCCGCAGGATCAAGCTGCGCATGGAGGAGTACGTCTGCCTCAAAGTCTACATTCTTCTCAACAATGGTGAGTCTATTTGTCTATTTCTTCTTCTTTTTCTTACGTGTCAAGCTAAGGGGGCATTCAAAACTAATCGACAAACGTCTTCAAAGATGCATTTACCAATGTAAATGAATCTCTTAATGATTTAGGTGAAATGATGTAAAAAATTATCATATTCGGAGGAGTATGTCTGCCTCAAAGTCTATATTTCTTTATAAAATAAAACAACTTTGTTTTAATGACTTTTTATTAGTACACTTTATCCAACCGATTTTGACAAGAACCTTGTCATCATCAGGGTTTATATACTAAATTCTAAAACATTGAAATACTCATAGTTAATCACCCATCCATTACCAAAAATTTCAACGCACTCCGTAAAAAATATGATTTAAAAAACTCCTAAATGTTGTTTTATTGTGAATTGCGTAGCGAATACGTCAACTCCGAATGACAACTTGCGAGCTACATTTCTTTATTTCTTCTCAACAATGGTGAGTTTATTCGTCTACTGCTTCTTCTTTTTCTTACTTGTCAAAAAATCCTCTAACCACTCTCATTAATTCCTCTCCTTTCCTTTTCTTTCCTGCTTATTCCATTTTATACCATACCCTTATCTTTTTACTCCCACCCTCACACATACACAAACACACACATACACTCACACACACCCACACTCTCTTCTCTTTTTTATCTCTTCATTTTCAACAGTATTCATAACATAAATCGCTCACTCCTTTCAACAACGTCATATATAAAAAATCACCAATTTTCATTTGTGCATGTTTTTGAAATGCCCAGAAAATGTACTATATCCCAGGGAAAGCAGCATATTTTTTAACTTAATATTTACCCGCTACAGGGCAGAAAGTGTTGCTTTTGCATTTTGAAGAAAAGGTTTTGTTTAATTATCTTTTTTAAAAATACTAAATATTTTTCAAATGGAGAAAAAACATTCAGATTTTACCTAAAAAGATCTGTTGTACAGTAAAAATTCAATAAATGGCTTGAAATTTATTTTTAATACATTTTATTATATTTTTAAACTGTAAAAACGATCTCCTGAAGTCTGGGCATTTACGGGGTTTACGACTGTCATAGGCTCAAGTGATCACTTTACACATGTGTAACATTCACTAATTTTACCCATGATTGACAATCACACTACTCAAATTCTTGGAAGTTCTAAATATCGCTCACTCCTTTCAAGAACGTCATAAATAAAAAAACTTGATTTTTCAGGAGAACGTTTTTAAAGTTAAAAAATATAATACAATGTATTGAAAATTAATATCAAGCCACTTATTTAACTTTTTACTGTGCAACAGATCTTCTAAAGTAAAACCTGAAGGTTTTTTCTCCATTTGAAAAATATTTAGTATATTTAAAAATATAATTAAACAAAACCTTTTCTTCAAAATGCAAAAACGACACTTTCTGTTCTGTAGCGGGTAAATATTAAGTTAAAAATATGACTCTTTTGCTGGGATATAGTACATTTTGGGCATTCCGAAAACATACAAAACTGAAAATTGACGATTTTTGATCAATGACGTTCTTGAAAGGAGTGAGCGATATATGATCCAATTTCGAAAAATTGTACTTGAATCACTAGAATTTTCACTAGAGACATCACGGCTCTCCAAACTCAAAACACAGTAAGGGACCTTTTTTGCATTTTTGGACTTAGTATATTCTACTTAGTCCAAAAATGCAAAAAAAACGTACTTCAAAAAAATGTCCCTTACTGTGTTTTATGTTTAGACGGCCGATCTATTGGTGAGATGAAGACGCTTTTTTACTGAGCAGAAACTCTTCATCAAAAGATGAAAGCTTTCAAAGCTTGTTGAAGTGCAGTGCGACCTTTGTGAGAGATTCCCACTCGTCGAAAGGTCATTTAATTCGGTTTACGATGGTACATATATTTGATCGGCGGTTATGTAATCCGAAGTTGAACCTGGTTGAACTCGCCCTAGTTTTGATCTATTAGCGGATAATGCATCTGTCGTGAGATAGTCCGAACCGACTGCAGGACTATGGAAGAGAGACACGATGTGTGTATAAATAAATCTGCGGTTCATCCTTAAAAAAATACTCGTTCAAATTCACGCAAGAGTTACATTCTTATTTTTCCTCTTCAAACCCTTATCCGTATCCGATGGTGCATAGGGCACTGCATCATCTTATAAACGCAGTTTGATATTGATCGTTAACACGTGTCGCTCACTCCTTTCAAGAACGTCATAAATAAAAAAACTCGATTTTTCAAGAGAACGTTTTAAAAGTTTAAAAATATAATAAAATGTATTAAAAGTAAATATCAAGCCACTTATTGAACTTTTTATTGTGCAATAGATCTTTTTAGGTTAAACCTATAGGTTTTTTCTCCATTTGTAAAATATTTAGTAAATAAAAAAAAAAAAAAAACACCTTTTCTTCAAAATGCAAAAACAATACTATCTGCCCTGTAGCGGGTAAATATTAAGTTAAAAATATGCATTCCGATAACATGCACAACTGAAAATGGACGATTTTTGATATTTGACGTTGTTGAAAGGAGTGAGCAATGTAGGTAAGGTGATCAGCCCTCCGCTTCAGGTACCAGTCCA